>NC_138166.1:26796563-27396563 GCF_964165515.1 Mesoplodon bidens
TGTAAAATGAAACATGGCAGGGGGAGAGTAAAGATGTTAAGATATAGAATTGGATCAAATTTAACTTGTTATTAACTTAAAACAGACTGTTACAGATATAAGGTATTATATGTAAGCCTCATGATAACCACAAACCAAAAATCTACAGTAAATACACAAAAGATGACAAGAAAGAAGTATAAGTATACCACTAAATAAAGTCAACAAACCACAAAGGAAGAGAGCAAGAGAAAAAGAAACAGAGAGGAACTACAAAAATAGCTAGTAAACAATTAACAAAATGGCAATAAGTACATACTTATTAATGATTACTTTAAATCTAAATGGACTAAATTCTATAATCAAAAGACACAGAGTGCTTAAAGGGATTTAAAAAACAAGAAGCATGTATATGCTGCCTACATGAGACTCACTGTAGATTTAAGAAGAGACAGACTGAAAATGAAGGGATGGAAAAGGATATTCAATTCAAATAGAAACCAAAAGAAAGCTGGAATAGCCATAACTATACCACACAAAGTAGACTTTAAAACAAGACTGTAATAAAAGACAAAGATGAGTGTTACATAGATATGAAGCAGTCATTTCAACAAGAGGATATAACATTTGTAAATATTTATGCACCCAACATAGGAGCACCTAAATATTTAAAGTAAATATGTAAAGTAAATATTAACAGAACTAAAGGGAAAAATAGTAGGTGATTTTACTACCCCACTTATATCAATGGATAGATCATCCAGACAGAAAATCAGTGAAGAAGCATCAGCCTTAAATGACATGTTAGACAAATGTACGTAACAGATATATATAGAACACTCCATCCAAAAGCAATAGATACACATTCTACTCAAGTGCACATGGAACGTTTCCCAGGATAAGATTATATTTTAGGCCACAAAACAAGTCAATAAATTTAAGGGAACTGAAATCATAGCAAGAATATATTCTGACCACAATGGTATGAAACAAGTAATTAATTACATGAAGAAAACTGGAAAATTCACAAATGTATGGAGAGTAAATAACATGTTACTGAACAACCAGTGGGTCAAAGAAAAAATCAAAGGGAAATCAAATAATACCTTGAGACAAACAAAAATGGAAATATACCAAAATCTGTGGGATATAGCAAAAGCACTTCTATGACAAAAGTTCATGGCAATAAATGCCTACCTCAAGAAACAATAAAAGTTTCAAATAAACAACCTAACTTTACACCTCAAGGAACTGAAAAAAGAACAATGCACAAAGTGAGTAGAAGAAAGGAAATAACAAAGATTGGAGCAGAAATAAATGAAACAGAAACTAAAAAGACAATAGAAAAGATCAATAAAGCTAAGAGCTGGTTCTGTGAAAAGATACACAAAATTGACAAACCTTTATCTAGACTCACCAAGAAAAAAAAGAGGATTCAAATAAATAAAATCAGAAATGAAATAAATGATATTACAACTGATACCACAGAAGTACAAAGAATCATAAGAGACCATTATGAATAATTATACACCAAAAAGTTGGCCAACCTAGAAAAAAATGGATACATTTCTAGAAATGTATAACCTACCAAGACCGAACCATGATGAAACAGAAAATATGAACAGATTACTAGTAAGAAGACTGAATCAGTAATCAAAAAAGTGGATTGATAAAGATGTGGTATACACACATACACACACACACACACACGCACACACACACACACACAATGGAATATTACTCAGCCATAAAAAAGAATGAAATAATGCCATTTGTAGCAACATGGATGGATGTAGAGATTATCATACTAAGTGAAGCAAGTCAGACAGAGAAAGACAAATATTACATGATATTACTTACATGTGGAATCTAAAAATTAGTACAAATGAACTTATTTACAAAACAGAAACAGACTCGGAGACATAGAAAACAAACTTGTGGTTACCAAAGGGGAAGGGGGGAGGGATAAATTAGGAGTATGAGATTAACAGATACAGACTACCATATATAAAATATCATATAAATAACAAGGATTTATTGTATGCACAGGGAACTATATTCAATATCTTTTAATAAACTGTAATGGAAAAGAATCAAAAAGAATATATATATATATCTCGAATCACTTTGCTGTACACAATATTGTAAATCAATGACACTTCAATTAAAAAAAAAACTCCCAACAAAGTCCAAGACTAGAAGGCTTCACTGGTAAATTCTACCCAACATTCAAAGAATTAATAGCAATCCTTCTCAAACTATTCCAAAAACGAGAAGAGGAGGGTACTCTTCCAAACTCATTTTATGAGGCCAGCATTACTCTCATATCAAAATCAGACAAGGACACCATAAGAAAAGAAAATTACAGGCCAACATTTCTGATAAACATAGATGCAAAAATCCTCAGCAAAATATTAGAAAACCGAATTCAATCATAACGTTGAAAGGATCATACACCATGATCAAATGGAATTTATTCCAGAAATACAAGGATGGTCCAACTTTTGTAAACCTGTCAGTGTGATATACCACACTAACAAAATGAAGATTAAAAATCATATGATCAGCTCAATAGATGCAGAAAAAGCATGTGACATAATTCAATATTTATGATAAAACCTCTCAGTAAAGTGGGTATACAGACAGAAGTTTTGAATCATATTAAAATGTTGACTTTACATATTATATGCATATATATGTTTATATATCTGCTTAAAAATCAACTGTTTTGATTCATTTAAGAAAAAAATAGACGAGCTTTTTTGTGTGTGTATTCCCACTGTTCTGCTAAGAACAAAATACGTGTTTGTAGGACCTATGAAATATGAATTGTGTAATTCTGGTGGGTTCTACATATGAGTTAAATGAATATATATATATATATATATATATATATATATATATATATATATATGAACAAAAAAAACACCCATGGTGCATAGGCTGCATCTAGGCCACAGATCCCATATGGGGGAGCTGACCTGATTTTAAGAAAGTGGGACAGAGGGTGCTAACAAAATTCCTACTTCTGTGAGGATCTGTTCACAGACTGAGGCAGGTCTAGACCTGCAGGTGGTTGACTTCATTAGAGCTTCCTTTATGAAGGTAGGGAAGTCTTGAACATGAAATAAAAATGAGTGGGTTTTAGTCATGTCATTAGCATTTATTTTGATTATTCATACTGTAATGTAAACATACACTTACTAGTTAGAGATTAATTCTGGGAGAGCTTTATGGAGAACACATGCCTTGAAAACAGCTCTGAAAAAGATAAGTTTCAACATCTTAAGACATAAAAGAATACCTGTGATGGGAATATTTTTGAAAAATTAAAGTATATGTTCTAATTTCCCCCATTGCAATCTTCTGCCTCCCAGTACAAGCCAGTTATGGCTCCAAGGCAGACAAGGGGGTTATGTGAGCTCTTTAGTTTGATGACAGGCTTTAAAACAAGCCATTATAAAGAGACAAGATGGATAATTCCTTTGGTCCCTGTGGCAGCCAAGAAAGTACACTGCTCAGAACTCCCTGTAAGAGAGAACCAGCTGCAAAGATGATGGCTGATGAACCCTAGCTGAAGCCCAGTCCCAGGGCAATTCGATGACTGAGTGTAGCAAGGACACTCAGATCTGGTCATTCCTTCCCAATGGGGAACTACCAATTGGGCTGCCTACCACCTCCTCAGAGTTACATCACATTCAGAGATTCTTCATCCCAAATATTCCTTCCTTCCCCTATCTCCTCCCATAGGTGTCAGACCTGTATAATATTCTTAAAGTATTGACCTGGCTACTTCTCCTCTCTCTCTCCTTTATTTTTCACAGGCATTGCCTCCAAAGATTCTCTTGCATTTCTAATTCCATCCTGGTGTCTGTTTCCCAGAGGACCTGAACTGACTCAGCTCCAACTGAATTTGTCAAGTGCTAGATGTGAAGGGACATCTGAGATCTTCTTCCATAGTGTAGGAGAGCTACTCCTATCCACTATGATGTCCTAGCATTAGGCAGTGATGACAAAGAAGAAGGATGTTATGTAGGGTAAGAAAAAGAAAAGCTCATCCTTCCTGGTCTGGAGAAGTGTGGACAGGAGTGAGAGGTAGGAGAGGCTAAGTGTGCGGAATGTATATGAACCTTCTGTTGGGAGAGGCACGCTGCCATGGGACAGAAGACCTCCTGCATGTTCTTGCTAAATGTGGCAAGTATTCAAAGCCTTGACTTTTCTTACCTGCATCATTTCTCAGGGTGGGATTGGCAGCAAGCAACCTTAAAGGATGATGCAATGTATCCCTCTAGAGCAAAAACAAAGCTTAAAATTAAAAGCAGCAGGTTTCCCAAAATCAATGATTTTCAGCTGTGAATCAAACCCAAAATGTACTCAGTATTTACCGGAGGAGCAATTTGTCACCTCCATGGACCTTGGGGGAAAAGAGAAACCAGTGCCAACATCATACTCATGCTACTTTCTGAGTTAAGAATAATAAGTCCTTTGTCCCTGATCTAGGGATCTTGTGTCTTCTGCCAGCACCTATGAAACAGTAATAGGCTACCTCGTTAACTTGTGAGATAAAATCTCAGGCCTTGATACCTTCTCCCTCTCAGTTGCTTTAAAGCCCCAGGGCATGGAAAAGTGGATAACAAGAAGAGGTTACTGTAGGTAGAATGACCCACATCTCACCTGGAAAAGTTAGAGGAGGCTACCATATAAATGGTCTATATATCAACCTGGGACTAGGTCTCACCAAAGAAACCTGGTGACACAGTGAGAAACTAGGTAAACAGAACCTGGACATCAGCTCACAAAGTACACAGGTGTCTCCACTCAACACACTGAGTTGACTAAAATTACCAGAAGTTCTTGTCCTCCTTGAGAAAAGAAGTGAAAGATCGCCAAGAGTGTCAGCCAGTTAACCTACCAGAAGAGGCGAAGTGGTACTACAGGTGGACGATGTGGGCTAAGAGTTTCTTGAGGGGGAGAGCCAGATCCTAGTGTAACTTAGCACCAGGGATTTGGGAGTTGAGGTTGGATCATCAAGGCCTTGAGAGAAAATGAGATATTTTAATGGCATCATAATTCTACTGAAGACTCTAGGAGCCCAAGGACACTCTGAGGCATGGCTTGGATATGAAGACACTGTCATTCACAGTGACAGGAGATCACATGTCTTCCTTCCTCCACACCCCTGTACACCATCCTCCTGAGAGACCTTGGGGGAGAGACAGCACTTCGCCATCTGAGAGTCTGAGATTTAGTGTCCAAGAAGGACTATCGCCTAACTACAAGGTCCGTCACAGTCATTTCATCAGATCAAATGGTAATAAGAGCTCAAGTGTTTTTTCCTGATAACCCAGATTCTCAGAGCTTGTGAAAAAGACCTGGGCTTGATCAAGATAGTAAAGAAACTACAATTTTTCTGCCTATCCAAGTTGTAATACAAGTGGAGTATAGCTCTATTTTATAACATACCAGTAGTTGAGGGTAGCAAGGTAAAAATGTTGAAAAAGGCTCCATACATTGCTTTCTCAATTGTTATACAGCGTAGAATACACAAGAGATAATGCAGTTGCCTTGAATGTCAGGCTAAGGAGTTTTGGCTTCCTTCTGTACAAAGAATAGAGTCCTTGGAGGGGATTTTTAGGAGGGTAATAAAAGATTTAGTGAGGCTGTTTGGAAAGGTTCCTTCAATAATAAAATGTATCTATACAACTGTCTATCTATCTATCTATCTATCTGACTGAAAGGAGAATGACAAGGGAAAGGGATTGGTATTAAACACCTGAATTAGGTTAGTCCCTTGGTGCAGGGATCATTTTTAACATAATGCAGAGAGAGCTTTGCACTGTACCAAATACAATATCAACCACATGCCTCAAACATAGTAGATGGTGAACAGACCAATGTAGCACATAAAATACTGATTACTGATCTCCTCAGGAAAGTGCCTCAGTATTTCATTTATGGATCCTCTGAAAACATTCTGTAGTATTTTTTTGTGCTATATCATAAAATATGGTAAAATGAATACAGTTTTAAAATCTCCTGTTTAGAAAAGCTTTGACTGCTAGGCTACATATAGACATGACAAACCAGAATAAATAAATTCAGTGTTTCAATGGGTGTCCTCACTAAATGGAATTAATTAGTTGCAGAAATGAGACATTCTCACATTTAAAAATAAACTCCAAGCTAATCTTCAGATTGCTACCAAGAATATATCTGCAATATCACTCCTGAGAGAGTAAAAGTGTTACAGTAAATGCCCATTTATGCACACATTTTAGGAACTAGTTTATATTTGACAAATTATTCTACATATTATAATAGTCTGGTTAATAAAGAACACGATAACCAAATATACACTTAAAATTTTAGAAGATGATGTTTCAAAAAACATATTAGCACTAAGATTATTTTGCATATAATTACATCTTTGAGGAATTAGATGACTTTTTATGATGATGTAACACAGAAAACCCTGCCCAAAAGTACAAGTTGCATTTTTTGGCAAGTTGCATTTTGATAACTCAAAAATGTACCATCCCTAAGGAAATAATGTTGTAAACAGCTACTGAATTACTTTGAAAGCCACAAGAATCTTTTTAACCGATATGTCCCTGAAAGACCTCACCTGAGTATTAACTAGCCTGAGCTCTGCTTTCTGAGATTTAAGGCCACATAGTGTAGAAAGGAGGAGAAAGAAGCACTGGCGTCTGAGAACTCAGAAACTGTGGATGATAGTGGACAACAAACTTGAAGGGGATTGTAGAAAGCATTTTTAAAGTTTATACCTTTTCCTGAATAAAGAACAATACAGGGAAAATTGTATAAAAAGTCATTTTATCTCCTATTTTCATCTTCTTACCCCTGGGGGCACATTCCTCCTCTGTTACTCTAATCTTTCAACCAAGGCCTGAACTTTTCCTTAAAGTGTTCCATTCTAAAAAGCCAAATAGCTCCTTTCTTTCCTCCTTTTACTTCCTTCCCCCACCCCCATTCCATCAAAAATATCATTCTAACAGTTCAGATGACTCCATATGGCTGGTGAAGCTAACTGATACTGCTGATGTGAATTCTATCTAGTCTACTCAGTTCTACAAGAGTTATTGGCATTTTAAAGAAGATGGCTTAATAAATCAAAGACATGCTTTATTTAATAGAATTTTTAGGACTAAAAGGACTTTCATATATATGGAATGTTACACATTTTGGGACGGGGTAAACCGTTAAGGCTGGTAGGTTAGCTTGGTTCAGCCAAACTAAAAATTTTATAGCTGATTACCTTCATCAAAAAGTGCAGAGACCATGAAAAGATGCTCAACATGACTAATTATTAGAGAAATGCAAATCAAACCTCCAATGAAGTATGACCTCACACCAGTCAGAATGGTTATCAACAAAAAGTCTGCAAATGACAAACGTTGGAGAGGTTGTAGAGAAAAGGGAACCCTCGTTTGCTGTTGGGATTGTAAATTGGTGCAATTACTATGGAAAACAGTATGGAGGTACCTTAAAAAACTAGAAATACAGTTACCATATAATCCAGCAATTCCACTCCTGGGTATATACCTGGAAAAAATGAAAACACTAATTTGAAAAGATACATGCACCCCCAATGTTCACAGCAGTACTATTTATAATAGCCAAGACATGTACGCAACCCAAGTGCTCATCAACAGACCACTGGATTAAGATGTGGTATTTATACAATGGAATATTACTCAGTCATAAAAAAATGAAATACTGCCATCTGCAGCAATGTGGATGGGCCCAGAGAATATTATGCTTAGTGAAATAAGTCAGACAGAGAAAGACAGTATTATGGTATCACTTATATGTGGACTCTAAAAACAAAAAAAATGTATATACAAAACAGAAATAGACTCACAGACATAGAAAACAAACTTGTGGTTACTAAAGGGGAGAGGGAAGGGAGGAGGAACCAACTGGGCATATGGGTTTAACAGATACAAGCTACTACATACAAAATAGATAAGCAATAAGGATTTACTGTATAGCTCAGGGAATTATACCCATTATCTTGTAGTAATCTATAATGGAATATAATCTGCAAAAATATTGAATTACTACTCTGTACACCTGAAACTAACACAATATTGTAAATCAACTACAGTTCAATTTAAAAAAAAAAGTACAAAGACAGTTCAATGGGGGAATTGTTTTTTCAACAAATGGTACTGGAATAGCTGAACAAACATGTGCAAAAAAATAAATCTTGACACATACTTCACAGTGCACACAAACTAAATGGATTATGGATCCAATCCTTCAAATGGACTGTGGATCTAAATGTGAGAGTAAAGCCATAAAATTCTGAAAGAAAGTATTGGAAAAAAATCTTAGTGACCTTGTGTTTGGCAAAAATTTCCTAAATTTAATGTAAAAAACTTGAAATGTCAATAAATAGAACTTAATAAAAACCATTTATACCTGACGAAGCTCTTATATCTAAACAATATAAAGAACTCTTACAACTTAATAATGAAAAGGCAAACAACTCAATAAAAATGGGCAAATAATTTGAATAGTCATGTCCTCAAAGTACATATATGAATAACAAATAAGCACAAATAAGCACATCACTAGTCACTGAGGAAACATAATAAAAACCCCACAGTGAGATACATCTACATACCTGATAGAATGACTACTTCACTTTTCCATAAGCCTTTGAGGAAAGACAACTTTGAACTTAGCATTTTCACTTATTAAACTGGTAGAATGTTATAGTCAGCATAACTCAATATCATCTGTCAATTACACATCCTGATGTTAACAGGAAAAAAATTTCAATTTTACAAAATTGAAAGCTGAGATAATTATCTGTACACTTCATATCAGTGTTTTTTAGGAAGAGCTATGTCTTTGATTTTGGTATTTTAAAAAGGGAGTCCAGAGAATGGGATAGAGAGCACACAGGGTAAGACGGATATTCAGAGAGAAAGCCAAGAGGCACAGAAGAATATTTCCAGGCCCTGAAACCTCATGGAAGTGGCCGAGCTGAATTTTCAAACTGCTTTGGATTGGGGACTCCATTTTTATCTACCATTTTCTCCTTGTTTGAGCCAGAATATCCTTAAACTATTACCCTATGCCTGACCCATCATTATACGTTGGAAACAGATAACTTGTTCCTTTAGTTTCACAGGGCCACAGATGGATAGGAACTGTACCCCCGAAGGATATTTGATAGTATATCAAGAGCCTTATTCATACCTGACTTAGAAGCAGATGAGAAGATTGAGGACTTTTGAGCTGAAGGATAAGGCATTAGGGGACCTTGAGATGGGGGTAAATGTATATTGCATTTGGGAGGAATGTGAAGCTTTGGGGGCCAGGAGATTTACATGGTCCTTGAAATATGCCCATACCCTAATCATCAGAATCTGAAAATATGTTGTTACACAGCAAAGGGGACTTTAGCAATGTAACTAAGGTTACAAACTTTAAAATAAGATTAGCCTGGATTATGTGGGCGGGCCCAGTCTAATCACACAAACCCTTAAAGCAGTAACATTTCTCCAACTGGAGACAGAGAAATGCAGCATGAGAGGAAGTCAGAGAGTCTAAGCTTCAGAAGGACTCAACAGCCCACCTGCTGGCATCGAATATGGAGCAGGGACGGGATCTCAGTCCTGGAACCACAAGGAACAGAATTCTCCCAATAATCTGAATGAAGTTGAAAGTGGATTCTTCACCAGAGCCCAGGCAGCTGATGCATTGAGTTTGGTCTTTTGAGATCCTATGCAGAGAATCCAACTGAAACACAATGGGCCTGGACTTCTGATTTATGGAAATCACAAGATAGTAAATTTGAGTTGTTTTAAGCTGCTTAAAAAAACAAAAACAAAAAACACGTAAAATTAAGAAACTCTTCAATCATTCCTTCAAAATAGATTAAATTTATGGAATAATCTCCAAGGGATCATCCTGCTTGTCACTAGCTCTTTTTGTTTTTCTGCTTGAATATTGAGTTTATAATTTTATCTTTCCCTTCCCCCCAAACCTATTCTGAGCCACAAAGAAGAAACCTCCTACAATATGGAAATTCTTTCTGAATGCCCTAACCTGATTGCTCTAAGCTGACAATCATGGTTGAGAGGCCACTTCTCATCACTTTTTCCAGATATCACTTTTCACTTAACTTCAGATATTTTGAAATGCCTTGGAATATTTGTTTGTAGGCTCATTTTGCATGTTTCTGTTTATTCCTTAATCTCTCTGCCTTCCTCTGTGCTTTCATTGTGTATTAGTCTGCTCAGGCTGCTGTAAAAAAAAAACACCATAGACTGGGTGACTTGCACATCAAATTAATTTTATTTCTCACAGTGCTGGCGGCTGGGAAGTCCAAGATCAAGGGACTGGCCGCTTCAGTCCTGATGAGAGCCCTCTTCCTGTCTTGCAGATGACCACCTTCTGGCTGTGACTTGTCTCTTTCTTTTTTTTTGTTAAATTATTTTTCCTTTTTATGTACTATCTATCATTGCTACATCACTGCAGCTCCTCTGAATCAAAGCGTGGCTTTTCAATGCCATCCTGACCAGAAGTCCCAAGATTCATAATTAGAAGTACTTTTCACAACACTTAAAACACTTGAAAAAAAAAATTTTAAAGCTACACTCTTGTTGAGTGTCTCCGTGCATAAAGTAAAATGAAGATTTGGAATTTTTCCAATGAAAACATCTTCTGAGAACAAATATAATTCAATTTTTATTTATCTACATAACTTAATGGCATTATTAAGCAACCATCCACTGCCTGGCACATAATTCTGAATAAAAAGGGGTGCATACTTCTGTTCCCTTTGAATAACAGGTAAGAGATTTCTAATCCCCACAAATGTTTCTCTACTTTTCCTTGACTAATGACTGAGTATGGATGTAAAAAGCAGTTTCAATGGGTTCATCAAATACTACACTAAAAGTAGGGCCTGTATTACAAATAAATGCAAGTGTGAAACGTATACGCAGTAATGGCACTGTCATATCACAAAGCTGCCAGAAACATGTCCTAGGCTGCTGCCAAAATCTTCCTTTAAAACATCGGAACTATTTACTTACCGATACAATAAAATTGGCCTTGAAAACAAAACTCCCCAAAGAAGGAGTCATTTAACACTAAATCTCATATAAATGACCTCCCCAAGTTCTTATAAAAAATAGCAGAGAAAACAGCAATTTAGATACCAGTCGAGGCTTGTAAAAATCATAAATACCCTATTAGTTACCATTTTAAAGGCATTCATTCTCCATATCTCTTACCTGGATGATGCAGCTTTGAAAGGGATTTCTGGATGCTGGTCCTAGAAACATGATGTGACATAAACAAATCCAACTGCTGCAAGGTATTGAGATGAATGAACTCTCCTTCATAAGAAAGTTGACTTACACATTTGAAATGAAAGAGAACTGAATTCTTTTCTAACTTCTTAAAAACTAGTGCTTGTCTAACATTGTATGTTTACGTTCAGCCTGACATGTTATGAAACTGGGGTTCAACTGCCAAAAAGTGAGAAAACACTCCTCGGACAGCGCTCAAGGGTTTACAAATATTTATTTCTTTATCCTCTAAGTTGAACTAAATAGAAATTATACATAATGGTACAAATTCTGCAGTGTACAGTGGCAGATTCATGCAAGAGTCAAACAGACCCGTTGTCAATGGTCTTTGTAGCTTGCCACCAGATGGTAATAAGTCTCATGGCTTATCATCAGTGAGAAGAAACAATATGGCACATGCTGTGATGGACACAGGCAAGCAAATAAAAGGAAGCCATACAGACAAAAATACCCCAATACAGTCCTCCAGCTTGTAACTAAGCCATTTAGACACAAACAGAACACACTGAGTTTATAATGAAAGCCAAAAGGATAATGCTATCTTCCCAAGAAAAATAAAATAAACATACCAGCTTACATAACATACTACAATCAAAAGTGTTTCTGGAAAATCTATTATTTATATCTGATTCAAATGCAACAGTTGTTGGCCTGAAAAATGAGCACTGCTTTTGAAGAAGTACCTCTATGTGATACTTTGCTCTAAGAAAAATAACAGCAACTCCTTGCAGGCATCATGACTGTGGCACTTTCTCCTGGGGTCTCAAATACCTATACAATGCTAAGTGATATTTTTAATACATCAGTCAGGCTGAAGACAATTCATTTCAAGGACAACAGCTGCTGTGTTTGTTTCATGCTTACCACTAACACTCAAAACAATTTACTGTAATTTACAAATTTTACAAATGTCCATAATAACTATGAAGATTTACAAAACCCTACACCCTATAGCAAATATTACACACTTGATTAAAAACATCCTAAGTATTTAACTAACTTTAGGAAGGAAAAAACTCTAAAATATATTTGGAATTGCCACTTACTAAGCAGGCAAAGACTTTCTGTTCCCTTTTTGCTAGAGCTCTTATTAGTGTTTATTACTATTTTTAATTCCTGTTTCTCCAAGTTGATAGCTTTGCACTGAAATATTCAGTAATAACCACAAAAGAAAACATTAGCAATGTAGAATGCTAGATGTGGAAGAGACCTCACAAATCATAAAGTAAGATCCATTCAAGCTGTAATCCTTCTAGCTAACAAATCTCCATCTCTAGCTCAATGGGTGACACAAGACTGAAAACAGAGGTGCACATTGTCCTATGCCAAACTCATTCTATTCACAGGTCCTCTCCCTCCCCAGAGAATAACATAGAAGACAGCTGAAGAAGGAGACTGACCCCACATTGAGGTGTCCCTTTCAATCTAGGATGGGTAGTTATGGGTTATGATTCTTTCTCAGCTGTGTGTTCCCAGAGGGCATGGGGTCTGGCGAAAATGTGCTGGAGTCAAGGCAGTTGACTAAGTATGTGCCCTTCCTGAGTTCAAGAAAAAGGGGATAAAAATGATCAATTCACTTGTGATTTTCCAAGCTTGGGCATGTCGCAAAGGAGATTCTAAATTTGATTTCTAATGCCAGACAGAACAAAAGATTGCAAATATGTTTTTGTGGTATGTTTCAGATTCTCAAGAAGGACAGGACAGCATAGGTTGTTGATTTGTCTTTTGAGAGGGCAATGGAGATTTATCTTAAAGTATATCATGATGTGTGTGTGTGTGTGTGTGACTGTGTGCCTGCACTCACGTATGGGGGGAGAAAAGAGGAGGGAGGAGCCGGCGGCAGGGAGACAGAGAGACAGAAACTGAGAAAACAGAAAAATAAGTGTGTATGAAATTTAGTGCTCTCCCTAAACTGTGAACTTGTGTCCTCAAAATTTTCTAATCAGGCTTATTTCAAGTTAGCATTTTAAAAAGCTTTTTTCTTTTTCTTGTTAAAATAGTCATCTCAGTTTAGTTGAACAGCTTGTAGGACCATTTATTCTTAAGACTTACATCATAGAAAAGTTATTTTCCTTAGTCTTCTCTCTTCAGTTACCAAATATTTTAGTTCACAATTGACGTTACTGCTACCATTATTATTAACTGCTTGTGTGTGTTATTTAAAGTGATAACTACTTACACCGCAACTGCCTTATTTTTAAAAAAATTTGAATACAGGAGAAAATCCTACTTTCCCTTCTCTTGTGTTAATGGAAGAATATTTTCAATTATGCTTTGCCTTATCTGTTCACTTTGAGTATTTCAGACATAAACTTTGCTAAGGACCGTCCCTGTGATTTGTGGTTACGGTTCTATTTCTCCACGTTGGGCAGGCTTTTATTGAAACATATACAGTTTTCGGTTAATACTGGTGGGCAGCAATGACCTCCAGTGGATTTCTAGGTAAATAACAACTGCATTTTTCAGAGAATGTTAATTTCCAATATATTTGTTTCCTTTAGGACTTTTGGAGCTTGGCAGCTTATTGAATGAGCTTTCCAAACTTTCTTAAATTTGTTAATGTTTGAATGAAATTGCAAACCATCAAAAGTTATCAACACCTTAACTTTCTTAATTGTATAGCCTATAAGCTAATTTTGAAAACTGAAATTAACATTATTCAAAATTAACATTTGGGCCTCCCTGGTGGCGCAGTGGTTGAGAGTCCGCCTGCCGATGCAGGGGACACGGGTTCGTGCCCCGGTCCGGGAAGATCCCACATGCCGCGGAGCAGCTGGGCCCGTGAGCCATGGCCGCTGGGCCTGCGCGTCTGGAGCCTGTGCTCCACAACGGGAGAGGCCACAACAGTGAGAGGCCCGCGTACCACACAAAAACAAAAAAACAAAACAAACAAAAAAAAAAAAAATTAACATTTAAATATTCATAATTGTTTTCATGTGTAATTCACTTGCTTTTAGTTTTTGGTTAAATGAAAACTCTCAAAATTTCATATTTTAGAAAGTTAACGGCTAAGTAAAACAGAAGAAAAAACTTCAGGAAATAAGCACTCTCAAAAATAAAAACTTCTGATAAAATTTATAAGAAAAAAGTTAAGGTGCTCTAAACATCTCAGTAGTTAAGTGAACCTCATGAAACAATTTTCCTATTTGTTAATATAAAATTGAAAGGAAATTTTGATATCTGAGAGCAGAATGCTTTACTTTTTTTAAAATAATAAAACATGTTCCTGGAATATCTTTTAGATTTCACAGAAGATTATTTAAAAGGCATAAAACTTAAGTTTTAATAGAGCTTCAGTGCCGTAGTATCTTCATTTTGGGCTTATGAAGTAATAATAAACATATTATCTCCACTTTAAAACATGATATAAGCATTAACACATTTTTACTCCAGTTAGTTTTTTTCTGAAAATGAGCTAGATATAGTTACTGAGAAACTGGTTTCAGATCTTTCCTGGACAATTCATAGAATTAAAAAAAAGATAGGAGAATATACCTTTTCTACCACAAGAGGGCAGCAAAAATGTTTTCAGTTAGAATCTGTCACTCCAGCTGTTCTGACATATTTTGCTGTTTTTCTGAGAAGTTACCTTAACTTTCTTCTTCCTGCACTGGAGTGAAATTGAAAGAATGTGTTTTCATCCTGAAACAGAACTATTGTGAATGTGGTTTAATGAATGTTTTATGAAAAGCACAAGCCTCAAGGTGACCACAATTTTTCCTTCATGGTTTACGATAATTACAACACACCTGCTTCATAAAGCTCATGGCTTAGACAACACTAACACAATAATTCTTAAAGACTATGGATGGTTCACATGAGAATGTTGAAGTATCTGATATTCTATATGTTTTACATCGTGGTGGAAAGGCAAAATTCAGAAGGATTAAAACATTTATTTTTGCCATGATTATGAAAATCTCTAATTTTTCAGCAATATTGCAATAATCTTAAGTCTTCCCAGGGTAATAATAATTGTCATGGAAAAGCAGCCAAGTACTCAGAGCTACAGCTATGGTCACCTTTTGATAAATATAATGTGAAATTATCAAGCAATACATTGTTTTTAAAAAATTAGTTAATTTTATGTAAGATTCAACCAGTCAAATGAGTATATAGAATAATTTATCATAACACCTTTATAGTCCTTTCTATATTACAGAAATCTCTTTTAAGTAATGCAAAGAAGGTGGATGGTTTCTCGTTCTTTTTTTCTTTTTTTTTTAGTTTCTAAATATAAATTCTTCAGAAGCCAGTAGATGGTTTCGCCCCATCAGGAGTCCAGCACATGCCTAGGCAAGCGATAGTGCTCAGCTTTGGGACGGAGCTTCTTTTCCTGTGGGTTGGCATACTTCCACTTGGAAGGGGACATTTTAAGCTTTCTTCTCTTTTTATCCGTGCACCATACCTTTTCACAGTATTCTTCTACTCTCTGGAAGTTGCTATAACCAATCAGCTGCAAGAATTCCTTGTACCAGGGTTTTGTTCCATGTGGGATGCTGCTCTGAGCAGGACAAGGCATCTTGTGAGGCCCGTCCTCTTCGTAGTCTTTGTTAAACATTTCCTCCACTCTCTCCTCTTCCACAACCTCCAGGGTGATTTTACGGATTGTATGGACAAAACTATGTTCTACTGTCTGGCAAAAATAGGTCCCAGCATCCACTTTGCGTACCCTTAGGAAGAGTAAACCGAGGTCCATCTTAACCATTCTGTCATCTGTCTTCACCTGCAAGAACAAGAAAATCAATGGCACTGAAGTATTATCCAGGACAAAAGAATGCCAACCTATAACCCTTTCCACTATCTAGAATTTTTCATTTTTGTTATTGTATGATGAAATCCTAAAAATCATATATATAATTATATATATTATATACCTATTATATGAGTATATTAACTATATATTATATAAATGTATATAAATTATGTTAGTATTTTATTTATATATTCATATTTTAATACATATATTTCTTTTATATTGTTATACTATATATAAATATAATATAAATATATATGAGAAAGAGGTAAGTAATTACATCAGGTGTGTGTGTGTCCTGAACTTATTTATATTGAGATCACTTCATATCAATGACTTTGAGGTCAATTTACATCAGTATTGTTAAGAGCAAACTGAGACCAGTTCAGCATAGCACTCGAAGTTTGAGTGAAATGAAGATTTGTCAAATTTAATTTCTTTTGTAATGCCAGAACAAATGCCATTGCTCACATTATTATTATTATTATTATTAGTTCAAGGGTTCTTATGTTTCCCAGATCATAATGATCAATGTACCTACAAGGACCTGTGTTGAGAGAGCTGGGATACCTATACTCTCTCTCCTTACCGGAAAAAAAAAAAAAATCCATCCATTCCATTTCACTATTTTTTGCTACATATTTCATGACTGTTTCTTTGACCTTATCTCATGGCAGTCTCCCCCAAATCCTTCTTCTTTCTGTTTCTGCTTTCATGCCCAACTTGATTCTGTTTCAGGACCTAGAGGGACTCCCATACGGCTGGCTCCTTCTCATCTCGAAAGGCTGAACTAAATGTCATTTCTTCAGGCCTCCTTCACACCCAATGTCAAAGTATCCTCCTTCCCTTAATACCATCATCTCACCTGTTAACCTTTGTACACCAGAGCCTGCAACATTACCTGCAAATACATAACAACAGTCCTGTAATACGTTTTCTTATACCTGGTATCTTTCTCCTTTATGTCAACATATGGGTACTATTTTACTCTTCAAAGTCCACTCCCTTTCGTCATGCTCCTGATTGAGAATTTATTCAGACTCTATTGCTCCTCTGAGCAGGTGAGAATTGCTCAAGGAACCAGATTCTGCCTTTCTAACTGTCTATCCCAAAGCAGCTTAATGTGGTGTTTCTCACTAGGCTTGGTGGAAGAGGAACACTTCTGGAGATGAATGAATTTTCTAGAAGGATTTCTTAATGTGTTTATTTGCATGATAATCAATATAAACTAATACACTCTATTTGGGATCGTGTGGAAGATCAACCTCATTGTGAGTGTTTGTGTTTATTCTGAACCATTTTTAAAGCTTGAATAGTTTCCAGCTGCTGAGAACAAAGGTAAATTTAATATGTTAATGATACATTCCAGCCATATGAAAACCAAACAACATCCCTACGTAGTAATGTACATAAAAGGTTTTGAAGTCACTTGAACAACGTGTGGGGGGACTGCGTCATCATATGGCACAAGGTGCTGTGGATAGATGTTTTACACACACACATACACACACATATGTGGTAGTCTGTATTCCAAAATATGTTCATGGAGATACCTTATTTCAGCGAAAAAAAGTCATCACATTAAATAAACATTTAAATGATGCATAATTTATTTACATTTTATTTGTAAATTTATTTTCATTCTATATTTGAAAAGCTATGAGCACAAAGAATGCATTTCTTGTTTCAGTCTTATGAATATTTGATGAACATTCTAAGTGATAATAGCAGCCCAAGAAAATGTTTTACTTTTAAGGGCAGGTGGTGGTGGGAACCTATACGATACTAGAATCAAACCTTCCTCCTCACAACTGCCACTGCTCTTGGCCCCTGAACTCTCCCCTTATTTCGCACTTCTTATTCTGGTCTTAGTCTTTCTTTCCATTAGTTGAACTCCTTTCTGTTGTTGGGAACTCCACCCATCCACTACTTAAAAAAATTCCTTCTAGGCTTAAATTTTCCCTTCTTAAATGAATACTTTCTTTACAGCCCACAAAAATCTTTTGTTTCTTTTTGTAACTCAATAGCATTCACATCTGTAGTACATAAGTTGGTATTTTTATTCCTCTTCAAATTATTTTTCCATACAATTTTAATCTCTTGAACCATATACTAAGTTTCATAATGGCAAAGGCCTATCTCCTAATCATTCTGAATATTCCACAGTGAGTGCTCAGAACACACTGAAAAATGAGAACATACTAATTAGTTCATAGTGCACAAACATGCAAAACAATGGGGTATACCAGTAAAGATACATCCAAAAGTTATTCACTTTTTCTAGGTAAGTTCAATAATGACTTGGATAGAGAGGAAACAAGCATGATTTCAGGAGCAGTTACTAACTAATGAAAGAAGAGGTCTGTGCTCCACAGATACACAGAAAAAACAGCTCCAGGACACTGTCTTCCCCTGAAAAGAATCTGCATACAAACATCATCACGAATATGATCCTTTGATCTCTCCCTACTATACCTCCTGTGAGAGTGAATAATACATGAGAAAACACCAAAGTCATCTAGCCTAGTCTCTGGCATAGAGCAAGCAGTCTATGAAAGTGTTTTGAAATAAAACAAAAAGCAAAAATAGAAATAAATACAAACCTTTCATCACTGGATGAGAAGTACTTTCTTGTTTTTTGTTTTCTGTTTCCAAGTCTGGTATAAAAAGCAGGTGTTTCTTTCATAATCAGAAACCCAAGTTTGAGAAACTGCACTGTGTATAGATAAAGTCCAGACTGGTTCAAAAATGTGGAAGCATGACAATTACAATGGGAATTGTCCTACATCATTTATTTGCATGTTATAGATAGTGCCTGTCTTGGAACTTTGGTCTCCCCTCCTGGTTACAGTGAATCATAAATTCAGGAAAAGATGTTTTAACTCTTGAGTCTGGACAGCTGTACACTATGAAGGTTAAACTGCTTTGAAAGTTAAATATATTTTCCATGGCCTTTGAATGCCTAAAAATAAAAAATGACTTAGAAATTTGTATTTGAAGTCTTTCCACGATTTAATCTTTCCACTTTTGTTAACATGGATACCTTCAACATCAAATCTTTATTACAGAATTGTTTTCACCCAGCTGTTCTGTCTGCAGACCAGATTTCCTTGGTCAAGAAGACGGTACATAATACATCATTTTATCAAATATTCTTATAGGCAATCTATAAAAACACAAAATCTCTTAATGAAAATGGTTTTAATATTCTTAAAGATTGATTCAGTATGTTTCATAATGTCAAATAAAAAAAGTAATTGAACAAAGAACCCTGCACATCTGATAGCTAGTCATGAAGAAGCAGTGACTTCCATGTGTATCAACCATATGATATGGTTCCACACTTTTTATAGGAAATGGACAGACATAGGCCTTGAATTGGTTAGTTCAGAATATATTTAACAATGAAATCAGTTTTAGTAAAGAAATAAAGACCAATAATTTTATGTATTTGTTTGTTTATCTGGCCTTCTTTCAATTAAAAAATTTGCTTGACTTACAGAAAATGTATCATATATTACAGTATAAAAATAAAATTTTCCTTTTATTAAAAACACTTTCCAATGTGAACTTGCTATATGACAGAGATGATTCCCCAAGAGACACAGGATGAATTACTTAATAGCTCATTTGGGGAAACCTACCACACTATACAGAGAACAAGTAAAGTTGTATTTACTTCAGATCAAAGATCCAACTGGAGAAAACGTAAATCTAACTCAAGAAGATGCTGAGAAGAAAGTTATCAAAAATAAGAACTCTATACTGTGAAAAATGTATTCAAAATATCAACTATATCAAAGAAGTTTGGAATATTTATGTTCAAGAATGGATTAATGTACACAGAAGATGCAAAGAATTCTTGAAAGTCAACAAAGAGAAATAAAAGGTGGAATGGAAAAAGCATATAAATTGGCAATTCAGAGGAGAAACCCAAATGTTTAGTAAGTATGCAAACTTAATGTTCAACTTTACTAGTAATTTTAGGAATGCAAATTTAAACAAAATACTACATCATACCCAGAAGAAAGGCAAAAAATAGAAAATACCAAATATAGGTGAGGATATAGGGAAATGGGAACCCACATGAACTGCTTTGAGAGGGCAGATGGTGCAGAAATTCTGCAAAGCAAGCTGGAAAGAGTTATAGAAATGAAAGATGTTGACAGATAATAATTTAGAAATTTTCACTCAGATCTATAAGGGGTTAGCTGCAGAGATGATGATTAAAGATATGGTAGTGAGGGCTTCCCTGGTGGCGCAGTAGTTGAGAGTCCGCCTGCCGATGCAGGGGACACGGGTTCATGCCCCAGTCCAGGAAGATCCCACATGCCGCGGAGCGGCTGGGCCCGTGAGCCATGGCCGCTGAGGCTGCGCGTCAGGAGCCTGTGCTCCGCAACGGGAGGGGCCACAACAGTGAGAGGCCCGCGTACCGCAAAAAAAAAAAAAAAAAAAAAAAAAAAGAATATAAGGGGACTTCCCTGGTGGTCCAGTGGTTAAGAATCCACCTTCCAATGTAGGGGATGTGCGTTCTATCCCTGGTCGGGGAACTAAGATCCCACATGCTGTGGGGCAACTAAGCCCACGCATTGCAAATACTGAGCCTGTGTGCTCTAGGGCCTGCGTACCACAACTACTGAGCCTGCACGCTCTGGAGCCTGCAAGCCACAACTAGAAAGAAGCCCACATGCCACAACTAGAGAAGTCCGCGCACCGCAACAAAGAGCCCATGCGCCACAGCGAAGGATCCCACATGCCGCGACTAAGACCTGAATCAGCCAAATAAATAAAATTAAAAAAAAAAAAAAAGAATATCAGGATGATCAGGATGAGGGGAATAAGAGGACAGAGGATGAAAGTAAAGATAATGTTTGAACACAAAACTGCATACCATAAGGCACTGAACAGCTACTCTAATTGGAGTATAAATTCAAAACTAAATTTCCTAGTGACCAAAGGAAAGAGGAAAGTATGATAAATTCTGAGATCCAAGTGTCTCTAAAATATACTTTTAAAGTTACTTTCTGCATTACCATGTTACTTCGTTTAATCAGATGTCCAGAGTCAGACTGGTCTCAGTGGGATTAAACAGATCGGGATCTGATTCCATAGATCTAGAAAGATATATGTTTAATTTTCAAAGGTGTTCAGCATTCTCTTGGAAAATTAACAGAAGAGAGTTCTACCTGAAACTCTAGATCCATTCTTATGATCACATAGCTGCTTTATATTTTCCCTTCATACAACAGAAACTGTCTTTGCCATTGCAATGGAAAAAATGAAATTAATAAGCTATATTGCTAATTACTCCAGAACTAAAATACGCGGCATATGACATTATAAAAACATGCTTGTCAAGGTTCAAAAATGTAAGTTTTGAATATTTACCTGCAAATAGTTGTTAGTTTAGAAAAAATGAGAACATTTTTTAACAGACTGAAGTAGAAACATCAAAACTACTAAACAGATGTTTCAAACGAGGCAAAGAGTTCACATGCTTTAATGTTATGATAACAAGAAAAACAAAGAAATAATATTCACGTGAAACAAATCTGATGCTTTCAAAACATGTAAATAAAGACAGAAATGTAAACTTAGGGCTGTCACTGATCCCTGTCGTGGATTAGCTAGCACTGGTGAAGGTCAAGAAAATATGAGTCATCTAGCAAACAATATGGTACAATGAAGATAAGATTTTGCTTAAAAAGTTTCCGAGTTTTGACTACAAAATGCAACGGCAACATTAAAAGATGTAACCTGTATACCCGCTTTTCTTTCTTTTGTTTTTACAAGAGAAGCTGTCTCCATAATGCATTGAATCATCAATAAAATTATGCTTTCATGGAGACTGTACAAATTTAGCATAGATGCAATGAACTCTAAGTTATCTAGAAGGAACTGCTGACTGATAAGTTAACTATGCCTCTTAGATTTCTCAACAATATTTAAATAACTTTGATGAATTTATCCTACTCAGTAGGTCTGGAGACGAAGTTAAGAAGTGACAAATTTTTGGTATAGAGTTAAAAAAGAATTGAGAGAGTAAAGTCAAATTGAAGTTCTGGAGTTTTGCTGTCAACTTACATCCTCTCTTGAATTTTCTACAATAAACATGCACATCTGAGCATTATTTAAGCAGTCTATACGGTGCATAAAATTGATACTTTATTTTTAAGACCCACAAACACACAAAAATAGTTTCCCTTAAGTAGAGAATCCCCAATGGAAAGGATCAACAAAGATCAAGGGGGAAATAAATCTTCCATGCTTACCAAGGGATAAATTATGATCATGGCCTTATGGACCAGCAGCTTACTGGCCTTCCTTATACCACTTTGGCATGGGCATGAAGAATATTTTACGCATTTTGGGATTGCTCTGAAACTCCCCCACTTGGGATTTATGAACTCCTTCCTAGAACCCAACCTTGTTTACAGTGTCTTTGGGATGCACATTGGTTTTGTCAGTAAAGAATAAAATCCCAAAGAACACATTCCAAGAAAATATTCATTTTGTTTGGTTTTGCTGAAAACTCATTCCAATGAAATTATAGTGCTCAGCACAAAATGAGGGCTTGGTTTTTCATGAAAAGATATTTTGTCCCAAGTACAGAGGTACTTAATAAGACTTTACTTGTATACGTTTTCGTTTTGAGCTCTTTAATCATTTCCTGTAAAGGGCTATAAAGATGTGGGGCTTCATATGTCATATGGTCTCTGTTATAACTACTCAACTTTGCAGTTGTAGCATGAAGACAATCATAGACACCAGGTAAACAAATGAGCGTGGCAGTTTTCAAATAAAATTTTATTTGTAAACGAGGCTGAGGGCCAGATTTGGCCCTCAGGTTGTACTTTGCCAACTTCTATTTTAAATTATTGTCAAGGTTCCAAAGACTATTCTATTTTCAGGTTAAAAATAATATACTCCAAACTTAAAACATTCAAAATGAGGAGCATAGTAACGTGGGCAGTTACACTAATCTGAGTAGCTTGAAGAAACTATGGCTTTCTTTGTCAGGATAAGTGAAAATTACACACAGTGTAATTTTAAATAAATTTAAATTAATATTTAAATTAATATTTAAATATTTAAATTTAAAATATTTAAATAAATATTTAAATCTAAGCAAATCAATGCATATTTCAATTTTTCAATTGCTTAGTTTTATTTCATTAAAAAATTTTTTTTAAGATTTTTTTTTGATGTGCACCATTTTTAAAGTCTTTATTGAATTTGTTACAATATTGCTTCTATTTTATGTTTTGATTTTTTGGCCCTGGCATGTGGGATCTTAGCTCCCTGCCCAGGGATTGAACCCGTAACCCCTGCAATGGAAGGCAGTCTTAACCATTGGACTGCCAGGGAATTCCCTCAATTACTTAGTTTTAAAATATAGTACGCATGCATTTTAGAGAAAGAGAAATACATAGAGAAATAATGCAATTTTCCAACCACATGCCTTAACAAGTATGGATGCCTTTCCTTTGGGATGTTACTCAGAATTAAATTTTTGCAATTATTTTGGAGGCTTGTAAATTCAAATACATCAAACTGCAGAAATTGAGACTTCATAAACTAGGGTATATCATTTCTGGGTGATTTAGTTGTGTTTCTAACAGTTTTGTCCTTTGCAATCACACAAACATACTTTATACCTCCTTCATAAATGGAAGATTTGAGCTGTATTCCAAATTAAAATTATATGTAGAAATATATACGGCCACCATATTTAAACAATTATAGAAGGCCTATGGAACAGCTAAACTAGGATTCTGTAAATGAACTTACCCTTATCCACATACATAAAATCTTTCTTTTCTTTTCTCCTCAGTTCAGAGAATGAGGGCTCTTCCTCTTCCTTCTTAGAATCCAACCTGTCACTTCTGTAATGATATTCTCTCCCATACTCTTCATCTTGCTTCATCAATTAACTGCACATTTTCTTCTTCATGGCTACTTCCCTTCAACCTCTAACCATGACCAAGTCACTGTTTTTCTTAAGCCAAAAAAGCAAAGCAGAAGTTCTTTCAACTCTTGTCTCCTACTGTTGACCTCTCTCAAACTTCTCACCTAAACCTTTAGGTTGAGAACGCTATACGAACTGTTTCTAATCCCACACAGCCCCGTGCATCAGCGTCACTTCACCTGTTGCTAGATGGCTCCTGGCTTAACCATTCTACTGAACGTTCTCACTAGAGCCTGGGCACTTATTTTCTGATTTTTTCAATGGGTGCTGTTTGTTACTTTGTCCTTATCCAATTCCTTTTCTCTGAGTTCTACTATACCACATCCCCACCTGCACCATCTCTACTCCCTCAAGCTATACTACTCTAGTGGTACTTACCATTTGTGTACTTTGCATCAGTTACTTAATTTTATCTCTGTAATGCACATAATAATACTAACTACCACAGAGAAATGTTGTAAGTTTTTAAAAAGTTACTACACATGAAGCACTTAGAACAGTACAGGGCACATAGTAAGCACTAAATGAATGTTAACTATAATTATGACTTGTTTCTCTAACGATTTTACTCTTCATATTTTGGAGTTTTTTCTTCTCCTATTTTTTCCTTATATGTGCGTTTTCCCCTTGCTTCTAGCTTTAGTTCACAATGCTTCTTATTTATTCCAAGCCTCCAAGGCAGGCTATGGCAGTTAGAGGCACCACTGCAGTGTAACTAAGGGCCTAGGGTTAAAACCAGAATATCTGGCTCAAATTCAGTCTGATTTCACAAGCTATGTGATATTGTGCAAGTAACTCAATCTCTGCGCTTCAGTTTCTTTATCTATAAAGTGGGGACAATAATTCTATTTCATAAGGCTGTTGCAATGATTAAAAGGATTACTATAGGTAACATTCTTAGGACAGTGCCTGGCACACAGTAAGCCATATTTAAGTATAGATGCTTGCTATATTATTCTTACTTTTATTATCTCCATGAATTTACTGCCTCTTTGCTAATGTCTCTCACATATCTCTTGCCATTCCAAATCTTTCCTTTGGGCTTTATATTCCCAGGCATGCATATACCAGGACAGCTCTGTCTGCATGCTTTACAGGAGCCCCAATTCAATACAGCCAAAATCAAAGTCTTCCTTTCCTCCCTGTATTCTTGGAATCACATCACTGCACCATCAACCACACAAACACCCAAACCGGGAACCTATGAATCACTTTTTTTTTTTTTTTATGGTACGTGGGCCTCTCACTGTTGTGACCTCTCCCGTTGTGGAGCACAGGCTCCGGATGCGCAGGCTCAGTGGCCATGGCTCACGGGCCCAGCCGCTCAGCGGCATGTGGGATCTTCCCGGACCGGGGCACAAACCCATGTCCCCTGCATCGGCGGACTCTCAACCACTGAGCCACCAGGGAAGCCCATGAATCACTTTTGATCATTTCTCTTTTATCTCAAATATCAAATGTACTCAATGTTATCTCATAAAAATTAAAATCTGTCTTCTCCCTTCCTACTACCACTGTTTAGTTTGATCAAAACTCTTTCATTTGACCACTGAAATACCTTCTTAAATGGTCTCCTTGACATCTTGCTTATCCTCCAAGCTGGTAAGCCAGTTTCTAGAGTAATGTGTCTAAACAGTGTGTCTAAGGCATTCTCATTGGCTTATAGATAAAGTGAAATGGTTCCTTGGTGGATCTAGTCATTTTTGCATCCTCATGTCCTCCACAGATCTACACTGACCGTATTGTTTGTCATCTCCAGCACATATGATTACACCATTCTTTCTGCTAGTTGGCTTCTATTTATCCATTAAAACACAGCTCAAATGTCACCTCTGCCTTGGATCTTTTCCTAAGTGTCCATAGTGCCACGTCCACACCTGACCTGTCCATTGAGACCATTTTCTTTTCCCGTGGTTTCATACTACGTTGTAATGAACACAATATATTATAACTATCTGTTCACATTACTGTATTCACTGTAAGCCTATAGGCTTCGACAAGGCTAAGGCTATGATTTGTTCACCACCTATTCAGCTAGGCTGTGAATGAATATTTATTGAATTCAAAACACTAATTTTAGACACTTGGGGATGAGAACAGAAGGTTGAAAATGCATTCCTTCTGAGATATTAAATACATTAAACAGCCTTCACAATTTTCGATAATACTAAAGAATATATGTGAAGCACTTGCTCTTATGTGTATGAGGTGGCCACTTGCCCATCCTTTGACTTCGTAGGTGAAGGGCACACTGACAGTTAATGCTGTGCCATTGAACATAATGATGTATGTCCCTATCATCCCTGCTTCCACCTTTATCTCCACACCCACATGCTACAGTCTTAATAACCGAAGTCATCTTTTTAAAATCAAATTTTGATCATGTCATAGCTCTCCTGAACACTACCCAATGGCTTTCTCTTTAATTCAGAGCAAAAACGAAAGCCCTTTATAAGGGCCTACAAATCCCTGCATGAGCTGGCCCTTTACCTCACTTTTTGACTCAGTTTATTAGTTTTCCTATTGCTCTGTCTCCTCCAGCCACATTGCCCTCCACTCTGATGTTCTTCTAATATATCAGGTGCCCTCCTGATGAAACAGG
This sequence comes from Mesoplodon bidens, assembly GCF_964165515.1. Taxonomy (NCBI): domain Eukaryota; kingdom Metazoa; phylum Chordata; class Mammalia; order Artiodactyla; family Ziphiidae; genus Mesoplodon; species Mesoplodon bidens. Next base: position 26,823,224 of record NC_138166.1, read on the forward strand.
GCCTTTGCACCTGCTGTTCTCACTGTCCAGAAAGCCATTATCCAACACTGTTACATGGCTTATTACCTCACCTCTGTCAAGTCATTTGCAAATGTCACTTTTTTGGTGAACTTCTTAGTAAGGCCTTCCATGACCACCCATTTAATATTGCAACCTTTCCCTGCAAGTAATCTCTCTTGTATTTTTCTCCTTACCATCATCTGATACTTTAAATAATGTTCTTACTTAGTCATATTATTATTATTACTATCTTTCTCTGTTCTCCAGAGTACAAGTTTTACAAAAGCGGGACATAATAGGTGCTCACTAAATAAGTTTCAAATAAATGAATAAAGTGTTATTTTAGTTAAAACCCAAGAAAATGAGGTAGAGTGCCAACAAAGCTGAAGCAGCATGCTCCACTAAACTCTGATGGAAAAAAATATAGATATATATTTGTACATATATATATATATATATATATATATATATATATACACACACACACATATATATATATCTGACAACAGGAGCATTTTTCAGAAATCAAATTCCAGAACTTCTGCACTGAACAGTTTTCCATTTGCCCCATGCTAGTCAGAGCATGTGAAACTGTATTTAGAATTCTGATTTCAGAAGATGGTGTGATTCAGTAGAAAGAACTAAGAGACCTGGATTTGAATCTGCCTCACTATCTATGAATAACCAGGAAAGTGGTTAAACATTCTGTGTCTCAATGATCTCATCTATAAATACATTTTTAAGAATAAAATGGTACATTTTATAAAACACAGATAGCAAATTCCTAGTTACTTGGCTGATGAATAAATGTGAAGCAGCTCAGCTTAGGAGGCAGGAATACCTGAGTTCAAACCTTGGGTCTGTAACTGACTTTATGAGCTCTACCTCTTTGAGTTTTAGTTTCTGCATTTGTAAGATGAGGATTCTTATGCGTAAGGCGCAGCTGTGAGATCCGAGAATAATAAGGTAAGGCGCCTACCCCAGTTCCTGTATACAGTAGATGCACATTAAAGAACAGCCTCATCTCCCAAGTCTCTTCTATGAAGGCTTCTCCCCCAGGATGTCATAATCACGATGCACACCACAATTAACCAGGTCATCAAGCCAAGGGAAAATGCTCCCTTATGAAGTACTTATAAATTAGGCTTTCCATAAACATTTCTGGAATTAATAACATGTTACGTTTCATATGTGTTATTTAAGGAAGCAAGAAACTATAAAATGCACATTCGAGAGAAGTGCAGTGATCCAGTTTAGAAATCAGATAACTGAATTGCTAAAAGCTTTCTAGAAATTTGGTTACGAAGCATTTCTACATATTAATTGGAGCAAAAACATCATCCACCTGAATACATGATTTCTGGACAGCTCAGGAGAGTTGAGGGTGCATCTGTAAGTGGATTCCAGACTCAAAAATAGCAGTTCAATAAAAGGATATGACAATCAAAATTTTTCAGAAAGGCTATGGTCTGACCGTGGCTTGTAGCATCCAGGATGAGCCTTGACGGCCATTGTCAGGGATACTCTAAAAAAGCATACCCACATGAGTTAAGAATTGGACTAGTTGAACTTAAACATCCTGTGCAATGGTCAAGATTTGATAATAAAATTATCTTATATGTCTTATAGTAACTAGAATGCAAAAATGGTCCAAACTCTAAATGCTAAAAAAACTCAATAGACTCTAAAAAACTCTGAAAGAATACACATGTAAAGTCATTTTGCTTTGTGTACACAGCAAGCACATTTAGCTTTTGATGAAGTCAGCAACTGTGTGTTTTGTTTTGTTTTAGATTGTGAATAAATCAATACATATTGTTATGTCTACAGAAATCAAGCACTACCTGATTATGATACAACTTGTCATGCATAGAGTAAACTCAAAATTTCGAGTACCAGTAAATATACCAAGGAAATTGGAATGTAGCTGAAAATAGGGACTAAAATTTGGGGAAAAAGAAGTAGATTATGTTACTATGATAAAGAAACTTAAAATTGAACACTACTGGATGCAGCATGTCAAAATGACTTGGTAAAGTTTTCCAAATGAGGCAGATTACACTGAGTTCCAAATCAGAAACAGAACATACTGAGTGAAGAAAACTACTGATGAAAGAATTACTTCTCTGTCTTCTGAAGCCATTCAACTGGAGGAACTATAGAATATTCCCAGGTCCTCTCCTGCCAAGTCAGTTACAATGGAATTTAAAAACCAGTTTTATCTCAGATTTGTGCAATGGAAAATACTTCAGTACTAAATCAATAATTTATTTCAGTGCAGTGTACTGTAACTTTTTTGGACACGTATCTATTGTTATGATGTCATGAAACTTTAGGAGAATTTTCCTCTCCTGATTGCCTTTCTATACTATTTCTAATAGCCTTTGTTAAGCTGAGGTATCATCTTCCTCTCTAATAGCTATCCCAGGAACCTGGGATATAGAAGTTTAGTCATCTCCCAGAACGTACTTTATGATTCTCGACCAAAAACATGTTGGATTTTTAGTTTCACAACAGGCTAGGGAAAAAAAAAAGGCATAAAATGTAATTGTGCTCTACATGTAGAATCAGTCATTTAAACTTCCGATGACAAAGGTTTCATCTCCAGCGTCAAAATGAGGTACAGACTTTCCTGACTCACTATCTTATGAGTACCTATTAGCTGTCCTCTGTGTCCTAAGGCAGCCCTCTAGAATTTCTTCCTCTTATTCAACTTGTAACCCTCTCTTTACTAAGGACCATTTCCCCAGTATTCACCAAGTCTATCACCCTTTCATATAACCAAATTTTCTATTTTTCTAATTCCATTTTTGTCAAAATTAAGTTCAACACCCACATCAACAATGCTTTATCTGCCTCCCCTAAGCTTTATCTGCTTCACACCCTTGAGCCCTCCCTACATAAAACCAGCTCCCTAGACCCGCATGCATCTATGCAGACTCTTCTGTATGTGTGCTTTAAATGCTGCCTAGTCTTCCGTCTGTAAAAGCGGGCCAACTCGTTCCTCTCTCATTAGTTAGATAATTATAGAAATATAATGTCCACCACTAAACCTGCTTAGAAGGATAAAAGAGCTGATGCCTTTTCTTTGGACAACAGTGGAACCCCTGAGTTGATGTCTCACATATGATTTAATAGCTTTATCAACAACTGTTTTAATGTCGCTGCTACTGTTGTTTCAATTCTATTATCCATGTGTCTAAGATATATGTGATAATGGTGTTTAATTTTGCTATTTTTCTAAAACACTGCCTTGGGTGATACAATTTGAGACTATAATTTTACAACATGACACTAAGATCATGAAGCCGAAAAAAGCTCCTAAGTTAAAATCTAATTCTAGGTTCCAAATTGTATTTATACATACATACATAATTTATTTATATATGTCTATAAATATAGATGTATATAAAAACCTACATGTATAGGTATTTTAAAACCTTTATATATACATATATACATATACCTATATATATACACATATATTTATATGTATATAAATCACACATAATAAAAAAAAAAACACTTTTAAAATGACAGGTACAGCACAATAGATTGTTTAATTTTTTAAGTACCCAAATAAAGTATCATCTATCTACTGATGGCACACTGTATGCAAGACACCATGGTGTGAATGTGCAGCTATGAATTACCTCCTCTTTTCTTGTGTCGTGTCCTTTCTGCACAAACCAGATAACTTTTGCTTGTAAAGATCGCGGGGTACATTCCAGCAAAGTACTGTTGTTCTCTACGCCATAGGCCAATCGTTCCTCAGTCTTATCCAAAATATCCCCTATAACATAAATGTTAACATCAGCCTTGAGACTTTGATTTTACTGGCAAACAATATTTTTGAAAAGATTCTTTATTCAGACCCCTATAGCAAAGTGAGTAACTTTTATTACTCATTGTTAATTTCTATACAGGAGTTATTTAGGGAGAGTAGCATACCAAAATCTAGGCATTAAAAAGGCACAGCGGGCTATGGAGTGAGACAGCAAGAAGTAACTGGGAGTTTGGTTCCAAAGGATGTAACAGTCAGATCAGTAAGAAGGTGCAACAGTGTTAAATTCATGGAAAATCAGTGGCAACATCCACTGATAAAGCGGGCAAGAGAAGGTGAGCCCCAAACAATTAAGCAAGGCATAGAACTACAATTCATGATTACAACCAAAGGCAGAAAGCAGAAATCAAGGAGATATGACACTACATAAACGCAAGTGTGTGTTATCTTGACAATGGACTGCACTTATCCAGATACGGGGCTCCTGAAGGAAGAAAAGAGTACGAAACTGAACTAAGGACTTTGTGAACAAGAGCTTCTTGATTATAATCTGTATTTTGGCCCAGAAAGGCTCTCACTGAACTTGAACTCAAATGGGCAGAGAGGCAAGTATACCTAACTGCAGTTTGGAATAAAAGCAAGTGGATTTATTCTTTGTTGTTTTTAACCAAGATCAAATTCAGTACTAGATCCCAGGATTTTTTTTTCTATGTCTGAGTCCTCCTTGCATTCAAAACTGACCCCTAAATTTCCTTAAAACTATAATGCCATCTTTCTCTAGCTAATAGAGAAAGGCTTACATCTTGCATCAAATCCTGAATCAGCCCGGGGTCTAGCAAATTGATCCCGGACCACAATCTCTGGAGCTGTGTATAAATACCTCTGGTCTCCCAATCATGGTGCCCCTTCCCCCTGTTGCTTCCTGGTGAGCGCAGCCTGTTCACCAACTACCATCATGGTGTAAAGAGTCAGGACGGTGGTTTTCCGTCTTGTCTGACTTCTCTACGTTTGTCTACAGCTGAAATTTTCTCTCTTCCTTTACACATTGGACCACGTACCACCTTTCATCAGAAACGCAGTGAAAGAGTCGAAGTTTTCCACTTTATTCTATCCAAAGCTTAGTAGGTGACTTGATTCAAGTTAGATCACTCTTGATAAAATTACTGTAAGTTATAAAAACATGGTGAAGACATTCCCAGGGTTGAACTGGTGAAATAAATCCTGCAAATCACCGTGGCATCTGCCACCTAAAGTATGCAGCATTTTTGTTTTGGAGTCCCCTTTTTGAATTCTAACAATAAAGCTTGGTAGGTAGATAAAACATTTTCCTAATTAGGAAAGATTATATATCCAATGCACAAAATCTTAACTACATGGAAAAACAGAATACTTTCAGGAACATAGTTCTAGTGTGTATCAATCACAAAGAAAACAAGGACCCTGTTTTAAGAAGCTGGCAGTTTATCTTCAACGCACACTCTAAGAAACCCATGGCAATCGATTTTCTATGGATTACCGACAAACTGCTGTCCAAAGCACTGCTGAGCTGCATTTCCATGACGAACATCTTGTCTGCGGAACCGCCTGAAAGTAAGTAAATGCATTTAGGAGATGTTCAGATTTCAATTTTCCAGACTTTAAAAGATAGCCAACTGCATTAAAGTTTCAAGTAGTACTCTGCTACTGAAAAAACTGATCAGTCATACGAAACCAGGATAAAATCCAAGTTTCATAGTTTTCCATATTTCCATTGAATGTTATTCAATGGATAAGATCTATAGAAAACTGTTTTTTTTTTTTTTTTTTTTTTTTTTTTTTTCTTTTTGCGGTATGTGGGCCTCTCACTGCTGTGGCCTCTCCCGCTGCGGAGCACAGGCTCCGGACGCGCAGGCCCAGCGGCCATGGCTCACGGGCCCAGCCGCTCCGCGGCATGCGGGATCCTCCCAGACCGGGGCACGAACCCGTATCCCCTGCATCGGCAGGCGGACTCTCAACCACTGCGCCACCAGGGAGGCCCTAGAAAACTGTTTTTTAAATCGTCACATGAGTTTGATTATAATTTAAGAAGGTTCTCTTTACATTTCTTTAAGAATTTAGTTAAACAAGAAGTCTTCTAGTTCAAAATGAGGGCCTTGGGTGGTAAAGAATGTGTGCAGATAAAGACAGTGGGATTTGAAGCAGACTACCTATTTGAGTAAAAATGCATAAAATTCCTATCTGTATTAAAGTGCATTAAGTAAAGGTATTTGGATCTAAATATTTTGTTCTACAGCCATCATGATCAATATGATTGCTAATAAAAATAAACTAATAATATACTCAACTTACTTTTATTCAGTTATAACATTTAGAAAGGATATGCCTCTATTGAATGTGATGGTGCATTTACCTATTTAACAGGATGTCTTACATATAGTAGAACTCAAGAAATATTGTACTTCTCCTCAATTTGCCTCTAAAAGGCAAATATGCTTCTAGTATATTTTCATGTTTTATAGTTTGCTTAGACATATAATTGACAAATGACAATATTCTTTATCCATGGAAAAGAATTCCAGAATATAAACCATGTTTCAAATCTGTAAGCATTGTTCTCAGGAATTAAACAATGGAAATTATCATTATTAGTACCGGGAAGCTAAAATCAAGATCTTTGGCATATTAATTCAGATTTGAGATAAAAACAGAAGTATTACAATAAAGGCAGAAAATACTACTTGCTTCTCTAAATCATGGCATATCTTCAAGACAGAGGAAAAAACAGAAGGAAAAACAGAAGTTTTACCCCAGAGGGAAATGAGTGAGATTTCCAGAGTCATAAAGAGATGCTTTAACCATATGCCATGATAAAATTTGGAAAAGGGAACCAGATTCAAATCCCAATGCCACCACTCATGTGCTGCATGAACTTATACATATCCTTTGCCTTTCCTGGTTCTGTGTGTCCTCCTTCATAAAATAAAGTTGGGCTAACTGACCCCTAAATTCCAGTCTCAATTTCTTTTTTTTTCATTCTAGGTTTTCCTCAAGGTCACCAAATAGTGATATTGGAACGTTATTTCAAGAGATGGAGTGCTTTCGCACACATGAGTTCAGATCCTAGTTAAGAACACAATACTTAAACAACCATTTAAGTATTTCCCTATATTGAACGCTAGGACAGATGAATATTTCCAATCGATTTTTAGGATTATGACCTGTGTGCAAAAGCATGTTTTAAAAAAGATAGATTGTTGATTAGAAAACCTTACCTAAAGACCTGAGATTTTAGAAAGTTAAGATTAAAACTGCCACATGGATCATTCTACTGAGCTAAACTGAAAATAAACATTGACAGAAAAGTAAGGAGCAAAATTTAAAAGTTTTAGGCCTCTATATTATTTTATACTAGCGTTAACATCTATTATACAACTGATAGCAGCTGCAGATGAGAATAAAAGGCTGTTGTTAATTCCTCATTTCATTGAGTATTGTTTTGGTATTGGGAATCCCAAGGCTGCTGAGCAATAATGAATAATGGAACAGGAATAAATCAATGAAATGGGAAATAGGTTCCACTCTGCAGAAATGATATTGTATCATATTTATTATACAGATAATGGGAGAATAAAGGGAACTACAGTCAGCTAATACTAGATAAGTATTGTGGATAGGTGTACAAAAATTTTGTTTAAAATCACTGGAAACATGCATTTAAAAAGAAAGATATCACATTCTCCAACAAAGCTTCAGTTCATTTTATACTATCCTAAAATAGCTGTTCTTTACTTCAGCATTTAAAAAAGAGTGTGTTAAAAGCAGGAGTTTTAGAAAGGTTAAGCAAAGTTGTCGTTTATTCTCAAAGTCGCATATTTTTCTTATATCTCTTGCCTCTTGGAAACTTTTAAAGAGAATGCTGGAAATAGACGGAATACAAGAGCAAGGGGGAAGAAAAAGACCTAGCTCTAGAAATTATAGTGTATTTTGGAAGACTATTTTAAACAAGTGGTTTGAATTGCGAATTAATGTTTTTCCTCTGTTGACTCATTTTCACTCTGTGAACAGAAGAGTATTTATTTTAATGACCAGTTTTCAATTTCTGCTGCTAGTCAGATCTGAAGCAAAAACGATCTGCTATAAAAGCAAACTATTTTCCCTTTATGTCCTGGAACTTATCCAAAAAGTTCTCCTCCAGGGGTGGGTGACGGTTCACAAGAGTGACGCTACTGGAAGATCTGCATTACATGTCACTGAACTGAACTAATTCACTTACGAGTATGGTTCCTGACTCCAGCATCTCACTCCTTCCTGTCTATGATTTTGCCTATTCATTTAACTTTTTCTAAATAACTCTTTTTGTCCACCCTTTTAAATACTATTTTACAAACTTGTGCATGTACGATCTTACAAGATGCACTGTATACCAAGACATGCTTAGCTATGGAAACTGCTCAGTTAAAATTCTTCATCGCTCTTGCATGCCTAATACAAAACCTTGCTATTCAAAAGTATTTGATGCAAGGCTTGTAAACATATTGATTGTTGCTAAAAACAATAGGATAAATAATGTTGTTACTTTTGGTAAAACTACCTTTCTGCCCTTAGATCCTACCACTTCACTCCTAACCTATGGAACTACACGGCTTTCCCAGAACATTCTGTGCCTCTGTACAAACAATTAATTCTCTTTAGCTGGAATCTCCTTATATCTCTACCTTCAAGACTGAGCTCAAAGGTTGGGTTCTTTTGAGAATTAAATAATGTGTTATGTGTATTGCACTTAGTCCAGTACCTTACACATACTAAATGCTCAGTGGTGAGCTACCATCCTTATTTACAATTCCATTCCCCACTTCAGGTTCTGATTTCCTACAGACAGGGGGCTGTGACTGTTTCTTCATACCCCTTGAACACAGTACAGAAACTGGCTTAATGAGTGGATAAATCATAAAACAATATTTTCAATTAATAACATGGCTATATTCCTCAAGAATTGCTTTCAAATATCAATAAGCATTTGTACAAAATCAATTAACTCACTCAATTCTTTAATACAGTTGGTAAATTATTTAGTTCACAAATGTCCTCTCAAAGCATATTTTTACTATCTGCTTAGTACATGTTTAAACACTCATTGGACTGTTAACTTAGCTAAGGTCAAATTAACAAAAATTTGAATTAGTGACTAAGTTTGTTTAAAAATGAGATTCTACTACACATGTAAACTTAGAAAAATAACAACTGTATTAAATTAGATTAAATTAGATTTTGAAAAAGGTTTAAAGAAAAGTAGCCCAAAGTGAAAGAGCAAGAGTAAATGAAATTAATAAAAGTTGCTTTTCAGTAGGGAAACTATATATGAGTCTATATTTTTGCTTTATATTATCTTTAGTCACTTTATCAAGTGAAAACGATAATTGCTTCTTCTATAATAAAAATATTTTCCCTTATTTTTCTCCCCAAAGAATGCACAATTTCTTCTGACTTGAGTGAAATTCCTTATTCTTTAAAATACTTTCTGTACCTCAAGGTCTCCTGTTCAAAGAATCCCAGGATTTACCTTCTCTAACAAGTGGCAATGACCCCATTGAATTGTCGATATTAGAGTTTGGAGGTCTTTAAGTACCTTTCATTTGTGTTGAATTAAATCACACATTTCATTAATTATACAGGTCATGCATTTGCCTAGGAGTTAAAATATTCACTTTCAAAATGAAATAAATGAAAACCAGCTGGTCGGGAGGACACAGGGCAAATGCAGGATGTATTTCAGAATTTATTTATTTATTTTCCTTTTAAGTCTTTGAATTCCTCACGTGTGGGGTGGCTAGCCATTTCCACATTTTACATTTATCTAAACTGGTTTCATGTCTTGCAGCAAAAATTTCAGGAGGGGAAAGAGTTGATTCAAAGCCGGAGGAAAAACAAAACCCCAGCAGCCTGCTCAGCCCAGTCTCTACACAATAATTAATGGGAGTTATTTTTCAGAAAAATATGGAGTTTTCAAAACTTATATTATGAACGAAATAGGACTATGACGATTAGGAGGTTGGGATTAACATATAAACATTACTATACATAAAAGAGATAATCAACGAGGACCTACTGCATAGCACAGGGAACTCTACTCAATACTTTGTAATAACCTATATGGGAAAGGAATCTGAAAAAGAATAGATATACCTAAAGTCTATGTACACCTGAATCAAGTTGCTGTACACCTGAAATAAACACAACATTGTAAATCAACTATACTCCAATATAAAAACAAAAAAAAAAAACAAAGTTACTTTGGAATAAATGGAAAATCACTAAAAAGAAACAAGCAAAAAAACCCAACATGGTTATTTTCATGGAATGGGTACAAAAAGAGAAGAAAATAGTGTTAGGTTTGTTTCTCTAAATAAAGGAAAGATTCCATGGAAGACTCTGTCTCACCGTTTTGCATGTGTGCCTATGGGGTAATACCGGGAGCAGGATATGCCATCCCAGGCGCAGTAAGGGTCTCGAGCCAGGCAGCAGTCTGCACAAGCACTTCCATACATGTCACACTGATGGAATCTGACTTGGGCCACGGCAGAAGCAGATCCAATATAGAGCTGTTGCTACAGACATCAAGGAAGAGAGAGGCCACTGGTAGAAATGGACAGAATTCTCACTGAGCTCTTACACCTGGATTTTCACATTCCTACACAATCGCCTCTGTGGATACTCACTTAAATGACTGCAGTTACTCAAGACAGATAATGGAATACTGATATTTTCATTTTCTACAAGATCTGAAATACTTTTACAGGCTTGGATGCATGAATAATAAAATTGCTAGAGCAAGGCTGACAAAAATCTCAAGAAGTTGACTATTTTATTCATTATCTAAGTAGAGTCCTTCATCATCTAACATTGTAGGTCTTTTTAAAAGATCTATAGGAATGTCCAGTAGGAGACTGGAAAAGTAAATGGTCTTTTTTGCATTTTTAATTGAGATACAACTGACATATAACATTATATTAGTTTCAGCTGTACAACATAATGATTCGATATTTGTATTTATTGTGAAATGATCACCATCAGTCTAGTTCACCGCCCTCATCATACAGTACAAATCTACAAATTTTTTTTGTGATGAAAACTTTTAAGATCTACTCTCTTAGCAGCTTTTAAATACACAATACAGTATTGTTAACTATAATCACCATGCTGTACATTATATCACTGGGACTTACCTATTTTATAACTAAAAGTTTGTACCTTTTGATAACCTTCACCCATTTCACCCAGCCCCTGCCTCTGGTAACTACCAGTCTGCTCTCTGTATCTATGAGCTTGTTTTTGTTGCTGCTGTTGTTGTTTGCCAATAGTTCACATATAAGTGAGATTATATGGTATTTGTCTTTCTCTGACTTATTTCACTTAGCATAATGCCCTCAAGGTTTATTCATGTTGTCACAAATGGGAGGATTTCTTCCGTTTTTATGGCTGAATAATACTTCATTTTGTGTGTATATATGTATGTGTGTGTATATGTGTGTGTGCGTGTGTGTGTGTGTGTGTGTATATATATATATATATATATATAATTTGTTTATCCAGTCATTCATAGATGGACACAGTTCATTTCCATGCCTTGGCTATTGTAAACAATCCTTCAATGAACATGGGGGTGCATATACCTTCTTGAGTTAGTGTTTTTGTTTCCTTTGGATAAATACCCAGAGGTAGAACTGCTAGATCATATGGCAGTTCTATTTTTAATTTTTTGAGGAACCTCCATACTGTTTTCCATAGTGGTTGCACCAATTTACATTGCCACCAACAGTGCACATTGACATATAATGTGTCGAGAAGTGATGTAGATATATATAGAGTGATATGGAATAAACTGTAAGAAATGTTATTAAGTAAAACGTAGAAGTAGCAGATCAACAACACATGTTCCCATTTGCCCAGATATAAAAGGTTATTTATAAATAAATGAGGTAATATATGCAACAACTACTTCTGAAGAAATTTAAACCAGAAGCTGGTTCCAGTAAAGTAGAAAAGAGGTTTGTGTTTCATTGTACACTCTTTTGTATTACCATCATTACCATTGTTTTTTGCAAAAACATTACCAAAAAAAAATCATGGAATAAGGCCCTATCATGGTTGTAGAGGTAAACCTACTCTTGTCAACCTTTCTAAAAACAGAAAATGAAGAAACCTATTACCTGTAAACCACTATGTATTTCTGTCAGAATAAAACTGTAACTTGTTAATATATAAGCACACATACTTAAGCTTTCTATCCTTTGACCTTATCTGATATATAGAACACACACACACACACACATGCACACACACACACACACAACTTACTCTCTTTGATGAAATCTCCATAGAAATAATAGGAACTGGATCCTGAAAAATTAAAAAAATGCGTTTCCTTTTTAGGAATAAAAATATAGAAACATACCTTAGTGTGGTTATAAATTACCTGAAATCATACTAGGTATGTGAGTTGTTTGCTGCCAAACAGTCTAAAGCTTTCATTTTAGTAAATCAAAAGGAAAATACACTTAAATAAAATATAGCTTTCTTTTAAAATATATTTTCTAGTAGAGTAGGACAAAATGTGGATGAGAAAAGTAGTGAATAATCTAAGCATCTTGTAGTTTGTCTCTGGATTACAATTTTTGTGATTGCATTTGAATATTACTCATGCTTTGGAAACTCAAATATCTTTAAATAAAATAATAAAGTCAGAGTGTTCTTTCTTATAAAGAAAGTTGAACCATTAGAAGTAAAACAGTTACGTCTTTGAATAGGTCTTATTGCCAATAAACCATGTGATCTTTCATTGTTTTAACCCAGGCCTAAACAAAATACTTTTCCATTAGAGTTCAATTTCCATGAACCCAGAACGCTTTGAAAAAGATGCATTGTCATCATCACTGTCTTAGAATTGCACCAGAGGAAGGATGAATCTACAGGATAGTTTGAGAGCCTATGTGCAATTCTAGGGATGGTGACTGAGACTACAGTGTCTCTACGGACACCACAAACTCAGTCAATTCTGAAAGTGGAAAAGCCATAGGCAAGTGGGATCCTCTCTGTGGATAATTATCCTTCAAACAATTATTTTTTGAAAGAGAAAAACTGATCCTCTCTATTAAATTTTTAAAAATATTTTAAACTACAGAACCATTTATGCAGGCATGCATTTATTCATTCAAAACACAATGTTTCTTAAGGGTTTATATGAACAAGACATTGTGATGAATGTGGTTAATATGAGAGCTATGATTCCTAATGTGAAATGAAATCTTACAGAGGTCCAATACGCAAAATAAACAAAAGCATAGCTGCTCTGGTTGAGATAAGAATGTGGTTAACTTTGTGCATAGCTATGGGGAATCTAATCTCCAGAAGAGCCAATGCGAAATAAACTGTTTCTCATCAAAAATGTTTTCATATACATTCATCACCTACATACACAATCTTCATTACTTGCAGACTGTGTTCTTGCACATTTGCTTACTTGCCAAATTTTATTTGTAACTCCAATATCAATACTTGTGTTTCACAGTCATTCACAGACATGCATGTGCTCAGAATGGCAAAAACTCTGAGTTGCCCAACATGTACATTCCCAGATGATGTCGGTCAAGGTGATACACTGCCTTGTTGTTTCAGCTCTCATACTGTAAACAGGTATCCTTTTCATGGTCTATTTAGTGTCCCATTTTCATACTGTTGTGCTTTTTGTTAGTGACTGTGCTGATTCAAAGGCCCCTAAGCATAGTGCTGAAGTGTTGTCTCGTGTTCCTAAGCTCCAAAAGACTGTGATGTGCCTTATGAACAAAACATGTTTTAAATAAGCCTTGTTCAGGCATTAGTTATAGTGCTGTTAGCCATAAGTTCAATGTTAAGTAATCAACTATGTATACTAACTAAGGTGTCTTTAAACAGAAACACACATAAAACAAGGTTATGTATCGATAAGTTGACAAAAATGTCGTGACTAGAGACTCTCAGGAACCTAACCCTGTATCTCCTCTAGGAGCAATAATTACTAATTAATTCAGCGTTCAGGGTGACTTCAAAGATGGTAAGTGCCACAAATGTTGAGACTTATTGTGTGTGTGTGTGTGAATATGTACAATTGTTTGGTCATGTCTAATCTTTCCATTATCGTTTTGTAGTTTTCTCTCTTTTAGTAAATTCTCTGTGTAAACTGCATGCCATAAAAAAGCAGTCTACTCACCATACCACAAAGTCCACAACATGAAATCTACTGCTATTTTTTAACTGTATCGATAGTAAATTTGTTCAAGATGATACACTGCAATAATGATTCTAGAATTCATTTGTGGGATAAGTGTCATTTCTTTATGTCACAGTTCACATAATGAAATTCTCTTCATGCTCGGTAAATACTGGCCTCTTCATCTGAACAGTCTATGACAATCAAATAGATGTATCAGAATTTTAAATCATTCTTCAATTCACTCTGAATTCACAATATACCGGTTAGAAAAAAACTGACATAATGTTTTTCCTATTTATAACTCACTTGCAACTGTCTGTAATACATAAATGTTGGCTATATTTTTTACTAGAAATACCTTGAATATCTGAAGTTCTTCTAGAATTACTTCTTCCATTGATTCTGTTTCTTGGTTATAAATCGTGATTACTTTCAGCACGATTCCATTATCTGTGAGAAAACAAAAGAGATAAATTAGAAGCTTTGTCACAATCTGGTTTTCAAACAATTAAAAACCATATAAAGACTATAAATTCAAATAAGATTTGAAATCTAGATGTACAAAACATTTCATCATTGCTAGTGAAAACAATATGACTACTTATATATTCATATTCATTATTTCAAAAATTTGATTCAAAAATCCAGTTAAAGGTTCAGAAATCAAAATGTCTTTTGGAATTAATGAAATATAAGACAGATGGCAAATTATTCTAGCTTCTTCTGTGATGTATGATGAAAGAAAATTTTTTACCTAAAGCTACCCTCCCTGTAAGAAACTATACCTTTAATCTTATGGAACCTTCCAAGCAACACACTATGGAAATTTATGTATATATATATATATATATATATATATATATATATGTAAATATAGATAGATAGATAGACATATAGATAGGACATGTTTATATCTATATATACTTTATTTTTTCCTTCCAGTTTTAATGAGATATAATTTACATACAGCACTGTATAAGTTTAAGGTATACAGCATAATTATTTGACTTATATACATCATGAAATGATTATCACAGTAAGTGAACATCCATCATCTCATATAGACCAAAATAAAAAGAATTTTTTTCCTTGTGATGAGAACTCTTAGAATTTACTCTCTTAAAAAGTTTCATGTATAACATATAGCACTGTTAATTATATTAATCATGGTGTACATTATATCCTTAGTACTTATTTATCTCATAACTGGAAGTATGTATCTTTGACAACCCTCATCCAATTCTCCCACCCCTCACCTCCAGTAACCACAAATTTGGTTATATACACTTTTAATAAAAATTTCAAGCATACACTATTGAGAGAATAGTATAATGAGTCCTCCTGTACAAACCATTTAGCTTCCATAATTATCAATAATTTTATAAATTTATATTCACCTTTTAAAACTCCAAGTTATTTTTATTATTCCTGATATTCTCAGCTTGTTATTTCCAATGAAAAATTTAATAAGACACTAATTTGCTTGTAAGAAAGATTTGGTGTAGTGGCTAGAAATAACTTAGGGAAAAAAAGCACATTGGAGGTTCTGATCCAAGAGTTTCTACGGTATTTAAGCAATTTGTTTAAAAATTATGAAATCTTGTGGTTGGGTTAATAAAATTTGATTAAAATAAAACAATAACAATTACCTGTATCATACATTAAAAGGAACAAAAATTATATCAAGCACACATTATAAATATCCCACAATTACTATATCAAGTAAAAAGCAAAGATGAAACTCAAATTATCAATTTGCAACCAGTGATTTTGCAATAAGGACTATATAGCACTAAAGCAAGTGCCTGGTAAATTTGGGGAAACATAACTATTTTGTGGGATTTTCCAATGCTGTACTCATCACACATTTATCAAATATGTTCTTTGTGCTGAAAAGCTGTGGTTCAATATAACAATATCTTTACGTTAAACATAGGTTACAAGAGAGTGTAAGTATATACCTGGTATTTCTGGAATTCTCTCAAATAGCTTTGGTCAATCTAATAAACAAGTATTTCTGAAAACATTCTTGGACTTATATATGGCTTCTCATTTAAAAATAACATACTTTTTTCTATGATTAATTTTATCAAATATTACTCTTGCTTATGGAATTCTTTTTTTTTAAACTCTGTTGGATATCACTATAAATGAATTCATGGCCAGGTAACTTTAACTTTGTTAAAGAAATCTGATGCTTTGTTAATCTTGAACCCACAGTGTAGAGCACATTACTAACCTCCTAAAATAAATGAATAAAATACAGCCTGCACCAGAGATCAATTTCTTGAAATCCGATGAATATCTCCTTACTTAAATCTTTGCTTTTTCAGAAAGCATGACTGGAAAAGCTCAAGCACCAATATTAATACTATATCCTAATTCCTGATTTGGGCATATGCAACGTCTCTTTAGAATATGTCAATGATTAAAGTTAAGTATGGTAGAATGTTTCCTCTTCTAAATAGGATCTGCTGTAGCAATTACTATGATGCATATGAAAAAAAAGAAATGATCATTTTAAAGATTCTTTAAATGACTATATAATTTTAAAGTACTTGACAGAATTTTATACATATTACCTCGGATGCTAAAAGATTCCAAGTTCTCTTCCACAAGCTAGATCTAATGCACAGCATTAACTGAAATTACAAATTTATTTGAAATATTCACTTTTAGCATATTTATTACACTTTGTTTTATTAATGCAGGATATTATAGCTTTGGTCTAAAATTTTATCTCCATTATGTGTAACACTTGGCTTGTTTGGTACACATGGTTGACTTCTGATGGGGCCTGATAAGCACAGTTGAGATTACAGATTTAGGTGAAATTACCTAAACCTCACCTAAAGATTGAAAAATCTTGAGACCTTGCTGAGCAGCCAAAGGTAGCAGTGGGCCTGGGGGAGTAACAGGAGAACTATCCTTGTATGGCACCCTATTTCCTCTGTGAGTTCTTTTTGGAACCAACATTGTTTATTGTTTGTTAACATCAATTACTCATTCCTTTACATATTCATTTGTTCAAATGTATTAAGTATTGACCATGTATCAGGAATTATGTGCTGTAACTACCCCAAATCTTCTCTTCCATTGCAGTAGACAGGTAGTATGTAAATGAGCCAATGGGTCAACCAGGGTTTTGTTGGTAGGTGGGTCTTTTTTAATGTAATAATGTTATTGATTTTAAGGTTCAATTTAAATGTCTCTCTGAGTACTCTTTAATCTCTTTACCTGTCCCAATGAACAAGACATCATATTGGCCATCCTCGGCTTCCACTCGATCCACTGCTATTTGTTTCAGGTTATACTTTCCATCTGTTTTCACCAGTATTGGTTTTTTATGGGCAGGTTTTATGGGCTGGTACATAAGTGGATGGCTTCTTGCAAATCTGATGGCATCATCGGGGTAGTCTTTGGTGGTTCCGTACCTCCCTCCATTCACTTTGCTGGCACACTGAAATACAAATGGAGAGAATTTTTTTCCCCTGAAATCTAAAGAGCAAATTTATACTCAATTATGAAAAAAATAACAAAAACTGGGTATATTCAGTTAATCAACTGTGCATTTAGCAATATTTAGTAACCATACACTCTTCATTACAGAAATAAAATCTGCATTAAAAATTGCATAGAGAGACTGAATTATTTCAAACATGCAGCAGTAGAAAGACAGATAGTAGTGAAATACTGAAAAAGTAAAGTATATGTAATACTGGTATAGTCTGGAGGTAATACAAATGTATAACATTATAAATATTCTAATTATTTTTCCTGCTTCTAAAATTTATTTTTCATATTTGTAAATTAAATTTTAATTTGCTATGAACAATATATTGTTCATAGCAAAACAAAGAGACTCTTTACTGTGCTAAATCTTCCCCCCAAATTAAGAATCACAACCACACAATAGCTTTCCCATTATTGATACTATGATTGGTGATGGTTCCAATTGTCTCACTGACTACAGAATTTTAGTGCTGTAACATTGAAACCTATTCAAATTCCATCGTTGTTAAATAAGGAAAAAACCCTCTCTGTTCTACTGTAATCTGTATGAATTTATATTATTTTTGTATGAATTAGACACAATCAATTGAGAAAACAAGAAATATTTGCCATAACATGTCTCAATTCTTAAATCACTGACTCTAAAAATAAATGTTCAACGGTACCTAAGTTACTTCTCGGAATACCTTTAACTGTGTTGATTCATGCTTGTTATTAAGTGCTCCCTCATTTCACATATTTTCCTCCAGAACCAGCAGCAATTGCAATGATGACCTTGATAAAAATTTTCCACTTCAGAGTATAAATACAGTAGTTTAGTAATCAGATTCTGCAAAGAGGGCATTTTTAATGGTTTGTTTTAAAAATTTGGGCCATATTTCTTAATTTGGCATGAATTTTTCACTTGAGTGTACTTTCATGATATATAATTGGAAACATTTTGGACCAGCCTGGAAGCAGTTCAGTAACCAGTCACTTCCTCCAAATCTCCTTTAATACCATGTGGTTTCAAGAAGCATTTCCAGCAAAGCCACAGGAGTAGGTTTTCTCCATTTAAATTGTAATTTCAATCAACAGAGTGAAATAAAATATACTTTATGTCTTACTGGAAGTAATAATTTTAAGCTAGTGAGAGAGAGTGATTGAAATGGTAAAGCCTTACACTTGTTAATGTAGGTAAGCTTTGTTTCCACTTTGAATTTTGGCTCTGCAAAAATGGTTTCTACTCAACTTGCAAGCACTTGTGGAATCAGCCTAGTGTTGGGTTTTCACCAGCTGCTCATAATAGTGTAGACCGTGACCTGCATGACAAGTTCAGTATTCGTTCTCCATGGACAGCAGATACAATGATGCTACACTTTCCGAACCTAGTTGTGTACGGAACATGTGATACAAAATCATCCTCATCATCCTCATCATAATCATCATCATGTGTGCAATTAAAAGCACAAAGTTTGAATGGCTAGTTAGGGAGAATCTTAGTAGTATCAGTTAAGAGGCCAATGGTGGAACTTCTTATTCTCTAGCAACACAGCTGTATTGTCACTTTTCTTCCAGAAGGCCAGCAAGGATGGCAAATGGGGTGCTCAGAATTCTGAAGAGCCAGAGAAAAAGCTTCCTCTTGACATCTTAAAGTGAGAAGTAGGGAGAAAATGTGGCCTAGGGAACTGAAAACCTGACTCAAAAATTATAATATAAAAATTTGGTAACATTCTCTCACATGGAAATCACATGTGGCACTAATTCTTCTGAAGAGGCTGAGAGGAATCTGATGCTCATTTCACTGGATATTTCTGTATTGACCAGTACCCTTAAAAATAAAATTTTAGTGAGAGCTACATAGATAGCTAAAATATCAACAATAATATATAGTCTATAATGCTAGATTATATTCTTTTCATTAAACAACAAGCATACATCTTGATGTAAGAAGTAATATTTCTTTACCTTGCAAGTAATCAAGCATATTTTTAGGTATTGAATTTAACTATTTCATGCTAATTTAGTAAAGCATCTGAAACAATGAACAGAATATTACTAAAAGAGTCTTTAAAAAATAAGAATACTTTGTTAAATGCCTAAACTTACAGAACCAGGTCTTGGATAAGGAACTTTTCCTTCATAGAGTGACCAGTGGTATTCAGGTCCTTCCTTATGTGCATATGGTCCATTAAAGGCTGCCCGGATACTGGACATGTGATAGACACATATAGCATGCCCTCTAAATATATTACTAAAAAAAAAAAAAAAGATAAGTTACTATTCTGGAACAGACTAGGAGGTCACCGAGTCAAGCCCCGCAGACAACATAGATAAGGATGAAGTCTTTTGGATAAAAGACTTGCAATCTCTTAAGCATAGGATATTCTAGAGATATTAACTATTGCAATATTTCAAGTATGGAAACTCCAAAATTTACCATTTTTTGCCTATTTATTATAATAAATTGAAAATGACATTGTTAGAATCACAAAAGCAGTTGTGTCACTTCATTTTTTCCAGTTAAATCTTATTTTTTTTATTGAAGTATAGTTGATTTACAATGCTGTGTTAGTTTCAGGTGTACAGCACAGTGATTCAGTTTTATATATATATATATATATATATATATACACACACACACACACATATACATATATATACATATATATATACACAGACATATTCTTTTTCAGATTCTTTTGCGTTTTTATATTTTTCATTAAGATTTGGCCTTAATATTTTAAAGATTCATTCCCAAGTTGAGGAAGGCTTTATCTCCTGTACGTTGTCTTCTCTTCCAAGTAGACAGTGTTTTCCTATTCGCCATTCTGTTAATATTGCTATAAATTTTATTCAAATTTTATTACTTCTCTTAGTGTATATGATTTGAAGAACAATTTAAAGTCTAAAGAAAATTTGGGGCTTTGTTTCATTCTTTAGCTTGGGGTCACAGAAACATTAATAAGCCTGCTGTATATTCCTTCCTTCAGGTCACTGAAAACAGTGCTACAGTGGAAAGGTTTACTGGGTTGCACCAGATTAATTTTGAGAAAAAGACTTACATTCTACAAAGCTCAGATTCTTTACCTGCAGAACTACTAGCAACTGAAATTATTTTTTTTATAAAAATTTCTACTTGTCGCAGATAAAGACAGTAGTTGACTACAGCAAGCTTCATTGGGGGCATAAGATTCTGCAAAAGGACATTTTAGAATGATTTGTTTTAAAGATCTGGCTGCATTTCTTAATTTGGCATAATCTGAATGAATTCTAACACTTCCCTAGCCTCCTTATTGTGAGAATTAAAATAATTAGTTTGTGAAAGTGCTTTGCAAAATCGATAGTTTTTTTAAGTGTAACATTTCCTACATTCTGAGACACCTGTAGAACAGCAGTTATGTTACTGTCTGAGGACATCAATTTACACATCTTATAACACACCTTGAAGCATTTGGAAATGCCTGCAACAGTGAGAAAACCAGAGATAGTCTTCCAACTAACATGGCAATAAACCTTTGATCACCATGCTAGGATATCAACCTTTACGTCAGGTAACAGCTGTCAAGCCTTTTTCTCACAATTATGTATAAATTGAACAGTCAAAATTGAAATTATAGAAGAAAATAATGTCTTGTCTTTGAAATCTCAGACAGATCTATTATGCTATCATTTATGAAAGCAGCTTATAAACTGATCATTATAACCCATAAAAAATCTATACTGATTATCCTATAGCTTATATTTATCACATAAAGCCATGGATTTATCATGCAGTGTATAAATTCTTCACTGGCATAAGGCAGAAGATGAAATGTAAAAAGAAGTTAGGGATTTTCCATGGACTGTAATAGCTACCAATCTACATTAACATCTCCTTGCATCAAGGAATAAGTGATAGCAAAATTGTTTCCATGTTTCTGTGCTGAAGAAAAGGTCTCCTTACAATAGCAGGATACTTACTGAAAGAGCTTTATTTTTTTTTTCAAAGTGAGCGTAATAAACTACCTGCTGAAAAAGTAAACAAAAACTATGTGGAGAGATCCTAAGCAAACAAGGTACACATGACTATAGAACAGTTTAAGGCCAATGCAATGCAAACGAGGAACTGAGTAATATCATTCTTTTCCCGTCAAGAGAACTGAAGTATATTCTTTATTTCTCATTCCAGTCATATCATCTCCACTCTGCCTTATTTGGAAAGACACTCAGGAAATTATATATATAAACTTTCAACCAAAACTGATTCTAATAACATTTTTTCATTCATGTATCAACACATGAAATATTTTATTCATTTTGCCAGCACTCTTCAATGGATACAAAATACAAAAGCATAAAAGAGAAAAATACTAGATCATAAGCCCTAAACTTGAGCACCTTTTTAAAATTTTAAACTCAGAGGGTAAATCATAAATGTGTGTTCTCTAAGAATCTGCATAGAAGCAAGACAACCAGAGTAAAGGAGTGGGCCAAATGCTCTGTGATTAAGGAACCAAGGAGTGTTTCATGAAGATGGCAACTGACAAGTATTGGAAAAACTGATAGAAATCAGCGTTAGAAGTGAAAGTAGATAAATAAAATCACAGTCACTGGGAAAGCAGACACTGGGATTCTGACAAGGTATTATCTTGTCAAAAGCAGAGTCTGTGGGAATTTAGAGGAAAAACGTTCAATCCTGAATGGGGAAGACTTGATAGAGAGCCTTGAAAGCCTGACTTGGACAATTGTACATGATGATTGAAAGAATTATCCTAGACTCTATAGCATGGAACTAGTACCTTAAAAACTGTATGAGAAAAAGAAAATCATTCTGTTGTAGATCAGAGAGGGAAGAACTTAGGACATTGAGCATAGGAGGATGCTGGTACTTCAAACAAAAACAAATAAGGATCTGGATTGAGATTGTGGCTTTAAACATCAAAGTACAACTGCAAACACAGGAGACCGAAGAGAAATTGGTGACTTATAAAGTACGGAAAGTGAAAATAACTCATTGGTCAATAGTATTTTCAATTGCATATATGGTGAAGGGGTTTGGCATCCTTTGTTTCATGATGTTTCGACTGGCCATATAAATTTCTCACCTGGTAGTGTTGAAGAGTCCAAATATCACTGGGTTCTTATGATCTCTGGTATGCAGCAAAAAAACATCCTCTGAAACATTAAAGACCATTATGTTACTTAATATGTTTAGTCCTCGTTGCATGTGAAGAAAATATATTGACATAAAATAGTTTAGAACCCATGATAGATTTTAAGATATACATTTCCATATACAGTCATATAACAATGACCAAATGACAACATAGTGAGACTGACGACTGTTCAAGATGACTTTGAGCTGGGCCTCAAGGAGGGAACTAGAGGCACTGACTCTAAACTAACAAGAGGGGTCTTTCTGTTCCCGCAACTCCCTTGTCCCCATTCGGGGACCTGGCCAAGATGAAAAGAATAGAAACTCGCTCTAAGTTAGATAGAAGTCAATTACTGTGGAAAGCAAATTTTCCATATGTGCTAGAAACAATGAGGGTTATACAAAGAAACATATATATCGAAGAGGAAAATTTAACTCTCCCAACAATATTTACCTAATTCATCAAAATATGTATCAATTCCATTCATTCCTGGTACTGAGCAAACCAGTCTAGCTTTCAGGAAAGTGCTCCACTTGTTCACTAGTATTCTCTGTCCTCCTACATCATTCTGTAAAAAACAGAAAGCAGGTAAATGGGTACCCAGAGAACTTTTACCACCAACAGATTTTGTATTATTAAACCTGCAGATGGCAAGAGTTATACTTCTCTTATTTAATGTGAAAATTTGAGCATAATCTTCAAATAATAATAAAGATGCAATTCCCCATCCTGTACTTTCACCCTGGACCATTAAATACAGTTTCCAGGTATTAAACAATGTTAGTAGAGAGTAGAGTACACTTTCCTAAATAAAGTAGTAAGCTTTATGCTACAGTAACGTTCATTATTATTTTATTGATAAATAATCTGCTTATCTCAGAAGTACAGAAGCATCCACTTCTTTGTCTTATTTTAGGGGAAAAGGCTTGAAATACTAACACACAAGCACACATATACATAACAGGCATACATATTTGCACATATACACAAAATACATATGTGTGTATATGTGAATATATATATATATACATACGTATATACTGAACATACATATAAATGTCTTAACTTTATTCAAGTATCTTCTTAAATATCAAAATAACTTCACATTTATAACACTATTAGCATTCTCTCAATATATATGGCTACTTCAGTTGGTTCTGAATGTTCACAAAACAACCTATCTGACTATGCCCAACAAAACTATATAAGTTTTTCCTACAGAATCAACCATCTGAATTGTTGAAACATGCTTATGTAAATTATTTAGAATGTGGATTAAAGAAACTAGCAAGATTTTGGTGAAATTAACTTTTTAAAATGGAGCTCAAACTTCTGTGTAGGAAGAAGTATAGCCTAATTATAGGCCATTTCTTAGTAGGGCTTTGAAAATGTAGAAAATCACACAAAATGCAAAGCTCTTTTCAGATTAAACTTTCAGTAGATATGAAGTCTGAAGACTAGATCATAAATACCAATTTTAGGGAGCCTAACAGAATAGAAGAAAATATACAGTAGAAACCTACTATAAAATGAACAAAGTCCTGACCATAAATTGTGAGTTAGGCAAGTTTAGTGAGAGAGGAAGGCGGTCCTCACCACGCAGAGTCGCCCCACTCTGGTGTAAATTGCCTGGGCATTGTTTTCTGCCTCCAGGGCCTTCTCCGTAAAAAAGAAATACACTTTGTTGTCATCTCGGTCTTCATTGTCAGGGATCATGTACGAACCTACAAATTTTGGTTCTAGAGAAGTAAAAATAGACGAAAATGTAATAACTATTACAACAAAGTAAGTTAATATATTTCCCTCGAAATTTTGTACTAAACATTAAAATCATGTAGCTATCTCCATATTCTGTGCAAATCAACAATTTTTAAGAAATGTTAGGGTATTTAAAATTTAACTGAGTTGGAGGGAAATAAACCAATTTCAAATAGCATACATTATAGACCTGAAATGAATTCAAAGAAGAACAGATTAGGAGCAGCATGATTATAATCTCCATGAACTTCCTCCCATACATATATGGGAGGCATATATTAAAGTCAATATATGTAAAATATTTTACTAAAGAAGTCTATCATTATTTTTTTTAATTCATAAATTATCTATCAGTCCAGCTCATGGAAGACCATTTTAAGTTTTTGTATTTGTAATCAAAGGGATCTGAGGGAATGACCTCTGACGGATAACGGAATGTCAAATATTTTAATGATAAAATGCTGCCAATAATGATTATGCACTCTAAAGCTTAATAAAAAGGCTGAAAATAATGAAACCACTCACTATAAAATGATTTTAGTCCCTAGATATACCAATGTGCCAAAATATAAACATGATTCCTTACAAAGGATTCTATGTAAATGAATGCCTAGTGATTCTCCTAGAATTTCATTTGTCTCTCAAGTACAATGTGATCCTTTTAAAACAAGCAAAGCAAAGCAATCAATTCATACAATATTATACCAACTGACAAGAGAAAACAAAGCAACTTACTGGATGAAAGGGGTTTTCACTTTTCATGTGTTTGTCTTGTTCATTTAAGTCCTGATTTCTAACTATTGCTATGAGGGTAATCTGGTTGTATAATAAAGCTGATCCACTCTGCTATAAAATGATATACATATATCATATATAATATTTTAATTCGGGAATATTGCTAAGGAAAAAAACCCTGAAATTTGTGAAAACTATAAATTACATTTGTATTGTTATTATTATCAAAATGGCAAGTTCCCCATGAGCTCTGGACTTGCTTTCAGTTCTGATTTACGTACGCTTTTCTCCCCAGTCCTACCTTTCAACAGGCGCTCGTCATCGTGCTCAGTGCGGATATGAGCCAGTCGCCCCAGGCTCCTGAAAATGGCAGCGTCTCTGCCCCAGTAGTCACTGTAGAGTCCAGCAAACAATTCACTACCTGCATGAAAACATCAGATAAGATAAGTCAGTATTCGTTTCTGGGTCTGATGACAATGTATAAAACCACAATTACAATAAACATATCCAGGTTTCCCGTGTATATGGCCTAATGAAACAGATACTACTGCTAAGAGCATATATGGTACAGTCAGACGGCCAGGGTTTGAATTGTGACTCTGCAACTTACTAGATGTGTGAACTTGAGCAAATTGCTTAACCTCTCTGCGCCTCAGTTTCCACATTTACAAATAGGGGACTAGCCCTCAGAAGTGTTGTTAAGAGTAAAGCATTTAGAAGAGTAGCTGGCATATACTAAGGCCTATATGAGTATTTGATAAATAACCTGGCTTTATGGTATTTTAATAAACTTCTTTTAACCTTCATATCATCAGGGTATTAGTATTGGTATTGGAATTAGTATTAGTACTGGTATTATATGTGAGTCAGCTAACTGAAATTCTTCTTGTAGTAAGAAATTGCTTCCATCAACAGGATTTTAAGGCAGGAACCACAAAGTCTGACAAAGCTGTATATAATCCAATTAGTTGTCATTTAATTTGTAAGTGTGTGGCTTATTTACACAGAAACGACAGAAAGAGCTCATAATTTAATCAGGCAGTCAACAGAACGAATGAAGTTAGCTGCAGCATGTGGTGAAGGCCACAGACTTAAATCAGACCAAGGAATACACAAACGTATGCAGGATCTCAAGCCATGGCAACGTATCTTTGGGGCCAGCCAGAAAGAAAGACATTAAAATTGCTCACGAAAAGAGAAAAAATAATTAACAAAAAGAAAAATAACATAATGATATAACTAGACCTCCAGAAAGACCAAAACCTCTCAAGCACAGGAACTTGGGGTTCTCTTTTGTCGAACTGACAACAAAAGGTAACTGGTGTGCTCCTCAGTGAGGCCAGAAGGATTGTCCTGGGCATATGAGGCTCGAATCCTGTCCTGGGCTAAAATCTCTGGCCAAGAAGCAGATGATAGCAACAGATCACTGGATATAGCAAACTCAATTTAGGGTGACAAAATTATTTTCTTAATGAGTGTCATGTAACTGTGGTCAGGTTTTAAAATATAGACATGATGAGTATACTGAAAGTATACTCAAAGTATTAATGCCTTTCTGTTAAATCTGGAATGTGTACATATGTGTCCAAGTGGTATTAAAGTGCTTTTTTTAAGAGAATTCAAATTAATTGGATTTCCAATTTAATAAATTTAACTGTATACTCAATTTTAGAATTAGAATTATTAGTTACGGTATAAAAATTTGACCAAATATCTAAACAGAATTAAACAAAACTTGAGTGTCATATTTATAAATTCTATTGATTAGATTTAAAAATTGTTTCAATATTTATAAAAGGTTTTCCCTAAGGTAAGGTCTTTAAAACTTTAAAAAACTTGAACAGATTAAATATATTTGTATGGTTTAAAATTTGAGAAAGTAATCAACTGAGTTGTAAATAGGATCACTGTAAGAAGTTTATTTCCACCTTGAGATAACTAACAATTTTTCAAAAGTAAAAATGATTGCTTTTGTTAGATTTAGATTTAGAAAAAGAAAAGTGAGATATAAATTGAATTTAAAAATAAGAAAACTAAGTTTTGATAAACGTTACTAAAATAAATTATTCTTCATTTACAAAAAGACAAGTAACCATAAACGTTTTTTTTGATTCACAAAACCCACTATGGATACTTAAAAACTATACAAGATACAAATAAATAAAATCCAGGTCTTTCGCAAAGGAATTCACTTTTAAACTATATATATTATATAAGTGAGAAAGAGAGAGAGAGACAGGAGAGACAGAGGGAAATGTGGTAGAATATTAACAGTTGGTGGGCCAAGGTAAATGCTATAAATTTTTACTCCTCTTTCAATTTTTCTTTGTATTTGAAAAATTTCAAGACAACAAATTAAAAAAGAAGCTGTATTTGTTTAGTTCATCCTGTATATTCAATGCATGCTGAATGAGAAATATGATAAGGAAAATAACAAAAACTAAAAAATAAAGATGCTTTATATCCGGACTTAAGAAAATAAAATTTGGTAGAGAAGAGTTATATCAGAACTCTTATTTAAGCATATTCTTTGAAACTAGAAGGGGGGAAGAACAACATAATTTGTATCAAATTCAATCAGTGCTGTCTTCACCAGAAGTTTTATATCCATGTGGAAAAAGAGTATTTTGGTATAAAATGTATTCAGTGGTTAGCGATATGAACCATATGTGGGGTTCAATCTGTACTACTTGAACATAGATAAAAGAGAGTCATGCTGAATTCATTAAAAGGCCTTGGAGATCATCAACTCTATGGCAGAAATGAACGAGTTCACGCACAAAAGAGTTAGTTGACTATTGAACCACCAGAGCAAGGGTTGTTCTGAAATTTTAAAAAATTATTGTACTTGGTTATAGTTTCCATAAAAATATAAAGGCCATCTTACATGGATGGACCTAGAGATTTTCATGCTAAGTGAAGTAAGTCAGACACAGAAAGACGAATATCATGTGTTATCACTTACATGTGGAATCTAAAAAATAATGATACAGAAGAACTTATTTACAAAACAGAAATAGACCCACAGACATAGAAAACAAACTTATGGTTACCAAAGGAGAAAGGAAGGGGTGGAATAAATTGGGAATGTGGGATTAATAGATACATACTACTATACATAAAATGGATAAACAACAAGGATCTACTGTATAGCACAGGGAACTATTATCAATATCTTGTAATAACCTATAATGGAAAAGAATCTGAAAAAGAATATATATATGTAAGTCAACTACACTTCAATAAAATACAGTAATAAAATAAAAAGGCCATTTTGGAAAACTGTCCTAAACAGAACTTATTTTTCTAATATGGACTGGACTGAATGTTTAATTCATAATGGGTACAAAAAAAAGATTTCTTTAAAATCATGACAGTTTTATATTTCTTAAGTTTTTAATATTTAATGTAATTAAATTTCCTAAAATATTTACAGAACTTTTATATCTGAAAATATTACTTTGGAAAAATAATCTTTATTTTAGTTCACATAAATTTTCTTGCACATATCCCAATTTGAACACTGTTTCCAAGTTCTACTTGTAAACAATCCTACAAATTTAACAAAAAAGTTCCCCTTGTAGCCACTAGATGGAGCCATATGATACCAAATAATATACATCCAGGGCAGGTTATCTGCAAAAAGGAAAAGATGATATAGTACCAATTTTACCCAATTTCCCTTTTTGTATCCAGATAAAAGAAAATGGTTTGTGAACAGTTCAAATAATACAATATGAACTGTATGACTTAAACTTCAAAGAAGCTACTAGACAGGTGCTAAAAAACTATATGCTATGTAAACTGAACCAAACGTGTTCCTGTTGGAAACATTAGATTTTCCTCAGAAGGGAAAGATTCTCCTTTCATATTTTATTATCAGTGTGAAGAACAAAATAAATTTATAGTAATAGATAATAATGATGTTTGGTAAAATACTTTCCTAAGAAAAAATAAACACTTTAATGAAAAATAATGAGAATAAAGCTTTAGGCACAAAGTTGACTAACAGTAATTAAATGAGCAAAAATAATCAACATTATTATAATTGATATTATTTATGGTAAATACATAGTTTCTAGTTGAAAACTTTAAAATTATAACTATTTGTTATAGAAACAATTTGTGAATCAATATTTTGGTGTTGTATACAGCAAAAAATAATATCTGGATAATTCATATTTTCACAGATTAAAAAAATTTCATACAAATAGTAAAATATGTTTTAGATTTTCAATGATAAGAACAGAACTACTCAAAGTTTTAGTTTTCTATGTCTATACAGACATGATATTTAATAAATGTATTAGCTTGGTCATAAAGTTTACTGTTATCTATTTTGATATTCTGAATATAAATAACCAATTTGACTTTTATGCCATATGTTTCATTGTTATAGCACTGGCTTCTGATGGTAACTGATGTTATGTTAATGTTAGTTGGTTATAATTAAAAAATAAAACACATCTGCAGGGTATTTTGACAGGTGAATGTAACTTATCATTGTCATGTTCAACAACAGTCTCTGTGTACAGATACAAGAAGAGTGGAAACAATTCTGCACTGGAAATCTGGCAAACTAAGCCCCAGCCCCAAACCTACTGTTTGTGGCAAAACTGTTCGGAATCTCACTGCCTCGGTTATTTGGAGAATCAGAGGGGTGCACAAGTGATTTCCTGAGGTTGCCAAGCTTTTCTGTTCTCTCTGCTGCCCTTTTTTTTGGTTTGTATGCTCTTTGCCTGGAATTCTGCACCTCCCCCCCTTCCCACTTCACCTCCCATTTACCTGGCCACGGCCCACTTTCTCCACGAAGCTTTCCCTAACCAAACTTGTGTTAGTTTAGTAGCTCCTAGTACCACCATAGCCCCCATGCCTATCATATTTCTCATCCTACTATAGTTTGTCTCCTGTGTTTGACATTATTCCTCACTAGAATGCAGATTTCTTGATGTGTCTTATTATATTCTTTTGTCACCAATATCTTGTAGAGTGTGTGGAATACAGAAAATGCTCAATAAGCATTTGTTGAATCAAAGAATGGCATAATGAGTTAATTAATACATGAATAAATCTAAAACTTTTAGTGTTCAAATTTAAATAAAACTATGAAATGCAATAAAAACAAAACCTCAGGATAAGATTCTGATTTTTCAAAAATGCTTCAGGGAGAAAATATCAAAAGAAAGCAAAAACTGTTGGCATTTATATGAATAGCAGAGTTCTTTGAGTTTTTGTTCCTCAAAAAGCCTATATTTAATAATTTTAATCCAGGAACACAGGGACTCTATCTTCTTCTAGTATTTGTCGCCCATCGTTTCAGCCCCAAAAGACTGTGTCTACTCTCAACTACTTTGTAGGAAAGAAAACAAAACAATCATTTGATCTTGGCGATACAAAAACAAACCCATTGTAAATAATTCTAAGTTAAAATGCATAAGTAGAATACTTTTCTACACAACTCCTTTTTTTACAATACAAACTCCAGTTGAAGTTTTAGTGAAACATACTTCATTGCCTTAATAGTTTATCAACCTTATCAAGAGCTTCGTTCATAGATGGTATTATTAATCGATTAGTTTTTACTCACCATGTTGTAAATACAGATTTTAATTGTTTAGTGAGAAAAATTCACAGTTTTTCATGTCCTTCTTATTTTCTTAAGTCTTGCTCAAGCATTTCTCCTATTTATGTTGTAAATGTCTACAAATCTGAATAATGTGAAACATATTCATCTCATGGAAAAGACATGGCTAAAGATGGATTTAACTACCTCATTTTATAACTGAACTGTATCATTTTGTTAGAAAATCATTCTACTTTTGCACTATTTCACAGAGTGACTATGACATGAATAATTGCAAAGAGAAACAAAATGCACTTGGGAGGATGAGGCCATCCTCATGGTCCATAGGTTCCAACCTCCCAGTTCACACTCACGGTCTGTGTAGGATGCTGAAAGAAACCAGGAAAAGCAGGTCCTTTTATCAGTTGTGTAGTTGTTTGGACTTTCTGCTTGTTTTTGCTTTGGCAAATAGCTAGCATTAGCTATCAATGTCAAGAAGGTGGTTTCTGACATATGAAGGAAAATAGAAAACTGTGTTCTGAATCTGTTCGTTTGCATTTGTTAGCATCCATGACAGTACTGTGAGTTTCCCTGGTGGCAAAACAGTGACATTGCTACCAGCATGGTCAAATCAGATTTCTAAGGGGGAGAATGTCAATGGGGAATTGAAGACGACATTTTTTTTTCTTCTTTTTTTGTTTGTTTTGAGGAAACCATAAGCAAGTATTCAAATAGCTCATTAGCAACTAGCAGTTAATGGCCAGAAGCAACAGTCAGCATGTGGATATTGGCATTCTGCCAAATGAGAAAGCACAGCAGTCTTAACCTGGACAAGAAATTACAGATATTCTTTAGGCACAGGAACATGCTAAAGGAGTAAGTTTCTACACAGTTGGGATGAATTCAAGAAACGAGCCAGCACATTCACTTATGTTTATAGAGGTTGTGATTGTAAAGACATATATTTTACCTTCATTTCGATGATTTCATTTATTTTTCTAATATTTATGAAGTCCTATTTTGTGCCAGAACCATTCATTTGTAATTCTGCCTTGAATATATAATTAATAAAATAGAAACATTTATTTGTAAAAAAAAGTTTTAGTGGTATTAAGAGCTTGAGATAATCACTTAAATTTTCCCTGCATGAATTCCGACTCCCTTTCATTCAATTGACATTGACCTTTAATTCACAGAATTTGTAATGAGGGGATATATTCACAAAGGTCTCATTGTGGTGAATAAAAGTGCAGGAAGAAAATTTCAGCAGCTGTAAACTTTTGTAGTTTTATTTGCTGTAAAATGTAACCTAAGACATGAAAAGCGCAGAAAGAAAATTTTGGTGACCATGAAATACCTCATTCATGGTTATTTGTTGATATAAAATTCAGTAAGTCTTTAACTTGAAAGTATCCTAAAAATTCTAACAACAAAGCTACCACTTTCAAAAGCAAAGTGTAAAAAGGTACCTGACAAATCAGAGTGGTTTTCCCCCAAACACTAGTAACATGTACATTAGCATACCTTAGGTACTTTAGGTATGGTATGTATTAAATTACACCTAGAACTGGTAATAAAAATCTGGGTCAGAATGAAACATTTTAAAACAGTAGCAATAGAATTGAGCCGACAAAGTATCAAAGAAATCCCAAAGTTACTGAAGATGTTATCAACTTAATAAAAAGAATACTGCAATATTATATCAAATGTAAACTGATGCAAAAAAGTCAGCTAATACTTTTCCTTCCTGACCAAAATGACATATGACATAAAGAAAATATTTCCTGAATTTTTATTTGGCCAGCCACCAAACCTAATAATTTTTAGTGGCAAGATAAGTCTTAAGTATCTTTCGCTGACTTGAAATGTACAGACAAGTAATGCAAGAATTCATTTTACTAAGTAATTCACTGTTTCAAAAAACTGTTTTTAAAACCCGATTATAATGTCTTGCCTTCTTCAACCAGTTATCTAAGACCACTTTAAATGTAATATTAGTAATCACCGTAGAGGGAAAGTGTGGTTAAACATAGAAATATTGTACCTGTGATATGAATTTATACACCACCAAGGTAAATTCTGTTAATACAAAGTGACATTAAAAGAGCAAACCTAATTAATGTATGATTTCATTTTGATTGGCTTCTGAACATATAGAACATAGCTCAATAAAGAGATTGTTTTACTCCTTAAATCTTGTTTCACACAGAATCATTGCCAGTTACTAACATTTCCATTCTAAATTAGACTATAAATTTAATAAAAGTATTCATTAACCTGTCTTTCACCTAACAGATAATATTTATTCCTTACTTAGTTTTTCAGTAACCTTTTACTCCATGTGATCTTAAGTCAACAGAATTTAAGTTAAATAAAATGAAACTTGTATCTAAAGTTAAGATATTATAAGAAATTCTCAGATTTGTGAGCATGTTTTTTTCTTTGGGGGCCTTGTTAGTTTTATGAGTATTACAAATTTGAGGGTTTTTTTTTTTTAATGATGAAAGTGAATCAATGTAAACAGGTATTAAATGTTAAGTGTGACCTACAATTAAGAAAGAAACAAAGAAGCAGAAATGGTCTAAAGATGGTCATCTTTTTGCTGGAGTCCTGTCCTAACCCATCGGCAGAGAACATGTGCGATCATAAAATACCACATTAACGCATTCTTTTCCTGTCAGAGTAAGCTGCACCAAGC
The DNA here is from genome assembly GCF_964165515.1 of Mesoplodon bidens. Lineage (NCBI taxonomy): Eukaryota > Metazoa > Chordata > Mammalia > Artiodactyla > Ziphiidae > Mesoplodon > Mesoplodon bidens. Next base: position 26,856,617 of record NC_138166.1, read on the forward strand.
CTACCAAATTCCAACTCAGGTAGCTCCATTTTTTCCAGTCCAAATTCCTGCTGCTTTTTCAATTGGGTGAATTATTTCTACTTCCTGCCTTTTAAAGAGTTGCTGGCTCACATAGGTTATCAGATTTCCATCTCAGTGGCTGCTGCATATCCACAGTAAGTGAATGATCTCTCAAAGGTACTCTGGGATGAAAGCTAGTGGATAAATGAGAAGAATTATATTTTTATTTCTTCTCTTTGCAGGGATTATTCTATAACTTTTGTGTTTAGCTTGGAGGGCTCTTATGATTTGATTTCTTTTCTGAATAAGTGAAACAGTCACCCAGATGGCAAGCACTTCACATTTTAGCAGAGTGTAATTTGATTTGGAAGTTCAATGAAATTCACTTGGAAATGTCCCTCCAGTAATATTTCCCCTCTTAAAAAAATTCAGTTTCAAATTCCTGGTTTCATGCAAAAACAAGCTCCAAGGAGGCTGAGTGGTAAGTGGCTAAAAAAAATTACTTTTAACCATTAAAAGAAATGTTCAAAATAAATGGTGTTCTCTTCCCATCTTCTTAGGATTTTACTAGAGAAGTAGCGTTTACTGTGTAATTTTTGACTTTCAATACCTTTTATAATATTCTTGTAAATACTATCCCCAAATTTATTTTTGGTTTGTTTGCTTAGGAAGCTCAGTGAGTATTTCATTCAGTCGATATTTATAGGAGGCCTTTTCTGTGCAATATATTGTATGGTAAAAGAAAGATGATAAGACACTCTCTTTCCTCCAGACATATTCAAATCTTAAATCTATGAAGTTACAAAAATCACTAAAAACATTAGAAAAAAATTGTATGAGCCTATCAAATGCATGTATTTTAACGCATATGCTGCCAATCTACCACGAATTTCTAACGTTTATGAATCTGGCATTCTCCAAAAGTGGCATTCTTAAGGTTTTGATTCCTACTAAGTCCAAAGTGACTTAAGCAACTCAATTCCCATATTTATAATCTCCCCTTCTCATATTATGTTTACACACACACACATATATGAGTGAGTAGCGGAACTCAGGATATCATAGTATTTTCTTTAAAATCTTATATTCTTTAAAAATATCTCTTTATTCAAGCTCCTAAAGAACTAATCACTACGTGAATTCTCACCTTAAAGCACTTTCAAATTATGAAGCTGAAGTAAATCAAACCTTCCCTACTGTTTAGAGCTAACGTAAGATTTTTGTTCTACACATAAATATATGTATATATAAAAGCTCTACTTATTTGGATCTGAGTACCATTACTGCGACGGGGGACTGTGGGGACTGGGATGCAAGGCTCATCAGAATCAACTGTCTGGAATAAGTTCAAGGAACGTGTTGTCTTTAGAATATACAGGAACATCTGCATCAACTCTAAATCCAGCATAAGATATGTTGATTACTCATCAGTGGGGAGTTTTAAGTTTTACCCACTTATTTAGGATAGGAAATCTCTACATGTTATTTTACATGTTTTCATTTTCTGTAAACAGGATGACCTAATATTAGCAGATAACTCTAAGTGCTGCAAATGTAATAACAGAAGCTTGTGCATCTGTACCATATATCTATCAGAGCCTCTCAACACTGAGAAAACAGAATGATTCCTAACAGCACCTGTGTGAGGTGTCAGGGATTGCTCTCTTCAACTTTATACTTGGCAACTCAATCAGCTGTCTGTACCATAGCAGTGCTGGAGTATTTGATAAGGGTGTGCCATTTTCAATCCCAAACTGTATTAAAGAAAATGTATTTTTCTGAGATTTAAGCGAGATTTTCATGTATCTCATCTAATTTAATTGAAATCCAATTGAAATCCAGATCAGACATGGCCAGCTTATTCTATTATTCCAACGTGGACATAGTTTGAGCCAGTCAACCTCTACAGCTTACATTTTAAATTAACAGGAATTTAAATAAATGACTTTGAAGTTCCAAACTGAGATGACTCTCTGCTGAATTCTACTGACACACAGAAAGGCACCCAGAAGACAATATTAGACATTCCCTTAAAGTCACAGAGTAATTAATAAAGAATTAACATATGTTAAAATAGTTTAGTTTCTCTAGCTACATTTTTATAAAAAAGTATTTATATAATTGCATTTTGTGAACAATAAAGGACAATACAAAATACTTTCTATCAGGTATTAAGGGACAATTTGTGTTTTCTGGATGAGACGTCCATACTTCATAGCAGCTGCACTTATTTTAGAGTAAAATTGGCTCAGGTGAGCATGGCTTGAAATTTAATATCCATGCTCCCAGCACCAATAAATAGATATGACACAGCAATGTATATGAAGAAACAGCAAAGAATCTGCCTGAAGTTTCGAAATCAATATGACTACCACCTGATGTCTGCAGCCATGATAATTACCAATTAAAGTGGAGATGAATGAGGAGCTGGCATCAAAAGGGCATCTGCCCCTTCCTCTCTCAGATCTGTGCGATTCCAGGTGAAAAAGGGGATCCTTTAAAGAAAACCAGAAAAGCCATTATGTATTTGCCAACTTTAATAAGAATTTAATTTCTCAGAAAAAATACATTCAACCTTGATTATTTACAAAACAGGTATTGTAAATAGGGCACCAGTGAGAAACATCAAGTTATTTAGGAACAAACTGGATTTTATAAATAAACACGTGGGTTTTCAGGCCCATGTGGGTTTTCTCACTTCTCTCAAAAAGGATGCAGGTGCTGAAATGAAAGAAATTTGCTGTTTTTATCACTTGATCAGCCAGTATTAGTTATTCTGAGATGTGTCAGTTAAATATTCCAAATGAATGGAGACTTGCTGGGAGAAAAAAAAAAGTTAGTAAAAAGGAGACTCTGATAAACATGGAAATGGGCATTTATTCCACAAAGGCCATTATTGATTTTTTGAATAATCTCTAAAAGAAAATGATAAAATTTTCTATCAATAATTTGGAATATTTATTTCCAATCATTTTTATTCTTCATCGCATATTCTTTGTATAGACATCTAATATTTAATAATTTAGAGAATGATTACTGCATAAATAATTACTGGGATATACATGTAGAAGTTGATGCCATATTATGAACAATATTTCAGTATGGTTTCGCACAAATGAGATTTTGAAAATAAACATTTCCATGAAAAACTACTACTTTATTGGTTCCTATTGCAATCACATAACCACAGAACTTCTTCTGAATGTTCTCAGATTGCAAAATTCTCATTAATGGATATTTGTACAAGTAATCTCCATTAAGTGTGTTATAAATGGTTTCAGTTAAAAAAAAAGTAGTCTGGAAAAGTGACAATACAAATCAATATAGAAAATTTTGTCGAAAAAAAAAAACCCACTTTGCAATAGAATATTGTCAATACTGCCCACTGTGGCATCTATAAGTAGTCCCACCCACCTGTGAATAATGAACCTGTAAACAACCCAAAGTCCTGAGGAACCTTTAAGGGTTGCATGCACTTTTCTAGAACTTGATCTGGACTTTCCTAGACAGCCTATTTACTCCACATTATCTATGCCATCTTTTTCTTGCCATTCTTATCCAACACACATTCCTCTTTCTCTCTCTGATACTCTAAAATCACCATTTTCAACCTGCCATTTCAAGACCTTTCTGGTAAGTGCAGAGTTCACCTGACTCTTATAAAACTCCAGTCTTGTTCTTGGAACTGAACCATAGCCTAGAGAACAATTGTGGCCTCTGAATCCAGAGGTATGGCTAAACTGATATCTTAAGCCAGAAAAAAAAGAAAGTTTATCTATTTATACACTTCACACGAATCAGTAGAGAGGAAGAATGCCAGTAAATTATTTGAAACATTTTTGTGTTCGCTTCCCACAGACAACAGATTTGCAATGACATGAAAAGAAAATGTTTGTTGAAATGAGCTAGAATGACTGGTCTACCCAGCTAATACTTAAGCAGAAAGGGTTTCATCTAAATTTGCCAAAGGAAATGATCAAGTATATGAATGAAATACTTGCTTACCCCTTTAGTCACTGCCACTTCATAGAATATTTGGTAAAAATAGGTAGGGTATACATACTATACTTGCTCTAATAGAGTCAAATGTCCAAATGTTTGCTCATAGAAAGCAGTTGAAGAAATATACTGAACTACTTTCTTAAATCAAGACTTTTGGGGGCTTCCCTGGTGGCGCAGTGGTTGAGAGTCCGCCTACCGATGCAGGGGACACAGGTTTGTGCCCCGGTCCAGGAAGATTCCACATGCCGCGGACTGGCTGGGCCAGTGAGCCATGGCTGCTAAGCCTGCACGTCCGGAGCCTGTGCTCCGCAATGGGAGAGGCCACGACAGTGAGAGGCCCGCAAACCGCAAAAAAAATAAAAAGGATTTTTGATAGCTTCAACATTCTGTGATACTCAACTTTTTGTCTCTAATTATGGATGAAGTTGATTTACCTAACAAATATAATTAGAAACCGTAAACACTAAAATTGAAACTTCAAGAGAAAAACAAGTATATTGCTTATTGATTCAAGGAATATAACATATTCATTTAAATTTAAACTGTCAAGTGGGTGAAACAGAAAATGCAAACTGTAAGAATGCTAAGATCAAGAGAATCTCAGATTTTGAAGAACCACAAAGTTAGATGAAGGAAATGAAGTTACAATTTCTTAGAAAAGTCACAGGTTTTTGTAAATACAAATCATGATCTAGGTTCATAAGGCTACTACTGTTGATTTGTGAATTTTAGCATGTTTCTGAGATATCAAGTATTGGACAGAGCAGTGTCTTCAACTTTCAAGAGAAGTAAATTGAATTAACTGGAAACTATATTCACAAAAGCCTATAACCCTAACATTTTGAGAACAAATAAGTGGAACTCAGGATGTATGAAGCACAACTCTCTGCAATATGTAAAATCTGTTTGAGTCTGTAAAAGGATGAACTCTTTCATGAAACTTCAAATTTGACAACTGAATACTAAGTACTTATATATTCTCAGAGATCTACGCCTCAAGTCCAGACTCAGATGTACCTTGACTGAACTCTTCCCACCTTTCTCCAGAAGACTTCAAATGCATCTCTCTCATTAATTTGATTAATGGCTAAAACTGCCTCAACAAATAGTCTTTTGAAATAATGAACAAATTAAATTAAGCCTTTTTGCCTGCTTTTCACATCAGTATTAAAAAGCCACATTTTTGAATAGCTAGACATACCTATCATTTTAATTTTTTAAATGCATGTGTTCTCAACGTACACTTATATCAAATTATCACGATGTACACTTTAAATATCTTACAATTTTATTTTTCAATTAGAACTCAGTAAAGCTGGAAAAAATATGTGTATTCTGCAATTTGTATGTTTTCAGCCCACTAATGATTAAAAAAAAAAGATTAACTATTAGAACATCCCTGCTTTAGACAAGCACCATTATCTTTGTAAAAAGAAGAAAGGGGGCTTCCCTGGTGGTGCAGTGGTTGAGAGTCCGCCTGCCGATGCAGGGGACACGGGTTCGTGCCCTGGTCCGGGAAGATCCCACGTGCCGCGGAGCGGCTGGGCCTGTGAGCCATGGCCGCGGAGCCTGCGCGTCCGGAGCCTGTGCTCTGCAATGGGAGAGGCCGCAACAGTGAGAGGCCCGCGTACCGAAAAAGAAAAAAAAAAAAAAAGAAGAAGAAGAAAGGTCCAAATCTGTAGAGGATACAATCATTTCATGCACATATAACCCTTGGTTAATAATACTGCAGAAGTCAGATAATACCAAAATGCATGACAATGTTAAGCTGGATTGTAAATTGTGCTACATACTTCTTAAATTTGAAGACTATGCTATTTCTAACAAAATAATGAAGAGGTGCTTTGAACGCTTGAAAGTTCTATAACTTGTATCTCATCACTTCATATAGTCTTCTTTGACCCTGTTCCCAAACCTGACTAGTTCTTAAATGAACATTTCCATTATTAAATTAAAATGTCACTACATAGAACAGGAAGCTCTCTATATATTTTTATTAATCAGAACATACCTTTCTGCACAAGTATAATATAGGTGCTGTCAATATTCCTTATTTAAATCACTGGATGCCTTGAAAACAGTAATATTGTCTCCCTGCTTTTTACTTTATTTCTGAATTACTAAGTTAAATGAAACTTAACAAAAATATGTTGCCTGGTTTTTAGTAAAGGCTATTAGGATGTTATGACTAAAATAACATTTGATAATAAAAGCCAGTAAATGGTTGACATTTTTTACGTGAGTGACTTGAGAGTCTAAGTATGGTTAGGATTACACACAACTTTACATTCCTATTATCTTGAACTCAGCCTCGTTTGCTGATACAAGGTATAGCTTTATCACAACTGTTCATTTGTCTGTGATAAATCGGTGAGTGGCCTCAATAAATTTTATCTGAGCACATTACGTGCAGTCAAAACCTTAACACATAATTACATGACACTTAGAGAAGTTAAAAAAAAGAAGGAAGGCCAGAAAAAGTAAGAAGGTAAAGTTATCTTACACCTAATCAATGTTTTATGACATGGTAAAAACAAAAGACCTGCCTGTGGGGAAAGCTAATCAAACCTAAAAATGGTTTGCCTCTTTTTTTAAAAAAAATTTATTTATTTTGGGCTGCATTGGGTCTTCGTTGCTGTGTGCGGGTTTCTCACCAAGGTAGCTTCTCTTTGCTGCAGAGCACCGGCTCTAGGTGCACAGGCTTCAGTAGTTGCGGCTCGTGGACTCAGTTGCTCCACGGCATGTGGGATCTTCCCAGACCAGGGCTTGAACCCATGTCCCCTGCATTGGCAGGTGGATTCTTAACCGCTGTGCCACCAGGGAAGCCCAAGTTTGCCTCTTTTACGAATGTACTCAAAACTCCTCTTTTTGACCCATCAATCTTTGTTGATAACAAGTATGAGATTTCCACTGAACAAATCATGAAAGGTGAACAAGGTCAGAAAGGCAACTTCTATTGGAGATAAGATGACTACTAAGACCATATTTCTGATCTAATTTTATTGCTTCTCTAAAACCTTTCTACCATGCCTTTTGAAATCCTTATTTCATGGTAAGTGAATCCCTAAAACCGCACTCAATTTACAACATGCTTCAATACCTCCTTGCCTTAATTGAGTCATAGCTCCCATACTAGGCATAATTATGGAGCCTCAAAATGTTCATGTCCTAATGCCTGGAACCTATGAATATCTCACTTTGCATAGCAAAAGGGACTTTTCAGATGTGATTAAGTTAAGGACATTCAGATGGGGATAATACCCTGAATTATCCAGCTGAGCCCAATGTAATCACACGAGGCCTAAAAATAGTCAGAGAAGATGTGAGGATGACAGCCAAGAACCAACCAAAGCAATGCAGTGTGGGGAAGACTAGACCCGCCATTCACTGCTGGCTCTGACAATGGAAGAATGGGGCCATAAGCCAAGGAATGTGGGTGGTTCTCTAGAAGCTGGAAAAAAGAATGGCATGGATTCTTCCCCGAGATCTTCTGGAAGGAATGCATCCCTACTGACATCTTGATTTTATTCCAGTGAGAATCATTTTAGACTTCTCATCTACAGAATTATTAGATAAAACATTTGTTTCATTCTAAGCCACTAAATTGATGGTAATTTGTTACAGCAGCCTTAAAAAATGAATGCAGCTCCTATGAGGATATTGTTCCACACTGCTTCTCACACTTCCAGCTCTTTTACATGATTAATCATAAAATTATAAATATTTTTGACCCAATAACAAACCTCCAGAGTTGAGACACTTTTATTTTTTTCAAAATACAAAGGTCCCTTCCCATCTTCTCCCCCTTAGTCAGCCCTCACTTTGCCCCTTATTCTCTTATCCACATGTCTACCTTCGCCATTTCTAAACCTAGGATAGTGATGATGCTAAAGGAAACCATTCAAAAATATAAAGCAATCACTAACAACCAGTGGTTTTTAGCTCAGCCCTCAGAATTTCCAAGGAATGTATGTTTCCCTGGTTACGTCCTTTTATAACTCTTTTGAGCAGCTATGTGCTCAAACACCCTAACTCATGATCTCTCTTGACATTCAGTAGACAGCCTCACACCTTACGTTTGATGGAGAAAATCAGTTTCCATTATTTATGTAATTATTCAGAAAAAAAAAATCAGTTTCCACTTGTCACGTCCTGACCCTGGAACAGGAAACGCAGTAGCAAACAAAACTCCAAGCCTTATCACTCTACTATTCTCATAAAATTACCCCCAATAGATTTTTTTTTTTTACTGTATCTATCTGCAATATTCAACGCTGTTGCCTGCACCATGGCACTTATTTAATTCACTCCTTTACCATTTATCACCTTAATTTTAACCAGCCTCCTGAGCAGTCTCCCCAGCCACTAATTCTTTACTCTGCTGCCAAAGATTTCTTTCTGAAATGTGAATTTCCTCCTCTCACCTCCCTACTTAAAATCTTTCACTGACTTCCCATAGACTCCAGAAAACAAAGTCTAAGGTCCTTAGGGTATTTACATAAGGGACTTTATACATAAATACTTCATCTCTAAAATGCTGCTCTTACAGTTTGAGTACCAACCATTCTGACTGCTTGTAGATTTTTTAATCTTTCTTGAACTTATTAATGTGTTTAGGATAATAATGCCCACACAGTATTAAAAATTCAGCACAGACCTTATCACCTCCAGGAATCCTGATCTGACCCATCTGTCTGCCCTAATATGGATTCTGGGTCCTCCTGAAGCATCATATAAACCCCCTTTTACATCATTTACTCCTCTGTATTATAACTGTCTGTTCGACTCTATTCCCTACTGGTTTGTGAGGCTTCCTTGAGGAAACTGCCTATGTGACATTTATTTTTGATCCCCTGTATCAAATAAAATACCTGATATATAATAAATGCACCGCTGCTTTTATTGTTTCAATAAATAGTTTTATCTCCTTTGTTGTGTGATCTTTGCCTACTTTCTCACAGATCTAAAACAACTCACAAAACAGAGCTGTGGATAGGTATGTTGATTTAAAACTAGACAACATGTACAAGTTATTATGCTATTCTTTGTTGTACATGCTTTCCTGGGGCTACCCATACAGCAATATCACAGTTCTATTTTTTCTATATTTTGATTGCCATTGGCTTTAGTAACAATTAAAGGAAAAATAAATGTGTTCTTAATTTCCCCAGCTATTTACTGAAGATAATATATTTTCATAGATACTTTGACAATTTATGATGAACTCTTGCAAGGCTTGATATATTAAAGGTTAGGATGAATAGAACATAATATCACATGGCAGTCGTTAAAAATAAAATCAAGTATTGAAGAATTATAGAGATGACTTATTTTATCCCCAAAGACCTTATTAATGACACATGTAATTTGAAATAATATGGAGGTGTGACATGGACGTACACTTATTTGTTAGTTAAAGCTTCCCTTTCCCGCATGACTTTTTTTTTTTTTTTTTTAATGAGGAAAAGGTATTCTCTTGATACTGTTGTCTATTGTCAGGAAATTTCAAAACTGAATGGGCAATAAAGACTGAGTTCTTAATTTTTATCAAACAACCAACTTGACACTAGTTTTTAACATACTAATTGGTCTTTTGTGCCATGATTTTAAAGCAGAGGCTTTCTTTGTCTTGTTAAGCTGCATATGACAAAAAAAAAAAAAAAAATACACTGATCCAAGTCATCTTAATTCCTCAGGATTGAATATGTTATTTTTGCAACTTTATACAGCTGAGGTGTAGAAATTTTAAAGGAAGAAAATTTACCATACACAGAATAGTATTGATATTATGATAGAAAACAGGCAAATTCCAAACTTTTATTGCTTTGTTTTGCATAGGTCAATATAACTTCAAAATTAACTACAAATTTAAGAATGAAGTTTTTCACATTATTTGGAGAGTTCACTGTGGTCTTAAATGCAGTGTTTAATTTAGTGCACAATCCAATAAAATACTAAAAAAGCAAGTAATATAATTTTCTTCCATGAAGTAGAATTCAGCAACCAAACCAACCAGAAAACTTGAGTCATAATGACCTTGTCAATGACCCCAAAGCAATCGAGTTTATGGTTCAAGTAATGTGTAATGCTGGTGTTTAACCCTTTTGAGAATGTTGGTCACTACTTAAACTGGTTTTCCATTATCTGTGTTTTAACAGCTGGAATTTCTGCCTGAGTAATGTGGCTTAAATTTACAAGACATTGCTAGTATTAACAATGTGGGCTGCACTTTTTGTTTCAGTGTGACACAGAGAAGTTTTTCAATAGATCCTCATGTAGTTGAGAAAAAGCAGGACATCTAGCTCACAAATGTGAGGAGATGCATGTGCTCTTCAGAAAAACGTTTGTAAAGAATAAATGGTACATCTTCCCAGAAGAATTTTCTCATTTAGGTCTTGAGGAGAGCCCTCAAAACCCAGGAAGCCTGCTGTAAGCTACTGTCAATAGGCGTGAGTTGCTGCATATCAGGTGTTAAACGTGATGCCAATTAAATGAAATGAGCTTCCCATTAATAAATCAGCTTTGTGAACTAATATTATTCTTGCCCTCGGCACCACTGAGATATTCTGAAAGTTGTCAAAAGTAAATGGGAACATTACAAATACAACAAGATAAAACAAGTAATCACTTATTTTATTAGCTATTTCTAATAGGAAAAAAGTAAAATACACAGGCTCACAGCCCTGTATCTAACAACAAAGGTGGTTTGGGTGCAAAAATGCCTAGAATAAAATAACCATAATATGCACTTTAATTCTTCACACAAAAAAAACAGCTATTCAATTGTCTGTATCACAAATTAATTTTGAATGTGATTCACTGTAATCATTTATTTTTTTCCCTTTCTTCTGCCAAGCAATAAAATCATTTATTAAAGAAGATGTGAGGGCTTCCCTGGTGGCGCAGTGGTTGGGAATCTGCCTGCCAACGCAGGGGACACGGGTTCGAGCCCTGGTCTGGGAAGATCCCACATGCCGCGGAGCGGCTGGCCCTGTGAGCCACAATTACTGAGCCTGCGCGTCTGGAGCCTGTGCTCCGCAACAAGAGAGGCCGCAATAGTGAGAGGCCCGCGCGCCGCGATGAAGAGTGGCCCCCACTTGCCACAACTAGAGAAAGCCCTCGCACAGAAACGAAGACCCAACACAGCGATAAATAAATGAATAAAATAAAAAAAAAAAGAAGATGTGAAACATTTCCCAAAGGCTAAATAAACAAAGTGGAAAAAAATGCAAAAAGGGAGTGAAGTTGTAAGTAAATGTTTTGGCTTTAAGGCTAATAGTTTTGGATTTTAATTGCTTTTTTCTTTTTTTACATTTTTTTTCCAAAAATGATACATTATATTTGTATAATACTTTAAAATTTAGGAAGTATTCTTGCATATGTTATTTTGTTTTATCCTCAAAATAAGTCTGTAAAGTAAGGCAGGGTCAAGAATATTGTTCACAATATTACTTTCTCTTTATAGGTGAGGTATCACAGGCAGAATGAGGGTTTGCTAGTCTCAAAGAGTGTCTTCTAGTTCCACATTATTTTACAGTATTACCCCACTTGCCATTATAAAGGAGAGGATGGATATATTTGTGTTGCTAGGCATGGCTGAGTCCTTTATAAGGTACTTAATGTATAATCAAGGTTCAAAAATGTATATTATGATTTTTTTAAAGAAGAAAAGTATTTTATTATTATTTTATGTATTTATTAAATTATATGTTCAAATGTTTTATTTCCTTAAATATTATCAGAATAGTTTGCAGAGGCTACTAAAATTTTTTAAAAGCTTATACTACAGCTAAGTAAAATTCTAACTCAAATGTCTTGTGCTGAATTTTTAAATAAATATTTGCTTTAACCTTTATTTGATGGCAAAATCATCTTTCCCTCTCTTTTGTTTTAATTATTACTTCAGGATTCTTCACCCTAAGTGCCCTCATCGTATGCCAATATTCTCTTAAATTCCACACTGATAGCTCTATCTACTGGATATGTATGCCAGGGTATACTAAGAATACTGGAAGCAAATATTCTTCAAACTGTAATTATAATGTTGTCCTGAAGGCTGCTTTTACTAGAAAACAGCATCAACATTGCTTCTTACCTCTTCCTCACCATCTTCTTAAAAGTAATCATGTCACTCTCCCTCTGAAAAATCTTTGGTGCTTCCTCATGATTATCAAATAAAGTCTAACTTCTAGAATGGCAGTTTAGGACCTTCACGGTTTGACCTCATCCTTTATCCCTTATGATTTCCACCATCCAATCAAAATTCCAGCAGCTTAAGCCATCTTTAAAATTTTCTGCATCATAACATCCATAGCTCTGATTACACTTTCCCTTCGGGAAAAGAGAATTTGAGTCTTCCTTTTCTCTACAGTACTAACTCCTGCTAATGATAAAATGATATTGAAAAATGACTTCACTGATATTCTCCAAGACTTCACCAAACAAAACTTCTCCCATGGCTATGAGTCTCTTGTAGCATTATTCTCACTGCATTGTGATGATGTACATCTGGGCAGTTCAATAAACATTTAAGAAGCCTACTATATTCCAGTCATTCAGACAATATTGGATTTAGGAAGAATGATGCATGCTATTCCTTTTATTAAACACCATAAAATTAAGCAAAGTAGCCTAATTGTCAGGGAAGATTAGACGGAAGTGACAAATGCCTACCTCAAGAAATGAGAAAAGTCTCAAATAAATAACTTAATTTTACACCTCTAGGAACTAGAAAAAGAACAAACAAAACCCAAAGTTAGTAGAAGGAAGGAAATAACAAAGATCAAAGCAGGAATAAATGAAATAGAGACTAAAAAAGACAACAGAAAATATCAATGAAAGTAAGAGATGTTTCTGAGAAAAGATAAACCAAATTGACAAACCTTTAATTAGACTCACCAAAAAAAGAAGGACTCAAAGAAATAAAATCATAAATGAAAGAAATGATATTACATAGAAATATTATTTCTGATACCATAGAAATACAAAGGACCATAAGAGACTACTTATGAACAATTATACACCAACAAATTGGACAACCTAGAAAAAAATGGATAAATTCCTAGAAACATATGACCTACCAAGACTGAATCATCATGAAATAAAAAATCTGAACAAATTATTAGTAAGGAGATTGAATACATAATCAAAAACCTCTCAACAAACAAAAGTCCAGGACCAGATGGCTTCACTAGTGAATTCTACCAAATATTCAAAGAATTAATGCCAATTCTTCTCAAACTATTCCAAAAAATAGAAGAGATGGGAACTCTTCCAAATTCATCTTATGAGGCCATCATTACCTTGATACCAAAATCAGACAAATATGGTAGAAGAAAAGTAAATTATAGACCAATATGCCTGATGAACTTAGATGCAAAAATCTTCAACAAAATATTAGCAAATTGAATTCAACAAGACATTAAAAGGATCACACACCATGATCAAGTGGGATTTATTCCAGGGATACAAGAATGCTCCAGCATTCGCAAATCAGACAATGTGATGCACCACATTAACAAAACAAAATGAGGAATGAAAGTCATACGATCATCTAAATAGATTCAGAAGAAGCATCTGACAATGTATTTTATATATATATCCAGAATATAAAATAACTCATACAACTCAATAGGAAAACAAACAAACAAACCAACAATCTGATTTAAAAATGGGCAGATGTGAATAGACATTCTTCCAAAGAAGACATATGATGGCTAATAGGTATGTGAAAAGATTCTCTACATCATTAATTACTAGGGAAATGGAAATCAGAAGCACAATAAGATATCACCTCATACCTGTTAGATTGGCTAATATCAAAAAGTGTAGAAAAAACAAGTTTTGGCAAGGATGTGGAGCCAAGGGAACCCTTGTGCATTGTTGGTGGGAATGTAAACTAGTGCATCTATTGCGAAAAATAGTACGGAGGTTCCTCAAAAAATTAAAAATATAACTACCATACATCCAGCAGTTCTACTTCTGGGTATTTATCCAAAGAAAATGAAAACACTAAATCAAAAATATATATGTACTCCCACGTTCACTGAAATATTATTAACAATAGCCAAGATATGGCAACAACCTAAATGTCCATTGATAGATGAATGGATAACAAAATTGTGGTATATATATGTGGAATATAATATTATTCAGTCATAAAAAAGAATGAAATCTTGCCATTTGTGACAACATGAATGCACCTTGAGGGCATTATGCTAAGTGAAATAAAAGAAAGACAAGAATCATATGCTCTCCCTTATACGTGGAATCTAAAAACAACAAAAAACAAGCTCAGAGCTACAGAGAACAAACTGGTGCTTGTCAGAAGCAGGGAGTGGCGGGTAGGAGACATGGGTGAACTTTTATTTTTTTAGTTGAAGCAAGTTAAATCTAAAAATTTAAAATAATAATCGTCAATTTAACAAATGGCAAACCAAAATGAACAGGTGACTGCAAGTAATATATAATAGGATAAAATTTTTTCATTAATCAATGTATTAACTGAACTTCAATGAATCATATTTGACAAATACATCATTTCAATGGCAGAAATAAAGTCTCTGATACTTTCTTCTCATAAAGTACTGAAAAGAAATAAAGGAAGAGGGAGAAGGAGAAGGAGAATAGGAACAGGAATAAGAACTAGAATAAGAGGGTGCTTCACAAAGAGAGTTAATTCAAAGTGGAGACAAGAAAGGTTCTGATTTGCTCTTGCTCAAGTCCCATAACCTCTTTCTACCGCAATTACTTGTAACTCATTATTTGTAAAAAAAGAAATGATAATTCTATGCTGCTATCTTCTATGACTGTTGTGACAATCAGAGGAAGGAATGGGTATAAAAGGCCATTGAGAAACAATAAGAACTAGAACATATAAATATGTGACATAACCATACATGAAAAGAAAACTGATCTCTTACAAATCCAAGGGTTTGCAACCAAATATTTTATATCAAACCCAATGGTGCATAATGCTGATTTTATTCAGCATTTTGTTTTTGTTTTTGTTGTTCTACAGTGAACTTTAAAACCTTGTTCTATATTATAAGAAGCCAATGTAGTGTAAGAATGCACATTAATATGGATAGTATTTCAAAGCACTGTGGATAAGTGATGGATTATTCAATAAATGGTGTTTGGACAACTGGACTGCCATCTGGAAAAAAATAAAGTTTGATTACTACCTCATGTCCTATAGCCCTGTAGTCAAATTCCAGACTGATCAACAATTTAAACGTAAGAAATAGGATTATACAGGGAATAGAAAAAGACAAAAATTTTGTATATAACCTTTGATTCAGGGAAAGGGCCTTTTAAAATAAGACACAAAATTCAGAAGACTTGAAAGACTGATAAATAATATGACTAAAAAATTTTTTTAAATCCTATATGGAAAAAAATAAACATTTTTTTCACTCAAATAAAAAACAAGACCTTTATTTTTGCCTTAATATATAATAAACTTATACAAATCAATAAAAGATCACAAAATTAATTTTAAAAAATGGTCTGGGGTCATAGATGTACAAAGTAGGCATGCCAGAAAGCAAAGAAAGCTATCAAAACTATTAGGGTTATAAAGACTTAGATGTCAACTTAAAGAGGTATCTACTGGACAAATATGGGATAATTCATTGATCAATAAGAATAATAACTGCAATGGATTGAAATAAGCCTAAACAGCCAAAGAATATTAAAAAGCTAAAGACTGGCAATATTTGCTGGAAATATCTTATAAGGCCACATTAGTAAGTGTCCTATTATAATTAAATATGCAGTTCTAAGATTAGGAAAGTTAGTATTTTAATTATTTGAAAGATGAGCATAGCCAGTCTTCTTATAATGATATCATGGGTTCTGATTTGATTCATTTACCTTATGATCATCTGTGTTTGGTTTTTGGAAAAAGTCAAATTTAATGTGATAGAAAACCCATCACATATGTCTAGTCAGTCCCTGCCTGAACTACCCAGTTAATCTGACTTTGAATTTACATATTGAATTCATACTGAATTTACATATTGAACTTTGAACTCATACTGAGAATGAAACAGCATTCTATAACAAATTACTCAAATAGCTTACTTGGAATCTCTTTACATAAACAAATTATGCAATATTAAAAGCAGGTATATCTATATATAAAAAGCCTGAAGAAAATAAAATTTTGCAGTAACTGACATCATGGTCTGGATTATGAAAACTAGCTGCTGCTTAATAGAAAGCCAAGAAATTTAGTGAATGCAATTATGGCTATTTTTTGAGCAGTTATGGACGTGCTGTCCTGCATAGACATTTTTGGGTGAATTTGGAGGAAAAAATAGTGGTAGTAAATATTTGTTCAGTGTAAACAGGTGTTTACCTTCTGATATTCTCTATACATTGTATGATAAAATAATTGGCATAGCACATCTAATAAGCAATTGGATTAAACTGTGTCTGTTTCTTAGATAAAATATACGGTATCTGATAATTTATATATATGTATATAGAATAATCTACATATATGATAACATATGTAAGCATTATATATTTTAATATGTAAAGTATAAATAGGAAATATTAATATTAAATATTCCTTACTATTAATTATTATTAAACTATTAAATAGAACAATGCTAGACATAATCAAGAATAAACAGTTATGTATACTTTCAACAATTTAATTGAAGGATGGAGATAATTATCTAGACTTTTACACATGTCAGGAGAAAACCCATCTTGACTCAAGTCAGTTTAATGATCTGGATTTCTCTTCTGCATTGTTTTACCTGTCCACCTTCTCTGGGTTTGACTACTCTCACTATTATTTTGACCACACACAATGAAGCAAGAATCAAAATTCTTTTTTGAGGACAAAGATGTTTTTGATCAAACTATGAATATCTACTTTTCAAGGGAAGGAAGTCATAGTCCCTTTTCAGTATGCAGCTAGCCATCGGAGCCATTCCTCATTTCTGAATCCCTGTTCCCTTTCACTTGGACACTTCTGAAAACCCCTCAATCCTATGAGTGCTCCTACTGACGACTGACTCATACATGATCACAAAGGATCACAGTCCTGTGTAGAGAAGAAAGAAAAGAACTGCTGGTAAAAGGAAAAAGAAATCCACCATCTGCACAGTACGCACTGGACAGCTGCAAGGGAAGGGACGCTTTCTATAACAGGTGATTTGTCATTCAGCTCTGGCTGGAACCATAGAGCTCTCAGAGTTAAAAGTGTCAACAAAGGAAATTTTGGAAAATAGGTTTAGTGAGTAAAGACTTTCATGGTTATCAGAGAAGTCTAGGTTAAGGGATTCCTGGCTTTTTCTTATGGAAAGAGGAAAAATGCTCATGAGGAAATGTATCTACATTATAATATTCTTACACAGTTACAGAAGAGTATTCCAAAATTATGTTCAAAGCTGGTAATAATTAAACCCCTTCTGATGTTATGATGCCCAGGAAACACTCTAATCTGCTGTATACTTGAAATGGGGAAACCTCCTCCACGATCTAGTCTTGAGTCTAAGAGTATATGTTCCCTCTTTCTTCTTGCATCTCATTCCTCCCTTTATCAAACCACAAAAATTAGTTTATTACATAGAGATAAAAGGCATGTGAGCATATTTTTATGTGATTATTCTGGAGGCTCAAGCCTGTAGATATAGAATAGAATAGAACAGAACAGAAATAGAGTACAATTAAAAGAGACAACCAACATGTTTCACTAGGGCCCCATGATCAGTGATAACACAGGATGGACAATAAACACAGGGCCTAACGTGCACTTCAGAGGACATGATTTCAATGTGCACTTGAATTCCATGAGCAGTTCACTACTCCGTGCAGGGCACTGTGCTAGGTGCTGCAAAGTTAATAATAAATCATTTCTGCAGAGGACTTATGAAGATACAAAGCACTTTTACCTACGTATTCTTCCTTTGTTGCTTATCACAAATCTTTAAGATAGATATCTAACCTATGCCAAATACAAGGATCCTCCAAAGAACATCACAGGAAGGAACTGTGTCTTCTGAGCTCTAGATAGGGAAATACAATTAGTATAATGAGTGCCTCAGTGTCAAAAGTCCTATAATGCGGTGTTATGAGAACAGGAAATTGGAACCTAATTCTAGTCCTGGGGGTAGAGTGGTCTGGGTTGAGGGAGGGAATGGTAATATTCTGGGATGTTTTTCCTAAGGAAACAAAAAAACAGTTGATTAAGATTTATATTATGAACACTCTCTCTGGCTCAAATATTGTGCTAAGAACATTGCTTATTTGTTTATTTCACTGTTACTACAACCTTAAGAGACAGATAATTTTACCGTCATTTTACAAATAAAATTTCTAAGGTTCAAAGCTATTAAAAAATGTATTCAAATTCACATAGCTAGTAACACGATCAAATTCCAAAGTCTTTCAACCACTCTCCTAAAAGAAGGCATTCTAGGAGAAAAGAAAAAACATTTCATGATGAAGCAATGGGTAGGAAAGAAGCAAGTAGCCCTGATTGACTATGATCAAACTTGTACAGAGGAAGTTTAATAAGTGGGAAGGAGAGAGGGCTGAGAAAGTACATTAGAACCAGACTGTGAAGGATGCTGAGATAAGGTGTTTGAACTTCCTTCCCTCAATGCACAAGGGGAAATCGTGAAAAAATGTTTTGAAAGGACTAACTGTTAAGCATGGTTAATTTGACAGCTGATTGAGATACGGTTAGATTGAAGAGCAAGTGAAAACTGGGGCAAAGCTAGTGGAGGGTGACAATGGTTCTGGCAGAAGGAACAGAAAGAGGAATGGATTGGAAAGATAGTTTAAAGATACAGCTGAAAGGGTTTTGCTATTGATTGAACTTGAAGGAAAGCTAGGCTGACAGTACAATGTTGAGTTTTAAGCATGAGTGGAAAGAAAAAAAATAGTATCTTTAAACTATGATAAGGAACCCAGTAAAAAAGAATGAAAGAATAGGTTTTTAGGAAACATGATAAATTTCATATTAGGAATGTGCTTGATTTATTGATTTGGATACTTTTTAAATGATGACGGGAAATATCAGAAACTTGACATGGGACGTCAGAAGATGTGTTAGGACTAGGAATTCAGATTCGTGAATAGTTGATGCCACTGGAGAAATTAAAGGAATGGGACTGAAGATGCTGCTGCTGACGACAGCTGACAATTACATAATATCTATTATCTGTCAAGCCCTCGTCAAGGTGATTTACTTATATTAATCTAACCCTCATAACAACCCTATATCTGAGGTACTATTAGAAGCTCCATTTTATGGAAGAGGACACTGAGGCATGGAGAGAACAGTGACTTGCCCTAAATGATTACACAGTCAGTAAAAGACTGGGATTAAGCCTAGAGGTATGGAATTATTCTATATATGTAATTAATATCACCACTGCACCACCACCATCAGTTTGGCTTGTGGCCTTCCGGAGAGCGAGAGGTCTGAAAGACACAACCCAAAGTGCTGGTGGTGATTTAGTCTGGGGGAGGGGCTGAGATTGGGGAAATGTTGAAGCAATACTTTCAGTGTGTCTCTGTGCTTTGACTCCCTCATAAAGGAGAAGGCAATGACATGGATGACTTTAAATGACTGAAACGACATCATTACTTACATATGAAATCAATATATCATTATGGAGAAAAATGTAGAATATAAATCTCTAAAGGCTGAAAATAATGATTTTTCATAGTCGTACTATTTAAAGAGAACCACTGTTGAAGCCGTTACGTTTCCTTCCAGTCTTTATAGCATCTTTGATATCTTATTTCATAGAGCTCATGTTACACCAAGTTTTACTTGGGTGTCAAACAAGTAATAAGACATTCTGTCTCCATTTCTTTAATAAACACTTTTCAGTCTCCAATGCTGTGATACTTTATGGGCAGAAACTTTTCTTTAGCCCCGACATTCGATGATTTTTATTTTGATATCACTGGAGTGAAGAGATGTCTACCAGCCTGGTTCTGTCTTGAAACAAGGTAATAAGCAAGTCCCCATTTACTGATCTCAGTGTCCTTTGGGCTCCTGTTACTTTTGGCCTCTCACACGTTCAGTTGCTGTAAATTTTATATCATCTCAACAGTGATTCAGCCACCTGAGGGCAAGTGGTTGGCAGCCCTACAGAAAGTCCTGAAAGGAAAACACCAACTGTGCAGGATTTGTCTTCTTCCTTCTTGTGTTTGCTAAAGGTGTTAGACTGAGGGTCAGATTTTTGTTTGCATCTATTTGTTCTGTTTTATAGCCTTTCTATATACAACTTTATGTTCAGGCCAGGCTGTACAGCATGTAAGTAATGTGTTGTCACCTAACCTCTCTCCAGATGTTGCTGGCAAGGTCCTGAGAGTTTGCCAGAAACTTCTCTGCTTCCCATGAGGAGGCACTGCTCTGTCAAGTCACGCTCTTTGACCCTAAGTGCCTTCCTCCAATCTGGTTCTGCATCAGAGCTAATAAAATGTCCCTGGACATTCCAGCATATGGTAGCACTCTTGTCCTTAGTAGTGCATGCTGATGCAAGTTCTCCCCTTTGATGGAATCCTTCTAGTAACTTCAATAGAAAATCAGCAACAAGGTGGTTCTTAAGAAGTAGAGGGAGTGGGTTATTACCTGTATCTGCCTGGATCCAATCAGGAGACAAAACCCCACAAAGTTTAAACGGGACATTTAACATAAACAAACATTAAGTGATGATAGGAGATTAAATATAAAGATGAATCGCAGGCTGAGGAAGGACAAACTGAGAAGGGGGGTTCAGACCTCACTGAAAGATGTACGGTTGCATGCCAAAGGGCGGTGGAGAAGCTTGCAGTGTGTCCAGGTCAGGGCTGGTCCAATGTCCCCAGGCAAGTGGAACCACCCTCACGCACACAGTTCTGAAACCACCCATGCACAGGACATCAGAGGGAAATTGGAGCTGGAGAGATCGCCCCCTGCAGAACCTAGCATGCTGGCATGGCCTGGATTGGGGTGGCTCACCGGATGGCCAGCCCCATGGGCCCGCAGGCAGGGGACAGGAAAGGATGCAGGGAAGCAGCACTTCTGCACAAGCTGCGGGCAGCCCCACATCTCATGCTGCCTCTGTCCAAATTGAGAGCTGCAGCCAGATGCTAGAGGAACTTGTGTCCTGTGGGCACCCTCACACTGAAGAAAACCAAAGAGTCTGGGCAGTGGAGAAAAAAGTGTACTCTCCAGAAGTCTGGTGAAGAAGTCCAACCTGAACCAATGATGGCAGCCTCTTCCTTCTGGAATGTCTTGCAGCGCCATCTACTGACAAAGTTTAGCAACTGCCAGCTTAAAGGTGAATGATTAGGTTCTAATGAATTATGTCCTGAGAATGTAATTCCCCTTTGTCACATAATATAAACTAATTAGGAGAGTGATATCACATCACTTTTGTCATATTCTATTGGGTAGAAGCAAGCTATAGGTCCAGGTCCTACCCACTCAAGGGAAAGGGATTATACAGAGCAGGGATCCGCCCACCATAAACTGTGTTATTCATAATCACCCCAAACTGGAAATGACCTAAATGCCCCTCAATATGAGAGTGGATAAGCAAACTGTGATACATCCATGCGATGCAATACTCCTCTGCAATGAAAGGGAATAAACTATTGATATACACACGACTCCATGCATCTCAAACCCTTTATGCTAAGTGATAGAAGCCAATCTCAAAGTTTGCCTGCTGTGTAATTCCATTTAAATGGCATTCTCAAAATTACAAAACTATTGAGCCAGATTAAAGGGCCAGCATCTGCCAAGGTCTGGGAAGGGGATCAGAAAGCTTGACTGCAAATCCTGTTAGTGGTGGCAGTTACCAGAATCCATACACATGACAAAATTCATAAAATAAATTTAGAATTCATTTATCGAATAAAAGTGAACTATACTGGATGCAAAATTAAATAATAATAATACTTTAAAAGAAACAGCAAAAAGTCAGTATACTTTTATGTTCCCGCCAGGAAAAAGTATTAAGAGTTCCTGAGTCCAGACATCCACAATTGCCTGAATATATTTAAAATTTTCACAAACCAAAATAACTCTATTTTGTTTTGTATTTATTTAATTAAAATGAGCGTGCACATTTCATGTATTTAGTAGCATATGTATTCACTCTTCTGCAAATTTATCTTGATATCATTAATTAAGTTCTTGGCATATTTTTAATGCATTACAGACACTCCTCAGAGTTTAGGATATTAATGTTTGTTACCTGTTACAAATATTTTCTCATTCTGTTACTTGTGTTTTGAGTCCATTTATGATGCAATTTTTAAATACACAAGTTTTTTTTTAATTACCCAATATAACCCAAACATATCAATACTCCTTTTGCTTTTTGTTCTTGTTGACTTTTGCCTCCCCTGCTGAGGAGGAGATAAATTAATCACAAGTATGCTCTTGTAAGTCTTTTTATGCTTGATAATTTACCTCTTTGATCAAGTTTAGTATTCAGCTTATTATGAGCTTTTTTTTTTTTTTTTTTTTTTAAAGCACAGAGGCAGAGCATGCTTGTTTTTGAAGCAGAAAGAGCCAGTGGAAACTTGTAGGTCCAACATCACTAGCCTGGGGTGCTAGTGAAAGCTAAGTTGATCTGCCTGAGCCTGGAAAACGGCCAAGTTTAGAAAGAAAGATCAAGATGAAACTGATGGACAGACAGCAGAGGACAATAATGAATAATAAGAAGCCGTGGTGAGGATGTACATGTGAAGGACTGAGGAAACAGCAGGGAATTACAAGAGATGAGCTTGTCAGAGCAGAGACCCATGGCTGAGGCCGTGTATGATGGTAAAGCCAGAAAAATTAAGATGAGACACAAACAAAAGAGTAAGGCTGACACAGCAAAGCAACATCTAGTTGCTACCCAGAACAGTAGTAAATTCAGGAAGGGAGAGAGAGCAGGGGAGTAGTGTCTCTGAGTGCAGAACACATGCAGACACGGAAGCAGGGTAGTGGGTAAGGAAGGAGACAAAACTAAAAGTAGGACCCTGGGGCTGGACTATATAGTTCATAGGCAAAAACCCAAACCAAAGAGCCCACTGGAGGTCCACTTATCACAGAAGAAATGTATAAAGTGTCATCACAAAACCAAAGCATCACCATTATATAAACTGGCATAGGTCATAGCAGAACCACAGCAAGACAGACTAGATGTTGCCTCTTATGACTTACTCAACCATGACTTCGCTAATTTGAGCTAAGCAAGGTTTACTTGCATAGCATCAGGGAGAGACAGCCTGTGACTAATTCCATCTGAGGGTACAGGAAGATTATTGGAGCTGAAATCAAAGTAGTTCACTCTAGGTATTATATAAGAGGTAAAAATCTAACTGATGATTAAGAACTTAGTAGTATGGAAGAGGGACTTCCCTGGTGGCGCAGTGGTTAAGAATCCTCCTGCGGATGCAGAGGACACATGTTTGAGCCCTGTTCCAGGAAGATCCTACATGCCACGGAGCAGCTAAGCCCGTGCGCCACAACTACTGAGCCCCCACGCCTAGAGCTTGTGCTCTGCAACAAAAGAAGCCACCGCAATGAGAAGCCCACACACCGCAACAAAGAGCAGTCCCCACTCGCCGCAACTAGAGAAAGCCTGCACAGCAACGAAGACAAAACACAGCCAAAATTAATTAATAAATTAATTTTTTAAAAAAGAACTCAGTATTATGGAAGAGGAAATATTCAAAAAACAATTGTCCAGAAAGCTGGAAATAATCATCATACATACATTTACATTTATACATACTTCTACATACACATGCATATATGTGACTTTCTTGAATTCCTGAATGTTCAAATGTTTGATCATAACTCATCTTGAGTCTAAAAAAGTCAATCCAATGCTCAATTCTATTCAGAAACATTTTTTATAGATTCATATCAATTCAACAAATTTAAAGGTCTGGCAAATAGTAGGTTATAAATAATTAGGTTAAGTAAAATGATGAGCCTGATATATATTAGACAGGCTGGGTCCTGGGACCCTTTACTGGAGTGCCTGCATCTGGACAAACATCTCCTGGAGCAACAGAACACAAAGAAATAGTAAGGGACTAAAAATAACTGCATGCATGCATAGTTGGAGCTATTATGAACAATAAGACACAAAAAGGGCACAAACCGGGCTTCCTTGGTGGCGCAGTGGTTGAGAGTCCACCTGCCGATGCAGGGGACGCGAGTTCGTGCCCCGGTCCGGGAAGATCCCACATGTCGCAGAGCGGCTGGGCCCGTGAGCCATGGCCGCTGAGCCTGCGCGTCCGGAGCCTGTGCTCCACAACAGGAGAGGCCACAACAGTGAGAGGCCCGCGTACAGCAAAAAAAAAAAAGGGCACAAACCAATTGTAACTTCTGAGGTGCCGGGAGCAAAAGCAGGGTACTGTGCATGATCCCTGCACACAGCACCACCAAGCGGTGGGCAGACCACCTAAGCAATCCCTCCTGCCTGACCCATGGATCTGCCTCTACCCTCACCCCATTTAAGGAGCCAGTTCACCCCTCCTCATGTCTTTCTCTGACTTATTTCATTTAGTATGATAATCTCTAAGCTCATTACATCTTTTTAGCGAATGATTTCAATGACTACTGCCAGGATTATGTTGGGCCATAAAGAAACTGAGATAGAAATGACAGTGTCTTCCCTAGAGACACTCTGGCGTTCATATGGAAATCGTAATTCATAACTAAGGTTTGTCTTAAGTACAATGAAAATCCAAAGGAAAAGTTATTAACTTCACCAGGTGGAGGTCAAGATAAGCATCAGAGGAGGTGATGTTATGGGCTGAATCTTGAAGGAGGAGTCAGGATTTTCCAAACAGAAAATAAGGATAACAGTTCCTCAAGTAAAGGAATCAGCACGAGTGAAAAACATAAGCAAGTGACAGAATACAACATCTTTAAGACAAGGCACAAAATGCTGTCATTGCCTCATTTGTCTTATAGGATCAGGGGAGTCATGCAGGGCGTGTAGGATCTTCCTCCTCCTCCCACCAGGGCTCCCTCCTTTGTCAACCTCAATTCTCAGAGTTTTATTATTAAAGAAACTCTTTCCTTACAATGTCTCCAGAAAATTATTTTCTACCTGTCCTGCAGGCATAGGAAATGTGGATTTAAAGTACTGAATAAAAGTCAAGACTGGGATACAATCTCAGAGTCAGCAAGTAGATAAGAGATCAAGCCATGTGAATTAATAAGAACATCAAGGAAAGCACGCAGTGTAGGAAAATCCATACCAAGGATAGAATTCCTGCCATCACCAAAATTTAAACAGCTGGGAAGGCAGAATATTCAGAATTGTAAAACTATACAAAAATAATGATCCTAAAAACTAAAAGAGGAAAACATCTCTACAAAAATTATAAATACTATCAAATGCAGCAGAGAAGTAGTATAAGATGAGGAGTTAAAGAGGTACTTACTTGGCAACTAGAAAGTCATGGGTAACGGAATTGGGAGCAGTTTTCGCAAAGGGTTAGGTGCACCCCAGGCTGACGAGCAAATGGAAGTTGAGGAAGGAAAGATGGGAAGTACCAACTCTTCTTTCAAGGTGGTCACAGGAAGGGTGAGGACCAGAGAAGTCAGGAGATAAGCCTGTGGCCAAGTAGAGTTGAGGCTAAAGTTTTGTTTCATAATTTTTAATTTTAGAGACAACTCTAAACATGGAGAAGTCTAAACATTTTTGTGAGCTGGAAGAAAAGAGAATGGAAACAGGTAATGAAGAAGGTAATAGATGGGATAAAGGGCATAGGTGGAACAAGTAGTCTTGGAAGGAAGAGTCCAGAAATGTCTCCATATGAGTCAGAGGGAAAAGGCAGCATCAAATACACAAATTAAGAAGTGGAAAAGAGGAGAGGTTATAGACGTTTACTTTATGGCCTCCATTTGCCTTTTTAATAGGAAGACATTTCAAATGCCAAGAGTTAAGTTTAACAGGAGAAAACTGTTAACATCAAGTGTGCAATACCATGTACCAGTTCCTAGGGCAGCTGCTTCTCCACATATGATCTCAGAAAATCCATATGGCTCTGGCAAACTCGGTATTAAAATAGAGAAACTGAAGTTCACAGAAGTTAAGTACTGACCCAAAGTCACACAGGTGGTACGTTGCAAAACCTAGACTTGAAATTTCACCCGTCTGGTCCCAAAGCCTCTATTACTTTCACTGCATTATTTGGCCCCTACCCCACTTCCAGAACAGTAGTGACGTGGACAATGCCAGGATCGTTAACTGAGGACTATGAACGATTGACCATATGAACGTGGGTCCATCTGAATAGTAACGGTGACAACCAAGGTTATCTAATTGTCTCTAGTAAGATTCAGCAGTTTGGGAGCAGGGTTAGTAAATCACAAAGGTGAAGACAAAGAGACCGAAGTAGTTTGTTGTGTTTCATTAATATCAGTGCAGTGAGGTCGCCACTGTGTCAAGAAGGGAGTAAAATCTGGAGGGATTCAAGGATTGAGAAAATAGGAACATGTCTACTGACAGCTGATGATGAAGATCAAGCTGAGATCAAGTGTGGAAAAGCTGTGGAAGGCATAGATTCACGTAGAAGATACCTGAGTAGAGACAATTATTACCATCATCATTAAACTCTTACACGGCACTCCACAGTTTACAAAATGCCTTAATATAGTTGGTCATTCAGGAGAGCAGCACAGCATAATGGGCAACACTTAGCCTTGGACCATGTGGCCCAAATTTGGCACTTTCTGGGCAACAAGAAGAAGCCACTTAATTTCTTTTCAATTTCCACATTGTTATATGAGAGCAGTAATTCCTCCCTCATGGGAAGTTATAAGCATTAAAGCAAATGAATAAAAACATCTGGCACATGGTATGTACTCAATATGCGGTACGTATATTTATTAAGATTCTTTGGGGGAAATTTTGATTCATCAAATAAGACTGAGGTAGACAATATCACTTCATTGGTAAGTAATTTTAGATCTAAAAGATGCCCTCTTATCTCATTTTACAAAAGGGAAAATGGGGGATTAGAGAAGAAAACAAACTTGACTGAGGAGACTGAAAGAGGATGAGACTGGAGCTTGTTAATATTGCTCAGAATTTCATTCCAGAAATAAAACTGAATCTACATACTTATCAATCAATCTAGACCAACTACCAAAGTCTGACAAATGTTTCAGATATGAGGATATGGATAGACATATAAGACCTTATTTAACATTCTAATCTTAGAAGAAGATGGAAGGCTTTTGTTAAGAGAAAAAGAGGAAAGGTGGACACAGAAGCTTATTTACCCAAACGCTAAGCAGAAATGTTATTTAGGCAGAGAGAGAAAAATTGGGGCATCTAAGATTTCCAATGACACTGAACATATACCTAGCGTAGGAAATGCTGAAGAAGATAGTAAGATCTTGGCACAGTGGCCAAGTAATATTTTACCCAATATCAGGATAATAAAAGGGCTCCATTCTGTTTTAGTCTCTTATATTACTTTTTTCTTCATTTTCTTGTAGGAAGATGATGGTAATAAGCAACACATCAAGAATCCTGAATTCCTATCAAATTTCTTCTCTTTCTTACCTTTTTCTGTCCAGATGTTTCATCTATGCAAATGCTGAAAAGAAAGTTTTCTGGAAAATACATCTACAACGATGTAGACTTTTAAAAGTTAACACAATAAATGAGTAAAGTTGAGTTTACTTACTTTTTAAAGCATGTTTTAATTTCCCTTTGGAAAGTGAAACCTGACAAAATTCAATTTGCCACACTGGAATAAGCAAGTCATTTTAATTGTCAATATTTTAATTAGGCTACCAAATTTAACTCTGTGTACATGTGCTCTGTTTCATGTCCATGAATTAGCAGTATAGCATGTGATTGAATTTATAACTAATTTAACTTGACTCCACTAATAAAATCCAAGTTAGTTGTAAGGAGGCAACATATTACTTAATCACCTAATGCTGTTCAAATGTCTTAGTGAAAATATTCTTGAAAACAAGAAAGTCCCAAGCTAGCATGCTTTGTCCTCAGAGTCATTGTTGCGATGAATGCCACATGTATCTTTAGAGTTAGAGAATTGAACATCTTCAGGCATGTTTTTTCAAAATTTCTTCAAATACTTTCATGAGAGCATATTTAAAAAGTGAATCCATGTGACATCATTTCCAACCTAAAGCAGGCTAATGCAGCTATTACAAAACATCCACCGTTACTCAATAGCCATCGGATAAGGAAAATAAATCATCTGGTTGCCATAGAATTATAAATGTGAAAAGTGATACACCATGGTAACATTAAGATTTTGGCATGAGGTACAAAAGTCCATATGTAGAAAGTCTGTGCTTTTTCTAAGTAATGGACTTACATTACGGACACTATCCACTCTTATATAAAGAATTATGCCATAATTACATCTCAAAGCTGAAAGATGGAAAAGTTAATAAAAATAGCTAATTTTTATTGAGGTACCACTTCACTATTGGGCTATATATGATTTTTACTATACTTTTATATTTAAAATATTTTATGTTCAATTATATATATATATACATATATATAATCTATATACACATATATACACATATATATATAAATGAAAACTCCAGTACTCCTAAATCCAAAGCTTCTTTATTTTTTATTTTTATTTTTTTTGCAGTACGCAGGCCTCTCACTGTTGTGGCCTCTCCCGTTGCACAGCACAGGCTCCAGACGCGCAGGCTCAGCGGCCATGGCTCACGGGCCCAGCCGCTCTGCGACATGTGGGATCTTCCCGGACCGGGGCACGAACCCGCATCCCATGCATCGGCAGGCGGACTCTCAACCACTGTGCCACCAGGGAAGCCCAAGATATTTTCAATATTTATTGAAAATAAAGGATTTAAGCTCTAAAGGACCCAAGAGATAATATACAAAACACATGACTCTAAAAGGCAAGAACCTGTTATGTCTGGATAGTAATCTCTTACTGCACATCAGAAAATATTTAACTAGGGAATACAAACAACTAGAAAAATACATAATTTCCAGTCTACGAAGTACAAACGTGAACTTGGTAAAAAACATTATTTGGGTACAGTTCCTAACGTATTTTCAAAGAGACTTATACTGGATTGAGTTAATGTATAACCCTTTTGATTTTGAAGCTGACAGTATCCCATCTTAAGTTGCTGAGCTGCTACTTTCTGCAGTAGATGAAATGCGTCAAAATCATTTACTGAAAATCAAAAAGCGCGTTATTTATTATCTTTGGTGCCAGACACATTTGTATGACTAATACAGTCTGCATACTTAACAACTGATATAAATAGGCTTTAAATTAAAATACACTGAGAAAATTTACCCTACACTTATGAAATACCACAGCAACCTAAATTCAAAGGCTATGCTCTCAAAGACAATCAAATTTTCCCATTTTTGAGCAGGCAAAATTTGGAGGCGGCCCACAAATTCACCCCTCAGTCTTTACAGTTCTTACAAGGAGGAATGTTAGGTTTTTTTTGTCGTTTTTTCTTTTTTAAGAGGAGAGCCATGGATAAAGTTTAGAAAAGAATAACTTTTATTTTTCACCCTTTGCTCTGTGCCTTTGCCTTGCCTCCCCCAGAACCATCCTCTTAAAACACTTGTACTTATTAATACAATCTTCCTTTCATATAAAGATACGTAAATGAGAGTATGGTAGGCAGAATACTAATGGCACCCAATATTCCCACCCCCTCTTATAGAGGTTTAGTATAATCTCCACCCCTTGGGTTTGGACAAGACCTATAAATACGGTAGAAACCCCCCTCTACATTATAGTACTTTATATGGTGATGGTATAGTAATTCTCATAGTTAGGTTATACTATATGACTCCTTACTAAATTGGACAGAAAGATTCTCCTGCTGGTTTCGAAGAAGTATGTTGTCATGTTGTGATAGGGCCACATGGCAAAGAACTGCTGGGGGCCTTTAGGAGCAGAGAGCAGCCCCTGGGTGACAGCCATCAAGAAAATGGGGACATGAGTCCTACAACTGCAAAGAACTGAATTGTGTCAACAACCACAGGAACCTGGAGTACGACCCTGAGCTCCAGCAACATGGCAGCCCAGGCAACACACTGATTTCAGCCTTCAGAGACGTGGAGCAGTGGAGCCAGCTAAGCAGTGCCTGGTCTCCTCCCGCCCCACAGAAACTGTGAGATAATAAATGTGTGCTGGTTTAAGCTGCCAAATTTGTGGTAGTTTGTTTTGCAACACAGAAAACTAATACAAATAGTAGCATGCTAATAGCATTGAGCTAAAGTCATTGTGCTCTTAGAGAAACTTAGGTTGTTAAGTGATGAAAGCAATTTTTATTTTGCAGCAGTTCAAGGCCTTTACCAATTCTCTAGAAACTTGTTTTATACCTGAACCTCTGCGATCTTTTTGCCTGAACCTCTATATTCAACACATAATTTAGATTTTCTATAAAAGGTGAGTAAAATTAGAAGTAGACATAAATTTGTAGTATTTTACATAGTACTTTATATTTGTATAGCATTTTATTATTTAAAAAGTACTCTTGGGACCTCCCTGCTACCATTTTATTATTTAAAAAGTACTCTTGGGACCTCCCTCGTGGCGCAGGGGTTAAAAATCTGCCTGCCAATGCAGGGGACACGGGTTCGAGGCCTGGTCTGGGAAGATCCCACATGCAGCAGAGCAACTAAGCCCGTGTGCCACAACTACTGAAGCCTGTGTGCCTAGAGCCCATGCTCCTCAACAAGTGAAGCCACTGCAATGACAAGCCTGCGCACCACAACAAAGAGTAGCCCTGCTCGCTGCAACTAGAGAAAGCCCACGTGCAGCAACAAAGACCCAATGCAGCCAAAAATTGAAAAATTAAACAATTAAAAAATAAATACATAAATGGTACTCTTAGTGTAACAGAGAAGAACAAACCTGACTCCATGCTGGATCTATTCCTTTAGTTCTAACCTTTGTGCTCCGTTGCCTGTGCTTAGTCATGCTGGCTCTGCACCTTCTGTAAAGGAACGTTGCCTACAGCCTGACGTATATATCATAGCCCATTCTCCAGGCTCTCACCTTTAAAGGTATAACTCCTTTTCATTCATATAGAGATAAAAAGTTGCAGAACACAGAATAACAATTGTCTTATTGTAGGTTTACAGGCACATCAGTGACCTGACCTACGTGAATAGCTGCAAGAACAAAGGATTCCAACACCAAGAAGTTTGCAACAACCTGCCATATCCTCTCCCCTTTTGGGATAAAAGAAGCCTGAATTCTCACTCGGGTAAGATGGTTTTTTGTAACACCAGTCCACCACCTTCTCAGTCTGCTGGCTTTCTGAATAAAGTCACTGTTCCTTTTTCCCCAACAACCCGTCTCTAGATTTATTGGCCTGTCATGCAGCAAGCAGTACGAGATTGGACTCGGTAATATTAGATTTCTGAGAGAATAGCAGCAGAGGCATACATTCTATTTTCCATAAATTCTCTCAGAAAAACAGATGGATCAACTAGAAATGCCAAACGACAAGCTCACAGACAACACCTACAGCAAGGTGGCTATTAAGACATCTCCATGAGCCCCCTAAGTACCAGCAGGTGTGGATGAACTACTGCAAGCTATAAAACACACAGGGTATTAACATCTTGCCAGAGGAAGCAGAGAGAAGCAACCAGGTTTTGTCGAATGTGAGAAGAAAATAACTCTCATATTTCCAGTAAGCGCTCACTAGTAGTGTAGCATCGCTTTAGAATGTCAGGTGAATCTGGGAGGAATTCTTGCTGATTCAATCTGTGGGTGATTTCAAGGGGCCTGAGGAGAGAATGGAGTCCTACGAATCCTCAAAATTAACCAGCCCATTTCCCTTCCAAGAAGAAACTGCTGGAAGTGGAATACAATTTGTCCAAGAGGAGGGATAAAGAAGGTCAAGGGAAAGCAACAGCCAGACAAAAGAGAAAAAGATCATGGCCAGAAGAATATCTATATCTATATCCATATCTATATATCTGTATCTATATCCATATCTCCATATTTTTGAAAACTTGACAAAACAAAACAGAATGGTGAGTTCTAAAATGTAAAGCTAGACATACATCTACTCTGATCCACACTTTCCTTTTAGAAGTTCAGGAACTAATTTTTTATAAAAATGAGCAATAGAAGGAGATGCCACCTGAATCTACTACAATGTTACCATAGGACAAAAGAATAATAAACAGAATAACATTACCACAGACAATGAAAGTTTGTCAAACAGACATGCCACAAAGTGGATGAGAATTAAACATAACTTAGTATTTCAACAGAAGTTAAGAAAAGATAGAAGAAATAAAACACATAAATCAAAATGAGGAAAACTCAAAAATGAAGTGACAGAGTTCAGGAAGGACTTTGAAATAAAAAGAAAAAATAATTTTGAAAATGAAGACTAAACTAGAAGGGGCATAAGAGAAAAAGATAAAACAAAACCAAGAGTTTACAACCTATGAGGGAAGAAAAGGTGCAAATAAAAGCAAAAAATAAAAGAAATGATTCAATCTGGGTGTCTGTTACACAGGGGTATTCAATTTGTGGACGTGATCTAACAATACATTCACACGCCGTGTACATCTTGTATTTATATTATACTTCAGGAAAAAATTAAAAATAATGAAATGAAGAAAGAGACAAAAGTGATTCAAGAGAAAGTTGGCTTTAATCCTTTATGCCAGAAAACCATGATTTGCATCCACATTTTACTGAAACTCCTCTCATAAATGTCTCCAAAGACTTTCTAAGTCCAATGACACTTTGAGACTTGTAACACTGTTGATCACTTCCTCATTTCTGTGCCATCCCCCTCTCCTATGTTCCCCCTAAACTTTCTAGTCACTTCTTGTTAGTCTCCTTTGTGGGTTTTTCTTCCTCCACTAGCCTTTCAAATATTGGTGTTTCCAGACTCTATATTCAACTATTTTCCCTTTTTTACTCAAATTCTCTTCCTAAGCAATGATATCATACCTAAAGGGCTCAGCTTTCACACATATACATGCTGTTAATTCTCAAATCTGCATTTCTAGTTCTGGTTTCTCTCTTGAAAAATAGCCCTTTACATCCAACTGTTAATGAGATCTCTCCACTGAATATAAGACAGTCCCCCGCCTTCTCAAACTTGCTTCCCACCCAGCCCTCCTTAACTCCAAGAAGGAAAGTGATCATATCTTCTTGTTCAATAAATAACTTAAGTTTCCCCATCTACTATCCTAAGAAAAACCTCTCAACGCTCCTACACTTTTTATATCCTTCTCCATATTTCTTTTCCTTAACAATTCTATTTCTGGATTGAATAGGCAATATTATTGCCTTTATCACAATTCAGTCACTTCTTCATCTCCTACATTCTAAATTCTCATCCCTTTACCAAAACTGCCCTCTCTGTAGCACTGATAATGTTGTCTATTATTAATTTTTTTCCTTTCACTCTTACAAGTGTGATTCTAATTTGCACTGACATGATTTGCCTTATACTACTATGTCTGCTCAGTCTGTTTACATTGATATTCCCTAAACATTCTACTGTCACCTAAATAATGGCATTTTCCAAGTTACTTTGATAAAGTGAATGGCAGAGAAGGAAAGCAAGAGAAAAGAATAAGATAGAGAAGGAGGGATAGAGAGAAAAACAGAAAGGAGAGACTCCTTCAGGGACCATTAACTCCCTAGGGTTCAATAATTCAACCTATTCTGATAACACCCTATCCTAGCTGCAGGATCAATATTTCATATAACTGTACATGGAAATAAAACAGTTATAACTGAGAAACACTGAGCATTTTTTATGTTCTCACAGAAACATACTCTTATCTTCTTAGTTTCTTCTTGCTGTTAGACTTTGTTTTTCTTCCCAATCATCAACAAATAAAATTGGAATTGTTTTTTGATTCCTTTTCGTCAGCAACATCCAATAAAATGTTAAGTTATATAAACTCCTGCTGAGTGGCTTCTCACATCAGCTCCACACTTCCTTTCCTTTGCTATTGTGACAACACTCAAATATCCTCATGATCTCTCACTAAGACTCTTATAATAGTTCCCTTTAATTTCTCTCTGCCTTTCATCCCTCTCTGCTTGAATCAATGCTAAATATTACTAATGACATGTCAATCAAACACTCTGCTCAACCTCTTTCCTAGTCTCCATGCTGTTTTTAGAAATACCTACAGAATGCCACCAATTTGCCCCAGCTTTATCTTCTACTGTTTCCCAACCAACTAATGTCTGTGAACCTATTCCATATGTGCCTATCTCTGTGTTTTTTAAACATTTTCCTTGCCTATAACAATTTGTAATTTTTCATTCCCTCATATGAAATTTTACCAAGCCTCCAAATGGAGTTTTGGGAATAAATCTCTCACTGCCCTTATTATCATCTGACCACATATTCCTTTTATGACACATACAGAATCTTTTTCAAAATATGTTTTTAATCAGACCTAATATTAAGATAATTACATGAGAAAAATATTCAACATTATGTATATGAAGGTGAATGACATGGAGTTCCACGTCTACTAATGACAATGAGGCTTGTACTGAACTAACTCCCACAGATAATGATGATTAACTAAGTAAAAAAGTACAAAAAAGGCAGTGGATTCAGTAAGAGCAGACAAAGACTGGAGAGTTTTTCACTCAAGGCATGTCCTAATTCATGTGGGGAGGAATGGCTAGAACTCAAGCAGAAAGCTAGAGACCTTCTAGCTTGGAAAGGCATAGGACAGAAATCCAGATCAACTTAAAAGTGAGAAGGCATATCCAGAAACTGAAGGAGGCGCCCTGAGATCTGTGTATATACTCTTTCCCAAGTCCTTAGCTGACACCTGAACTGCATGTGCAAGCAGACCCTGAAAAGCAGTGGCTGGAAAGTTACAAGAGATGCATGGATGCTGCCCACTGCAAGGTAGTTTTGAGTGTGGATCCAGACAAGTAAACTGTCTGCTAGAATAAAAACAGACTCTCTTCAAAGGTAACAGAGTTCAGAATCAAGAATTAAAGTAATAATCTATAGTGTCCAGTACAAAATAAAAATTACTAGACATGCAAAGAAACAAGAAAATATGATTCATCGTCAAGAGAAAAAACAGTCAATGCAAACCTAAAGTAACCCAGATGTTAAAATTAGCACACAGGGATTTTAAAACTGCTATTAAAATATGTCCAAAGTTTAAAGGAAAATAGAGTCATAATAAATAAAAATATGGGGGAGCACTCAGGATAGAAATGGAAAATATACAAAATGAAAGTTCTAGAACTGCAAAGTACAATATTTACATGGACCATTAATGGAGTGGGCTTAACAGCATATGGGAGATGTCAGAAGAAAGGGAAAATAAATCAAAGGTATTTATCCAACTTGAAAAACAGAGGAAAAAAAGATTGAATAAGAATGAACAGAATCATGGTGATCTGTGGGACACTGCCCAAAAGTCAGTCAGTCTGTCTGTCTATCTATCTATCTATCTATCTGTCTATGAGTCCCTGAAGGAGAGGAAAGAAAGAATGAGGCAGAGATATTATTTGGAAAAAACAATGGCCAAAAATTTGGTGTAAAACATATACTCTGTATCCAAAAATCTTAGTATCCCAAGAAATATAAATATCAATCTCTCCAACACTGCCACCACACACACATAGGCACAGTACAGAGAAACTACTGAAAACCAAAGATAAAATCTTGAAAGATAAAGCAGTTACAAACAGGATAATACCAGCATGAATGAAACCTAAATCTACATGAGAAAGAGATTAGCCAACAATAAGGCATTTCTGAGACGCTTAAAGAAAAAAAAAAAGTTAACCCAGAATTCTATATCCAGGGAAAATATCCTTCAAAAATAAATGAAATGAAGGCGTTTTCAGATAAATGAAAACTGAGAGGATCTGTCACCAATATATCTGCATCATAAGTTGTATATATTCTGACTTTGTATATATGTATACCTGTGTGTTTGTATACACATATGTACATATGCATATACATATGTATACTTTGTATATTTGTATATATGTAAATATTCTGACTTTGCACTGGACTTACTTGCCTTCTAATATTCTCCTATTATATTACCTGCATTGTTTCTTTAAAATAATTTAGTAGATATACTGTGATGTGTTTGTGTACGCTACTTAACGTTAATCTACAACTAGGGGTGGTTAGTTAACATTTAAAATATGCTAATCAAAAATCCTGCCTGTAAGGATGCTTAACAGCTGAAGTGCCTCAATCAGGGGCACTCTCCAAAGGCAGCTAGAGTGAGCACTTCAGATACTGCTAATTATGTGTGCACCTGCGTGTTAACTAGTATCAGGAAGATCAGAAATAATTTTTCACTAGTGAAATGAATGTTGCTCTTCATATGTGGTGGCTGAAAATATTTTATAGTCACTGCTGCCCTTTCATAAATGGGGTCCAAGAATCAA
The DNA here is from genome assembly GCF_964165515.1 of Mesoplodon bidens. NCBI lineage: Eukaryota > Metazoa > Chordata > Mammalia > Artiodactyla > Ziphiidae > Mesoplodon > Mesoplodon bidens. The sequence continues at coordinate 26,893,049 of NC_138166.1, forward strand.
GGGAGTAGCAGATGTAAGCTATTCTATACAGGATGGATCAACCACAAGGTCCTACTCTATAGCACAGGGAACTATATTCAATATCCTGTGATAAACCACAATGGAAAAGAATATTAAAAAAAAGAAGGTCCACATGTGTAGAACTGAGTCACTCTGCTGCACAGCAGAGACTGGCCCAGCATTGTAAATCAACTATACTTGAATTTAAAAAAAAAAAAAAAAAAAAGAGAGAGAGAAAGAGAGTCTAGCTGCTTAACTACAGATCATCCAGAGCTCTGCTTTATCTGTGTCCCATCTTGATGCAGGATTCTGCCTTCTGACCACAAGGGAAGGTAACAGATCCTGACATCAGTATATTGTTTAGTATGTTTATTCACAGTGAAACTGTGATGTAAGGTGCTTGAAAATGTGCCTAAATAAACCAAAGCTGAGAGTTTACTGTTTGTTGAAACTGCTTATATGACTGAATGTCAAGCCTGCTTGTTAGTATATATAATGTGTTGTATGTGGCAGAATTCAGTTGGGATTTGCTTTCATGATACCATACCATCTAGTGGTGGGGTCTCAGGGGAGGACATGTATAGCTCTCATCAAGTAAAGTTTATCTTAAGTCAGTTTGCAATCTCCCCCCAGCCCAACTCTACCTCTCCCACCTCACCTGGCCAAGAAAAGGAGTCATTACAGGATTAGCAAGCCTTGCATGTCTTTTAAAAAATACTGCATGTAGTAATTTTATTTATATAAATTTATTTTCATATATGCTTGTATATATATGTTCATATATATACATATTCATTCTAGTTTGTCACTTACACCAATAAAATTTTATATAAGAAGACAATAGAGAACAGTTTGATATTAAGAAATATTTTTAAGCGGACAAATTAAGTAAATGAAATTCTTCAGTGAATGAATACATAAAGAATTAATTGGTTCACAGATTTTGTCGCTGGCAAGAATTTTAAAGCCCCAGAGAGATTGCTTATCTGACTCAAGCAAGCTTAATCAGAAGGTCACAAATGCTTTTCTCTTTTGTAGGAAGAAATGCCACAACCTCTCTTTTAAAACAAAGTTCTTTTAAGCATTACTTTTGATAATTCATTGAGAGCAATGAATGAAATCATCATACCTCTAAATGGTATCCAACTCTGATGAAGGCACAAAGGGGGTCAAAAGCTCCAGTACCACAGGTCAGAAGGTGCGTCCTATTATAGTGATGCAAAACCCGAACATAATTTGCACACTCACTCTAAAGCAGGAAAAAAAAAAAAAGAAATTGGTTAGTGTAATGACTATGTTTAGTTCTTTTTTGATTTTTGCTTTTCCGAGCCCTAGAAATCTCACGTATAATCCGCGTTTGGTTAGAGAAGGCAAAGGGGGCAGATGAAAAGAAGACAAGGACCAGTGGAAGAAGAGACAGAGGTGACCAATACAGCGATGTATGAATTACATTTAATAATGCGAGTGTATCATTTTCATGTATTCTAGTACACGAGGAATTTAAAAAAAAGCACTGTTCAGAAATTTATTCAGGTATAAAGATTTACATGGCAATATGTTTCACTAAATAATTAAATTCTTCCCAAACCTGTTATTTTTTTAAATTTCATATAAACAATGAATCAGCATAAAGTCAGAAAACAAATAACTAGAAAAAGCTTCATTACCCTTAAGGGAACATATGCAGACCTTAGGGCACTACAGAGTTTTGATGTTTGGGAAAATAAGTCTTATATCTTCAAACTCATAAATTCATATAAAGTACTTTCATAGAGAATTTTCAAGTAAACAGATAGAAAGCTAAATGATAAAAATAACATTTTATACCTATCACTATAAGATTACAGTACTGAGATCAGCAAACTTTTTCTATAAAGGACCAGAGAGTAAATATAATTAGTTTGATGGGCCATCTGGTCTCTGCTGCAACTATTTACTTCTGCAGCTATAGCATAAAAGCAGCCGTTGACAACAGAAAAATGAATGTATATGGAAGTGTTCCAACAAAACTTCATTTATGGCAGGTCACATTTGGCCCCAGAGCTCTAGTTTGCCCCTAATGGATTCAACTGTAATCTTATCAAGGACAGAATCTTGATTTTGCACATCTTTGTATTCTGTAGTTAATCAAACCCAGTACCTGATACACACTCCATGTGTAACAAACTTTTAGTAGATCAGTCATTAGGTGAGTATGCTGAATGAAAAAAAGTTTAAAATTACTTCAGACTAACTTCACTAAATTAATTTTAGCAAATACCTTGTTGGCAAATCAGGTACTGTTAGTTCATTTAAATTATGAGAGAAATACTAAACCCTTTTATTGCTAAATATCACTTTGACAGTACATGCAATAGTCAGTATATATTATGTTTTATAAGGTCAGATTCTGACTTTTAAATTCTCTCATACAACAGTATTAGGATGAAAAAGCCAGCAGAACTATGTCATCGTAAGTGATTCAGAATATAGCATTCCCTTGGTAAGAACAAGTAACACACTACTGAACCGATTATCTGGGGCACACCGATAGACATTCCTTTAATTTCCCCTTCATGCAGCATCCTAGTCTCTATATGACCCGTATAGTTGGGAAAAATCTAATATCCTATTTTCATATTGCTATAAGCACCTGCTTCTCATGTCTTGAAACTGTCACATCTTGAGTAAGCCAATTAGACCACATTTTGGCTCGGGTGGGCTTAGACTGACACAGCCTCTGAATGTGTTCAATTACTCAGCATCACGCTGTAGACTAAGGCAGCAAGAATGTCTTGACTCATCCCTTGGCTGTTACCCAGTTGCTGCAAGAATCAGGAGTTGGTATAATGTGTGTTAGATTTCTACATGGTATTTTTTTCTTACTGAAAAAAAGGATGAGTTAACTTTCAAAAGGAGCTGTGCATGCCTTCCTCCAAAGCTGTGAATTGTGTCGTCGGCCAGCTACTCCTAGCACGTGAAAAGTTCTTTCACCCGCGTACTCGTGTGTTAGCAACTACGGCAGGGCCGCTGCTGCTGGACCACCTCTTCCCTTTCACAGGCTGCAGGGAAGTTATGGAGAGATAGAATATTGATTCGTTCAGTAGGAGACATCTTCAAAACATGTGGAATATATAAAGCATGTTTATTGCCTTTGCCATCTTCTTTCAAGTTTTTTGTTTTTTCTCCTTTAGTTTCTTCATTTGTTTCTAATTTACTAATCAGGGTGAGATGAAATATCACAAAGACAGTGCTTAGCTTTTCCTCAAAATAAGAAATTACCTGAAATTATTTTTCTCCCCAATACATAGGAGATAAGCCTGACTAGAAGGAATTTATAAATCTGAGTTGACAAAATAAAACCAAGATCTAGATGGTACCTTGGTGCCCTACTCTACCTCTACACTGAAATTAATTTTTAAGTAATTATATATATACAAAATGTACATGTATATATCATATGTGCATGTGTATACATGTGTATATATACATGTATGTAAGTGTGCATATATATTGATATATATGTATATATCAATATATATATCTATAGACATATGGAGAGATAGATATTTATTCTTGAAATGAATTGCATATATGCTTTTTAGGAGCAAATAAAAGGTTAGAGATTCAGTCCTTTGTCACTGACCATGACTATAATTGATGATTTCTTTAATTTACAATGAATAATACTCACGGCATCTTTTCCTTTCATTATGCATTCTTCTGTTTTTACTGCTGTACTTGGCCAGTGTATCTGGAATAAAAGATAATGGACTGTTATGCAACTGCATATAAAAATAAACCACACTGAAAAACCATTTCATTTTTTTCAGCAATTCAATACATTTTATTTTGTTCTATTTTTGTTGGTTCTACTTCCTTCTTTGAGAAGATCAAGCAAGACTTTATCTTCTTTATGGCATTATTTGCCAAATTAAGACACTTATCTTTTAGCTTTTATTTTATGCTAAACTTTATTATTATTTTTTTAATCTTTCTGAAGGTTCATCTCAAGTCTCAGGCCTTTAGAGGCCACCCATACTTCAACCAGCACTGCTCTGCATTTAACCTGCTGTGACCTCTGCTGTCCAATCTCTCTCCTGAACTTGTCTGCCCTCCAAAGGCCAGGAACCACCTTAAGTTCCCTTTGCATTTTTACCACTTAACACTGAACCTGGTGTGGTGGACTCTCAATAACATTTGTGCACAAAAGAATGAAAGGATTTATAATGAATGAATTTATAATTCATCCTCTGTTTATAATGTATCACTTCATAATACACCACAAACATCTTTGATTATTTTTAAAACATTTAACTCTACCAGTTCCCCACTGGATTTCAGGAAATTTTCATTATATTTCAAATTTGTTGGTTTCTTCATTGAAGACAGAATATATTAAATACCTCTTTTTCATCTCAAATAGTGCCTAGCACTTTGCTGGGACCACAGGCAGAAATCATTAAGTACTTTTAAAATCTAATTCCACAAATGTTTAACTGTGAACTTTTTTTTTTCCCTTTGGAATGAAAGAAATGGTTTTCTCTATGCTTTTCTTTTCTCAGACTGTTTCTGTTCCTCTTTTTGCTTAAAAGATAGATTAATCACACCATGTGCCAGACAGCGTGGCAAGAACTTTAGTTTTTCTTTCTTCTACTTTATAAACTCATGTGCAGAAGTTTGAGCGTGTTATACTATGCAACTGAGGGCTCATTATTATCATTGGTCTTAAAAGGTCTCTCTCTTATTTTAATTATCTATTTATTTCCTTCCCTTCCCCCTCCATGTTCTCCCTGCATCCCTCCAGGAGGCAATCACTGTAAATTGCTCCTGGGAAGACTAACAGTTTTTTTGTTGTTTGAATATGTTCTTATAAAGTGTATATTGCTTTTTGTGCATTTTTAAATTTGTGTAAATGGTATATTTTAATTTATGTAAAGTCTTTCTCATCTTTTATACTAAGAACTGGGTTTTGAAGACCCCTCTACAAAGCCCTATGTATACATACAGTCTGTTGTTTCTAACTGCTTTGTAATATTTGGGGTATGGATCCCCCATATTCCCTCTTCTACTCTCCCAATGAGGGCACCCAAATTGTCTCCAAATCTCCACCACAGCAAACATCAGCACATCTTCTCCCAATAAAGCCTAGAGGAATCATTTTAATGCTTATGATCTCCATGAACAGCTCATTTCAGTTGCAGTGACTACACCAGAAGTGATGGTGTATAAGCTACTTTGGGAAAAGGCTTCTTACCACAAGTCTGTTTTGTTTTAATAAAGTACTTTATTGACAAGAACCACTGCCCACCCCCCCACCAAAAGCAGCAGCACATCTTTGTACACGGCCCTCTGGGATCTGTATAAGAATACCACTGGTACGTATAACCAGGAGCAGAATTACTGGGTCTTAGCAAAGCATACATTTAATGTTTTCCTGTGGTGTCAGGTTGCTCTCCAGAATGGTGACATGTTTATACTCTACCAGCAATCCTCACTGACACTTGGCACTGTCAGCTTTCTAACTTCTGTACTGAGCACTTCAGATTCAACATTTAATTTAATCCTTACCAGAACTTTACCTAAGTATTATTTGGGAGCTTCTTTTTTTAAAAAATGCATATTTCTCTGTCCAACTCTACAGTGCAGATCTATGGATGGGAACCAAGGTATACAATTCCCTTAAGTAATTGTAGCAACTGGTAAGTTCTTAAATGTTTCCTGTGCCTCAAGATCTAAAAGCCTCCCGGTTAATAGCTTATCCCCTCACCTGCTGGATCAATCACTCCCCCTCCCCGGACCAAAAAAGCTCAATCGGCTCCCTTTCTTGTGTCTCTTTCTGAATTCCATGGGATCACCTTCTCACGCTAATGTATCATCTTCATGGGCTCTGCTGGTCAGCGATGATGAATTCTATTTTGAGTCATGCTGACTTTCACCAGAACCCCCTATAGTTTTTTGTTCATAGCCTCCAAAGACCTGTGCCTTGGATCCACGTGCCCTGGTGTACAGGACTCCTAAGATGTTCTCTCTTCCTCTCCTGCCTCTACGGCTGCTTTGAGCCAGGCTAAGATGGACATTGCTTTGGCTCCCTTCTTTTTGTAGGCAATCATCTTCCATTCTCAAGTGAACATTTTGGTGAATGAGTAGAAATTTCCCAGTAGAGTAGACTGGGTCTCTTAAGACATTATTAATATTTCTAAAAATAGCCTTTTTCTCCTCAGGATGATTAAGAGCCTCAGGTCCTGGATTAAGAAGAGTTCAGCTACAGCATCCTACTAGTCAGTATCAATGGTCATATATATTAGACTATATTGCTCCACCTGTGCCAATAAGACCAACTGTCTTCCTATCTAAGGCAGTTTGTTCCCTAAAGGTCTCTATTATCTCTCCCTGATGTCTCCCCTTCTTCCACCCACCACCATCCTATCCTGTGCTCTGCTAGTCTGGAAGGACTTTCTGGTTATTGAACTACATACTAGATGCTGCTGATTGAAGATATTTTTATTTAGTGAGGACTGTTTAATTATTTTTAAACTACTGCCCAACATTCAAAAGTAAGACATTTTGCATAAAAATCTAGATTTCTGGTGTCTCTAGAAAAATCTAAAAGGCAAGCAACAGGCATGCCTTCCTATGTGGCACCATTCTTCTGGAGTTGAGTCTGAAGTCTTCTTTCAATGGGACAGGCACTCTCTGATTCTCTTCAGACTTTTCTTTTACCTAAGTGGCCCCTGTAGGCATTTTAGTTTTTGAAATCTGATATACATGTTTGAATTCCAAATATGGTCAAAATTTAAGATTTAAAAAAAAGCTGTGTCCCATACAATATCAGGTTAGGCATGTATATGCTAGATGGGGAAGAGGTTTGTCACTTAACTCACACATTACATAGTCAAATCCAGGCCCTGACACATGAAAAATATTGGGGATTTATAAAAGTGGTGACAATAGCATTTGATTATGATGATCCTTTTATGACTCTAAATTTATTATCATAGGAGTAAGCACTCTATGGTTTGAACTATAGGTATACGACATTACTTCGATGTTATTATTAGTGTAATGAGCCCCCTAAAGTTTCTAACTAACAATATTCAGCATTCATGTGATCCTTTGCTTTCATAGTGCAGTATATAAACCTTTAAATAAAAACACAAGCTCTTTTTGTTATGTGGCAACAGAGAAAAAAGACAAAAGGAAAAAAGTAGGGACATAAAAGAAAACCAACTAAAAAGTCCAAAGCACACATAGAATACCCTAGAATCAATGTTCTTCATTATAGCAGTAGATCTATCAGTGGATTATATATGATTCAGGAAAGATATCACATAAATAAGACAATGTCAGGTTCAACTTCAGGCTTAACATCAGCCTGAGGGAGGTTACCAACACCACTTGACAATAGGATCCTGGAAGTGAAGCTGTAGAATTTATAAACTTCACTGATCCTTTATTCTGGAAAAAATTCAGGCACTGAGCAGTAGGTTTTCTAAGATGATTTCTAAAACTTATTCTAATTTGAGATTCAATTTGGTTTTGTAATTATAATTTTACTGTGGATGCATAAATTATTCAAAAGGATATGCTAGAATGTATATGTGTGTGTAAATACAAATTCAAAATACAAATTCATTTTAGGATCATCCATCATTGGAAAGATTTTCATGACTAATTTGCTTATTGACATGAATAAATCGGAGAATACCTCATCAGTAGAGCAGAATAATGCTTTTATATTCTTAACACCTTTAATTTAGGAGATGCAGGGTTTTTCTTCTTAGAATATTAGCATCTTTTTTTATTCATTTTTCATCATTATGTAAAACGGTGACTTCTTTAAACTGTAGTTCTACAATTTCAAAGTATTAGATAACTAATTCCTTGGAAAAATATACCAAAGTTCAGCTTTTCAATGTTGAAATAGTATCCAGACAATAGAACAACCTCAAGTATTACCTCATTCTCCTCAATCATTGCTTCATAAGGATTATTTCGGGGACTATTTGAACATATTGTCTGGGGGGCAATTCTCTAGAGGATTCCTATACTTTATTGACAGCTTTTGTTCCACATTATCTTTTCAAAGAGCCTTGGAAGACAGAGATAGAATCTCCCTTCAGGGCAAATAGAAGATTTGTTTCCTGACCAGGATAATAAAGATAATGTCTCCCTCTGGGCAAAGGTTGGACAGCTTTGCTAGCAAATCCCTTGTAAGACTGGGAGTTTTCTGAGCTGGAGGTTGGTAAAGTGGGTATGATACAAATTCACTGTGTGTATAGTGTCTACTTAGGCTGCTTTGCCCATCCCCTATGGGACTTGAGGAGGGAAAGACAAGATGAAAACACGAGGCTCATGCTGTCTGCTGTCCTGTGAGTGACAGAGTCCTCTGTCTCTAGCCCAGGCATTGTCTTCTGCCAGCATCAATGAAACTAAGACAGGCTAACGTGTTGTCTTAAAAGCAAGGTAAAATTTCAGACCCTTCACAGTTCTTGACACAAACAAAAGATCATATATTATGTGGTGGCGAAGACAATACTTGGCTTTTCTAGGATTGCCAAAACACGTGTTGTTTCTAGCAGCAAACCTAATAGTGGCAGTTGCTCTAGGAATAATGAAATCATTATTTCAGGCACGTCTTAGAAGACGTTTCCTGATTAACTTTTTCAACAGATAATATGTCTCCTTCCTTTGATCCTCTATATTGCTTTTCTTACTTTTTCTATCTATGACTATAATGATATGTGTACTCAATTTTAGCTCTCTTATTAGGGCTATAAGTTACAGAGGGCAAGGCAGTGACTTAGTTCCACAGCCCTAAAATGCCTACCTGGCACAAGGCCTTAAATGCAATCACTGCTCATTCATTGTCTATGGGCAGACTTGTATCAGTCAACATTTCTTTATCACATTCTTCAAAAAGTCAATTCAGTAAAGGATCCTACAATAAAGTTTGAGATATAGATTCACTGACATGAAAATGCTGCAAGCAGTGTCAAATAAATGAGACAAGTAACACTTTCCAGTCTAATCAGGGAGGAAATCCTGCAGGATTTAGCAAGTTTGCAAGACTGGCAGGGTTTCTGAGGGCAGAGAAAAGGGTATTAACCAGATCACTCTGGGTCCATGGAAGGGAGAGAGGTAGAAGATTAAATTATGTACACTCACCACTAAAGTGTAACACAGGGGAGCTCTCCAAATGAACAATGTCATTATATATTTATTCAAGTTTTGCTTTTGTTGTTGTTTATACATTAGTTTGCTTTGGTTTCTTTCTTTCTTTTTTTTTTTTTAACAAAATTTAACAGGCTCAGGACTGCATTCAAAGGTCCACTCAGGTGAGAAAAGATAAGAGAATGATCTCACTGGAAATCAAAAGTTATTTTAAAGCCATCATGTACAAATGTTCTGCCAAGACAGTAAGGGAAATGATTTTCCTCATTTGTTTTGGCAGTAAGGATGCCTTTTGGTTCTGCTCCAGAGTAGCATCAACAAAACCCCATAAAATTAGGTTATTTGTTCTGCATAAAACATTTTTAAAGGCAGTTAAGCAACAGGGTGTAATGACATCTCCAAATTCTCTGCACCAAGAAAGGTACAAAAAGCAGAAGGTTAAATACACATCATTTCATCACAATACTCCTACAGTATAATTTAATTGTTCCAATGCACTTTAACAGGCCATTTACTATTCTTGCATATCTCAAAGGAGAACAATAAAATAAAATAAAAATTAAATTACAAAGTAATTCTTTCCCGGACTCCCTATTGAGTCTCCTAATTACACCAGGATTAAGGATTTAACCATTCTATTGTTACAAGATGTTAGGACACTCAGAGATTTTGGAGAGCAAAAACAAATGAACAAAGAAACAATAATTTAACTGTCTAAAAAACATTATTTCCTTTTTTATTAAAAAAAATTAAATAAAATGATCCAGGTAATATAAATCTCTCTTCCTTGGAATACATTTAAGTGATTAAGACACTATTATAACTTCTTCTAATATTCTCTACCTAATTCTATTATTCTAATGAAAAATGTTTGCTTATATTTTAGTTTTTCTTTATATATTTTATATCTATATATAGTACCAGTGTCCATCAATGTATATTTTAATTAAAGGTCCTATAAATGTCATTAAAATCAAGAAAATAGATTGAGTATAACACATTAAAAGAGGCCTAATGGTTTATAAATGGTAGTTTTAACCTGACACGTTATCCTTACTGCTTATGCTTTTATACTTAATTACAATGGCTGTCATTATTCAAGTCGTTTGTATACCAGAATTATAATCTTTTGGACTATAGACAAGATTTGTTCTTGAAATGTTCATAATCCAAAGCTTTTGAATTAGAACACTATTATTATGACACAAACATTTTTGGCCTTGTGTATGCCCTTTTTAATGGATGAAATTTACTAAATTGCCATCATTAATGTGAAATACCATTTGCCATTTTATATGCAAATTAGATTTTAATGCTTCTCTCTCACTTAAAAAAAATTAAATTCTAAAATGCAAGCATTTTTTTCACCTTGGATTCAGTAAAGTTGAGTAAATGAGAAAAGTATAAATATTTTTACACACAGAAGTGACTGAGTTATATTTAGAGATATCCAAATTAAGTAGTGTAACTTTACCTTAAAATAATAGTGGTGAGAGTAATTTTAGGAAAAAAAAGCTGAAATTTAGAAACTTGGAGAAAGCCAGGGGTGAAAATTTGTTAAAGTGAATATTTATTACTAAATATGGAATGTTTTATGAAGTCCTATAATATACAGCTTAAATAAACAAACATTTCCACTTTTGATTTCTTCATGAAATGAAAAAAGAAAAGAAGATTTTATACCTCAAACGAGTATTGCTACCTCCCTGAGAATAATTTTGATTTGTTTTTCAGGAATCTCAGTATTTCTCAAATGTGCACAGATTGCAAGGGGCTATGTCGATAGGAGACGGACAAGTTAGTCCCTGACCTGTGGTTGAATACCGGAGCCTCGTGGGGCACTCAACTTTGCCGTTAAGCTAACAAGGGGGAGACAGTTCCTTCTCGCACTTGTCAGTGGCTTTCCTCCACTACTGTCACCAACCACTAACTGTTCCACTAGTCTCTTAACCATTACGAAGGTAAACGCTAGTCATGCAAAGGGAATAAGAACCAAGAGGACACAGACACCTCATGACAAAAGGCAGAACTAACAGTACACTGAAGACCACCTCGGGAGACACGGAGTTCACACCAGAGCAGCGGCCTGGTTCTCAACGCCGTGACGTGGTGGAAAGACCTTAGGCGTCTAAGACAAGTGAACCTGGTTTTAAGTTCTAACTGCTACTTACTGGCCTCATGGACCTATTCTCCTCTTCCTTCCATTTACCCAGCATGCTGCTGCTAAAGCAATCATGCTGAACTACCATTCTGATTGTGTTATACACGTATTCAGACTCTCCCACTGGCTCCTGCATTGCCTGCAAGATTAAGTTTCAACAGCACAGCAGTCAGTATTCTTCAGGATCTGGTCTAAACCCCATTTCCATCCTTAACTCTCACTCTACCCTGTTGATACCCACATGCCCCGACCTCACCTATCTACTTCAGCCAAGTCATTATTTCAAAGTGCTCTAAAATGTCTGACCTTCTTCCCTGTACTCTCTCTGTTCCCACTACCTATTGGTGTGAATCAAAATTCCATCTACGATTCAAAGTCCAATTTTAAATTATATCTCCTCCAGGAAACCCCAACTCCCAGCTTCTATATACTTTCTTAGCATTTTACTTGGGCCTTTGTTATAGTTCTATTCAAATTGTGCTACCTGTGACAGATGTGTATGTATGTATCTTCTCCATCGCACTGGAAATATTTTAGGGTAGGGACTGTTTTATTCATCTCTGCATACTTCGTACCTCCATGACTGTTTCTGGAACTTAGTTGAATCGTCTCTAAAAATATGCAGTACTCTTCTACCTCAGTTAGAAATGGCAGCACATAGGAATCATGTGCTGATTCTATGTCTTGTTTAGATAATAACCATGATAGCAAATATTTGGATAATACTATGTTTCAGGCACTGGCCTAGGCAACTAATAAGTCGATAAATTGTCTTATAAAAGCTGTGAGATAAATATTATGATTATCTCTCTTTTACAGATGAGAAAACTGAGAAATAGAGTTATGGAATAAGCTGACCAAGATCACTCATCTCCTAAGTGCTGGACCAGATATGGGAGTTCAGGCAATCTGGCTATAAAACGTGTTCTTTGCTATTACATTCTGCTACTTTTCAAAAGGTCTTATAATATCTGCAAATGGAAATAAGTTAAAATAAAACAAAAAATAATTTGTTGGCTCTTTCGATCAAATATCAAAAAAAAAATGTAGCTGTTGATCCATTATATCTCATTCTAGAAATGAAATGTTTATCAGAAAGAATGAAGACAAACTTTCAACCAATAAAGAAACACAAATAAAGGTACCATGGCTAATGCTTCTTTATGGTAATACAAATAAACCAGATAAATATGAATTAGGAAATAAATTTTTCTCATGGAATACAGAAAACAGCACAAAAATGTTTTCAATAATTGTTAGGTGCTATATGAAAAGAGCTTTACTTTGTGTAATATCTAGAGGGATTTTTAAATCATTACTAGTTTTGGTCTACTAATTAATATTATTATTCACCATTTTGAAATATTATCATACTTTACTGAAATATTTTAGAGTCACAGGAAAAGTTTTTTTAAATCCTCTTTTTAAGAATTGCTTTAATTACTCAATAATTGTGTAAATTTTACTCTTAAATGCTCCTTAAATGCTAGCAATATACCAGGATGTTTTGGATTTATTCCTTTGCTTCCCTTTCTTGATCATATATATATATATATATATATATATATATATATATATATATTATATTTTGCAGTACGCGGGCCTCTCACTGTTGCGGAGCACAGGCTCCGGACGCGCAGGATCAGCAGCCATGGCTTGTGGGCCTAGCCGCTCTGCGGCATGTGGGATCTTCCCGAACTGGGGTACGAACCCGTGTCCCCTGCATCGGCAGGCGGACTCTCAACCACTGCGCCACCAGGAAAGCCCTCTTGATCATATTTTTAAGATACATATTTAGTTTTTTATGAATTACATGTTTAACGCTAAAAAAACTTAACTCATTAATTTTGCAAGCATATATTTAAATCCCCTTAGATTTAACTCAAATTAAATTTCACCAGACTGAAGTTCAAACAACTATGCGTCATGTAAAAATAACATTTAATATTGCTGAGTGTACAGCTGCTAACTAGAGAATTTAATAATAACATAATAAACTTTCATTATCTCTTTTGGCCACATCTTGATATTACACTAATTATAAATAAATTGGGGGTGGAGGATATGAGAAGAAACAGGTACATTCCTTTTCAAATGATCTAGATTGGAAGTTCTTCCTCAATACAAAATGATAATTTTAAAATTAAGTAGTTACTGAAAGGAAATTTAATGAAGATTTTTGACTTTCCCGGTGGTCCAGCAGTTAAGACTCCGTGCTTCCAGTGCAGGGGGCATGGGTTTGATCCCTGATCAGGGAAGTTCTGCATGCCATGCAGTGTGGCCAAAAAAAAAAAAAAAAAAAACCCAATTTAAACATGGATAGCTTTGAATTCTTGTAGCTATAGTCCTATCCCATTTTAGAGACCTTGGGGCTTCATCATAAATAAATGCTTATTTCAAGAGACAGATACAGATGTAGGCTGTACAAGAAAACAGGAAAATCAAGTGAAAACTGACCACCAGCACAGGTTTGTCTTTCCCTTTCCAAGTCTTCTGATCTATACTAATGTCCTGCTATTGTCACATTATAATCAGAGTCTCAAGATACTTCAATTTTTTCACCCAAATAATGATTTCCTCTAGCTCAGTCCAAACCTTTCTGTACCAAAAGGCTTTAGAGAAAGGTGAAAAGAAAAAAAAATGTTTTAAAAAATATTTCTTAGAAAGTTCCTGATGAGGTCAGAGTTTAATCTAAGTCTCATATTATCTGTGGATTTTAGAGACTTTTTAAGAGAGCAGAAGAAACCTTTTTTTTTTTTTTTTGGCAGGTAGGAGGTTCTCATATGAGGTAAAACAAATGGAATAATAAGGGTAGAATTTGTACACTGAAGAGTATGATTTACCACCAGGGTTGACTTTTCCATTTTTGAGTGAGGGTCAAGGGTTTTTTAGGAATGTGACCTAGATACAAGAGAGCAGAATTTCAGTGTGAAGGTATCATTACATAGCCTGGGAAATGCTATGAATTAATTTATAAAGCAAAGTCAGTATCAAAAAAAACTAATATAATACAGTAAATCTATTAAATGGTAAGTTCTTATCTATCTCAAAATTGCATGGGAAAAATCAATCCTATGTGTGTATCATGATGTAAGTTCTGATTATTACAGTTGATCCTTGAACAATGTGGGTTTGAACTGCGAGGGTCCACTTAACATGTAGATTTTTTGCAGTGAATATGCACTACAGTACTACACCATCTGCTGACGTTGGTTGAATCTGCGGACATGTAACTGTGGATATGGGGGGCCAACTGTAAAGTTATACCTGGATTTTCAACTTCTTGGGGGTCAGCACCCCTAACCCCCTGTGTTGTTCAAGGGTCAACTGTATATATAAGACAATTATTTATTTAGCTCTGTATGTAGGAATAGTATTTCCTAGGGCTTGCAGGGACATATAATACTCTAGTATATCACAATTTTAAATGTACATTACAATCACCTTGGAGAGTTTTAAAAAGTACTACTTATTCCTCATTTTATTCTGGAGGAAAGGCCAAGGCATAGACATTTACAAGATCCTTAGGTATTATTAACATTCATCCAAAGTAAAAACTATTACCATACTATAAACAGGCTCCTTACTCTGTTTGCCAGTGGGGAAGTGGGTAGGTGCTTGGGGAGGGGGAGGGTGGAAGGCAGACAAAATTAGTTTGAAAGTGGTTCTACAATAAGTACAATGGGATTCGCAAGAGGGCAGACACTGAAGAGAACAGATTTATTGGACGATGTCAATATTAGAAACAGACACTTTCATCTTTTTAGTGTCTATATTCCTTGCGTGCCTACATCTTCAAAGATGAATACAACTTAGTACCTACTCTTAAGGATCCAACTGACAAAGTACACTGATAAGTAAACAGCCAATTTTAATACAACATGGGAATCAAAATCAAACCCAGGGATAAGGAAGGGCTGGGAGAACCTTTTCCAATTCTAGTTTAGAGGAGGAAGGAAATAGCTAAAGCAACAAAAGCAAAAATTGGGTATGTGTGAAGGCTAGTCCAAAGAAGGAAAATGTAAGGATAAAGAAGTATTAAAGAGCAAATAGAGGTGACTGACATCACTACGTATCAGGAAAATAAAAATCAAAACCACAATGAGCTAGTACCTCACACCGGTTTGAAAGGCTATTATCAAACAAATCAAAAGATAACAAGTGTTGGCAAGGATGCAAAGAAAATGGAACCCTTGAGCATTGTTGGTGGGAATGTAAATTGGTGCAGCTACGACAGAAAACAACATGGAGTTTCCTCAGAAAATTTAAAAATAGAACTACCATATGATCCAGCAATGCTACTTCTGGATATATATATCCAAAGGAAATGAAAACTGAATGTCAAAGAGATATTCTGCACACCCATATTCACTGCAGAATTATTCACAGTAGCCAAGGTATGCAAACAACCTCTGTCCATCAAGGGATGAATGGATTAAAAACAATGGGGTATGTATATATACACACACACATACATACAAAAATACACATGGTGAAATATTATTGAGCCATGAGAAAGAAGGATATCCTGCCATTTACAACGATATGAATAATACTTGAGGGCATTGTGGTAAGTGAAATAAGTCAGACAGAGAAAGACAAATACTGTATGGTACCGCTTATATGTGGAACCTAAAAAAGCTGACTCCGGGACTTCCCTGGTGGCGCAGTGGTTGGGAGTCCGCCTGCCAGTGCAGGGGACACGGGTTCAATCCCTGGTCTGGGAAGATCCCACATGCCGCGAAGCAACTAAGCCCATGTGCCACAGCTACTGAACCTGCGCTCTAGAGCCTGTGAGCTGAAGCCCATGAGCCACAACTGCTGAGCCCGTGAGCCACAACTACTGAAGCCCGCACGCCTAGAGCCCGTGCTCCACAACCAGAGAAGCCCGTGCACCGTAACGAAGAGTAGCCCCCAGTCTCCGCAACTAGAGAAAGCCTATGCACAGCAACGAAAACCCAGTGCAGCCAAAAATAGATAAATAAATAAATTTATAAAAAAAAAAAAAAAAAAAAAAAAAAAGCTGACTCCATTGGAACAAAGAGTAGGATGGTAGTTACCAGAGGCAGGATTGGCGGGGGGGATGGGTGGAGATGAGAAGATGTTGATCAAAGGGTAAAAACGTCTAGTTATAAGACATAAGCTCTGGGGACCTAAAGTGCAGCATGGTGATTATAGTTAATACTGTATAACATCTTGAAAGTTGCTAAGAAAGTAGATCTTAAATGTTCTCACTACAAAAAAGATGAGAATCACATGATGTGACAGAGGTGTTAGGTAAAGCTGTGGTGGTGGTCATTTTGCAATATACAAGTGTATCAAATCAACATGTTATACACCTTAAACATACACAGTGTTGTATGTCAATTATATCTCAATAAAGCTGAGAGAAAAAGTGCAAAAAGAAGTGCTCCGACTGCCAATGTATTGGTGTGAACAAGTGGAGATTAAACCAAAAAGGTAGACAAGAGTAGATCCTGAGGACCTATCACAGCTAAACTGAGAAATTTATGTTTATTTTTACTCAAAATTTTAATAAATGCTTTCTAAGATGAAAATTGTAGAGCAGGAGTTCTTAACTAGGGCCTGAAAAAAGAATTCAAGGAATGTACCAACTTTGATTGGAAAAAAAATTACATTATTATTTGCACTAACCTCTAACTGAAATTTAGCTTTTCTATCTTATAAATGTAGAAAACTAACCTCAGTATTATTAATAGTATCTGTGGCTTAATAACCAAGATAAATAACAAGTATTTTAATATTAACTTAGAGTTGCTGCAGGTATCTCAAAATATTATTAACACTCACCATCAATTTGAAATTATGGTACTTATGAGAACTATTGCTAAGACTTCTTATTTAATATTAATAAAGAAGCTACATGTTTTCATATTAGAAATTGTTATTTTTATATAATGATAGTTGTATTTCAACGTAGTTATATTTTAATAACTTTTTTCAATATTTTACTTTGTAATCCTACATATTTATTTAATGCATTTAGGGTGCATAGGCTTCAGCAGACTGCCAAATGGATCCATGACCTATATAAAAGTTGAGAACCCATATACAAAGCCCAATTTGTTGCCGATTTTGTAAAGAAAACAATAATGTAGAAAAGATAGAAGATAACCAGTCCTTGAGAAATGTCAATAGACTGGAATGCAGAGCGTGTGCAGATGGAATGGCGTTTCATAAAAGGAGAAAGAGTACGTTCACTTACAAGGAGGGAGGTAGAAGAAGTCAGGCAGAGGAGTACCCCTGGTGATGGGAGAGTGAGCATTAAGCTGTCTGATGGCTTCATATGATGGAACATATTACATACAAACCAAAGTGAATAACAGGAGTTTACAGATAGCTTATACATAGCTTATACATGTGTGCCAAGCACGGTTCTTGGTCCTTTGCATACATTAATTCAGTTTCATCCTTGGAGAGGCCTAATATGTCCCCTTTAACAAGTGAGGAAGTAAAAGAATAAAAGGATGAAGGAATTTACCCAATGCTATAAATGCAGAGCCAGGATGAGAACCTAGAAATCTAATTTGTGTTCCTAATTCACTCTTCTATCCCTACAAAGGAAGTCGAGCTACAAGTAACACCACTGACTCTAATAACTAATACTGAATAAAACAAAACACAAAAGCAGCCCCAGGAGACTACAACATACTATTGTGTATCACTTTTACATAGCTCAAAAGAAATAACATTAAACAATATACTGTATAGGAAAACACTCGTTATGACAAAATAATTTTTAAAACTTTTGAAAAACAGAAAAATAAACAAAATTCAGCATAGTTAATTGCTTCTAGGCAGCAGGAAGCATGAGGAGGCAAAGAGGCAGGAGACAAAAGGTAGCTGCATCTGCAGTGGGAATGGTGATATTTTCATTCTTGAGATGGGTGGTGAGTTCATATGTATTTATTTTATTATTATGCTTTCTAACATATTTACATTATTTATATCTTTTATGTATCACATATTACATTTTAAAAGATATTAAAAACTAAGAAATAAATGGAAAGTGAGAAAGTAGGGAAAATGGGCTTTGGCTACTCTTCCAAGGTGACTGATCCCAGGGGAAGAAGCAGGGATGTGGTGGCACCAAGTAGATATATGTTTATGGTGGGACTTTTTAAATGAGAGGTCTGTATCCTGCTTATAAAATGATGGGCTAGACACAGTGGTCTGACCTGAGGTAATTCTGCCTCCCAGGGGGTATCTGACAGTGTCTGGAGACTTTTTGATTGTCATGACTCAGGGGTAGCATTCTACTGGAGTGTATTGGATAGAAGCCAGGGATACAGCTAAACATCCTACAATGGCACAGGACACCCTCTGTTCCAACCTGGATTTATTCCAAATGTCAACAGTACTGAGGTTAAGAAACCCAGAGATAAAGCAGGAGAGATTAAAAATATAAGAACAGGTAAATAATTGAAGGAGTAAGGTCCAGGAGAGACAGGAGGAGAGCGTGGCCAAGAAGCAGAAACATCACATCTTCAGAGCCTGGACAGCACTGAGGCACCAACTCTCATTCTTAAGTCTACTTTTTTTTACACAGACTGTCTATGAAGTAGACCTTGTCTAACTCTGCTGTTACTGAAAATAAATGCAGAACGTCTATGTGGAGTTTTATTGCTAATCATTCTGTGGAAATAGGCAAGAAAAGTACAAAATAACAAATGCAGGTGGGATGAAGTCACCTCAGAGCTAATGCAGCTTACATCTCAGAATTCCTCACGAGTATCCAGCCCTTTTGTGGCCCTGGGAGGGGCGTTAGCAATTTTGAAATTTAAGTTTGAATTATATTTCCTGAAGTGACCCAGCAAACTGTATATACTTCAGGCCCCACAAAACAAGGATTTACCTTTGAAGGCAACAAAGTTATTCAATTTAATAATTTGTATAGCTACTTTCCTTGACATCCTTGCTGGATGGAATCCTGAAGCTTCAACAACCAGATACTATTCTATTTAGCTCCCTAAGATGCAGTTCATAAAAACTCATCACTCTCCAGGTTTCTTATCCTTATATAGTCTTCACAGGTCATTTCCTCCATTAAAGCAGTCTTTCTAGCATTAAAGGCCTCAGGGTACAATTAGGCCAAAACAATAAAGGATAAGTAGGTTATTCAATTTCCCCTACTCTAAAGTAGAATCACATTAAAGTGGGAAGCTGCTAACTCCTGGCCTTAGTTCCACATAGGAGAGGAGGGCTCAGGAAAACTGTTAAGAGATTTTGTGTACATAAAAGTCACCTAGAAAGCATGTCATAAATGTGGATTTCAGGGACCCACTCCATGAGAGTTACAGGATCCAGATCCAAGGACAGCAATTTAAGAACTACTTCCTTAATGCAAAGATTCTTAATCTTCTGGGTGTCAGATCCCTTGAAGGATCTTTCCATATTCACATACTTATAATTTTAATATGGAGATTTTATTAGTTTGCTATGGCTGCTATAACAAAATGTTACAGACTGGGTGCCTTAAATAACAGAAATTTCTTTTCTCATAGTTCTGGAGGCTAGAAGTCCAAGTTCAAGGTGTTGGCACGTCTGGTTTCTTCTGAGGCCTCTCCTTGGCCTGCGGATGGCTGCCTTCTCACTGTGTCCTCACATGGCCTTCCCTCTATGGGCACACATCCCTGATGTCTCTTTAATGTATCCAAATTTCCTCTTTTTGTAAGAACACCAGTCAGACTGGATTAGGCCCACCCTAATTGCCTCATTTTAACTTAATCACATCTTTAAAGTCACATTCTCAGGACTGGGAGTTAGGGTTTCAACATATGAATTAGGGGTTGGGGGAGGAAATCATCCCATAACAGAGATTATTCCATGGCCCCCATTCTAACCACTCCTAGCTTAGCTATTCCTTCAAAGAACTGGAGTGTGCAGATGATCTACCCGAGAGAAAAAGAAGGGGGCCGTGTGGTGAACACCACAGTTAGGAGGAAAATGACCATCCAAAAAAGGGAGAGGAAAATCCATTGAATTTGTCTGGAAAAAGGAGGCTACTGATGGTCTTAAAGATGTATGTGTGTATACCTGGAAAAGAAGAAAACTCGAATTTGAAAAGACATATGCCCCCCAATGTTCACATCAGCACTATTTACAATAGCCAAGACATGGAAACAACCTAAATGTCTATCAGCAGATGAATGGATAAAGAAGATGTAGTATATATATACGATGGAATATTACTCATGAAATGATGTCATTTGTAGCAACATGGATGGACCTAGAGATTATTATACTCAGTGAAGTCAGACAGAGAAAGACAAATAGCATATGATATCGCTTATATGTGGAAACTAAAATATGACACAAATGAACGTATTTACAAAACAGAAATAGACTCACAGACATAGAAAACAAACTTATGGTTACCAGAGGGGACAGGCAGTGGGGGGAGAGATAAATTAGGAGTTTGGGATTAGCAGATATAAACTACTATATATTAAGTTGATAAACAACAAAGTCCTACTGTATAGCAGAGGCAACTATATTCAGTATCTTGTAATAACCTATAATGGAAAAGAATCTGAAAAAGAATATATGTATACACATATATATATAACTGAATCACTTTGCTGTACATCTGAAACATTGGAAATCAATAATACTTCAATTAAAAAATCCCCAAAAATGATGTGTGTGTATAATACAAATATTGCATATTTATGTTTTATATATATAAATATATATTCAATTTTATAATATATATTTTAGATAGACATTGAGAGAGACAGGGAGCAATCATCTCTTTTGAGAACTGCAGAGAAAATAAAAATTAAGGATGATAGAAAAAAAAAGGAAAGAGTTAAACACATTATGTGTCCCCACTTCATCCTGCAACTAAAATAGTAGCCAAAGGGCATAATGCAAAAAGGACAAATAGAACTTGAGTGGAGATGCCAAAGAAATATTAGCAACATTTTGGAAGTTCTACAACACATTGACAAGTGTTGACTGGCTTTCCACACGAGAAAAGCTGAAATCTAAATGCCTACAGGGTGAGGGGAGCTATAAACAAGCTGATTCATGAAAAAGAACTTGAAAAATTCTCAGGAATTAGAAGTCTAGGGCTCTTCTGAAAATGGGAAAAGGTGTGGGTGTGGATGAAATCAGGAGAAATCGTTTAACGTCTGTATAATAAACAGCAGGCCAGACAATTGAGAACAAAACTCTGCCTTATAGGAGTCCCAGAAAGAGAGTCAGGAGGAAAATGGAAAAGAAGGGAAAACATCAAAGAAATAATAACATTTTCCAGAGCTGAAGGCCAAGCCTTTCCCCTGCAGAAGGCCCACTGTGTCTCAACACAGTGAATGAAAAACAGATCAAACCTTAAAGAAAATTTGAGAAAATGTTAAAACATAGAAGGGCATGAGGACAGGATTAGGGGAACAGGGTGGCAGGAAACAGATTATAAATAAAATTATGAAATTAGAATGGTATCTCACTTCTCTGCAGCTATACTCGAAGTCTGAAAACAATGGAACACTATCCTCAAAATTCTAGAGCAAATGATTTTCATTCTAGAATTTTACATTCATCTACCAATTCTGTGTGGAGTCTGAAAAATATTATTTTTAAACATTAAAAAAAACTCAAAATTTTACTTCGGATCTTTCTTCAGCAAGCTAATTGAAGGTGTGTTTCAGTAAAATGTCAGACTAAACTATGAAAGAATATCATACAAGTGGGAGGTTGAGGGGATACTCCAGCATGATGGTGAAGTTCAACTCTGGGCTGACAAGAGAATCAGGAAGGACACATCTCATTTAAAAAGCAAAAACTGATTTGGAAAGCCATATGGTTTACAATATTGAGAGGAGTATAAGAACTCTGGTAGAAAGTTTGGTGAAAAATTAGTAAAAGTAATCTAAGCAAATGAAACAAAGAGAAAATATTTCATCTGGGGTGGCGGGAAGAACTGTGATCCATTTTCCCAATTATAATAATGTAAATAGTTATTACTTAGCTAAAAGTTGTGGTACAGCTCTATTGGGAAGATGACCGGGCAGATGAGTAGGGGTTGCTGGTGAAATAGTGCAGATATTTTAGCTACGGTACTGCAAGAGAAGAAAGCTAAAATCCTCATTTGCCTTTACAGAAAGTCAACAGATATTATCTAAAATTAATGATAGTGAGAAAGAAGAGTACACAAATGTTATTTAGACATATGGAGGTAAGAACCAGAAGAAATGAGAGCTTTACATGATTTCCTCTAGAGATGAGGAACTGTCAGGGATGAAGGTATGCTGCTTTTTATGATACATTTTTTAAAAATGACTTTAAAAAACATGGACATTGTACATTTTGACAAACATAAAAATAAATAAGTAAATTTTAAAGAAAATGTATTATGTAATACATACATTTATGTCAAAAATATCCTATGGTCTATAAACTTTTTTTTTTTTTTTTTTTTTTTTTGCGGTATGCGGGCCTCTCACTGTTGTGGCCTCTCTCGTTGCGGAGCACAGGCTCCGGACGCGCAGGCTCAGTGGCCACAGCTCACGGGCCCAGCCGCTCCGCGGCATGTGGGATCTTCCCGGACCGGGGCACGAACCCGTGTCCCCTGCATCGGCAGGCGGACTCTCAACCACTGTGCCACCAGGGAAGCCCTTCATGTTTTATATAAAGTTGATATATCACTATTTCTGGAAACATATTAGCTCAATTCAACTCTATAAGCATAGATTATAAGAACCATTTTCTTCTTACAGTTTATCTTTCTCAGAAAAGTTGGGTGCTCGCCTATTTTAATATACTTTAATCCTTCAGGTTTAAAAAGCATCCACCTGGGGCTTCCCCGGTGGCGCAGTGGCTGAGAGTCCGCCTGCCGATGCAGGGGACACGGGTTCGTGCCCCGGTCCGGGAAGATCCCACATGCTGTGGAGCGGCTGGGCCCGTGAGCCGTGGCCACTGAGCCTGCGCATCCAGAACCTGTGTTCCGCAACAGGAGAGGCCACAACAGTGTGAGAGGCCCGCGTACTGCAAAAAAAAAAAAAAAAAAAAAAAAGCACCCATCTGAATTAGTGATCTTACCAACAGAAATACATGAGTTAGCTATACTGAGTTCACACATTCGTATTTCTTCAGGCTGGGATTTCTGGAGTAATAAGGCCTAAAGGCACTTTAAGTCAGCATATTCCAAACCCAGGTGTCAGGACAGTGGGTGTGGTGACAAGGGCCATCAGGCAAGAGAAACGTCCAGTGCACCAATCAGAAGTCTTCTGGGGACACAGAGATCCGTGGTGTGCTAGAAAAGTTCATTCTCCATCATTTATAACTTTTTCTCAAAATGATTTTAATGAATATTTTATTTATTTCAATAATATTATCACTCAGAATGTTAAATGGCCAAGACAATGAAAAATCTAATCCAAGTAACACCCATGCAAGAAGATATCTCCCTTACTCCTTTTCTTTCTCTCCTGAAATATAGTTTGCTGTTTCCATACCTCTCTATAGTCGCTGCTGATGTGTTCTAAGCTGAGGGAATACACAAGATCCTTGCCTCCCACGAAGAGTCTCTCTTGATATTCATCCAGTAGCATTGTCTGGAGATCAAGAAATCCAAAAGGGCTATGAAAGACTGACGTTCTGTTTAGATCCAAGAGCTCTGAAATGCAAAAGAAAATGTACACTAAACACAAGAGAAAATACAAATACCTTTATAACACTTTTCTCATGGCTCTATTTTCATACCTGTTAATACTGTGCAGTTAACATTCATTTTATCATAAATACAAAGTCTTTAAAATTTATTACTCAAAAAAATTAAAAATATATAGTGCATCAACAATACTTAGTTGTGTATTTGAAAATTGCTAAGATAGTAGATCTTAAAAGTTTGAATCAACAGAAAAATATTCTAACTATGTCAGGTGATGGATATTAACTAAACTTATTGTGGTAAGCATTTCTTGATATGTACATATATCAAATTAATATGTCGTAACCTTAAACTAATACATTATACATCAACTATAATTCAATAAAACTGGAAAAAAAATTTAAATATTTGTTCAGTGTGTAAAAAAAAGTACAATGGAAATAAGTTGTGATATGCACAAATTAACATCTTTTACAAGTTTATTAATTGAAAAGCTTTGATTCAACTTAATAGGTAAGGTAAATATCCTATGTTTTTAAATACAGAAAGAATTATTTTTCACAAACTTTAATGTCAAGGCTACACGGAAAAGTCATTCCATTATGACTTTTATATTTACTTTTCTATGTATAACAAAAATCCCAATTCTATAATAAATATTCCCAAAGCAAGTCCATTTAATTCCAGATGAACAACAACTCAGAAAAAATGTTTCCACTTGAAACTGGTTTTGAAAGTCACTTCCAAAATCAAATTGTCCAAGAATGGAAACTATCAGGGTTGTTAATGTGGTAGTATTCAGTACAGTGGGAATGACTGTTAAAACTGATGGGGATCTACTTTCTACCACTGTGATTTGGGCTGGTGTTTATGCATTCACCCCTACTTCAGAAATTACAAATTATTTGTTTTAGTTAACATGCATTTAATTTTAGAAAGCCAGAATCTGGGAAACCTCTCATATGTGTGTATTTGTTTGTTTGTTGAAGCTATTTAATTGCATATGGCAGTTCACCAGTTAAGGTTGGTAAATGATAATGTGAGAGCCTTTGAGGATGAGACAGAATTAATACGAAACCCTGCATGCTGAAGATTTCTTAAAGAGGCTCCTTGGAAATATTGACAAGTTAGAAGATAACTTCATTTCCCAAAGGTCAGCTCCTAATGCATCTGACAAAGAAGGTGAAATACTGGTAACCAGAACACTCAGACCCAGACAGCAGCATGAAATATGAAAATCTATAGCACTTTGCCCACTCTTACACTGCCTATTTCTGAGAAAAGAGAAATGAAGTATCTTTTCCCCTCTATTACGAATGTATTAACTTCTATTTCTCTACTCTGAAACTGCTGATGTCCAAAGTTTTGTGGAATGGGGCTAACTTTAAACCTTTAGTTAAAACAACCAATTGTGCTAACATCAAATTATCATTTATAAAGGTAAAACTTGTGATACTGAATCATTTGACCATTCACCTAAATAAAGAAATTAAAGTTTTGAGGGCAAGATGGAAATAATAATAAGGTGCTTTATTTAGGGAAGATGAAAATAGGAATTTGAGAGATTAGGGGTTCTTGAATCCTGGAAGACAAATTTTTCCCACTCAGTAATTTTGCCAAGGTAGAATCACATTGTTTTCCTTCCTAACTAGGCATTCACAAACAGAGATGCGTATTTTAAGGATTCAATACTATAACAAAAATATAAATCAGAGCGCTCCACTGCCATTACACCTTGTCTTCACATGTAATCACTTATGATTTTACATCAGGGCTGCTAAGTGGAGTATTTTCCAGAAAAGTCTCCCCAGTTATTCTAGTATGTTGCTAAAATTCCTCAAGCTTTATGCATGGTGAAATCATTATCTGAAAAGATTCAACTGTTCAAAGAATGGTTATACACTATCTAGAATTAGCAGGTCTCTAAACTACAGACTTACCAAACACAGTAATGTACAAAGCTTAGGACAATAAGTTGGCTGGAAAATGAGAGAAAGCCAGGAAAGGAATCAAACCTGAGGGCGCTACCCTAAAGTGTTGCCACAGTGGAGTAGTCAGTGCCAATTTTTAAAAGTATGAATTGGAAAGAGAGGCAGCTCAACCAGTAAAGGAGGCACTCCATAAATGAATTCCATCTAGGGTTGGAATGACCTTGCTTTTTCCCAATGAGTCATTAGGACCTCATTACCTCTGTATATACATAGAGATATAGACATCAAAACTTCTACTTGTTTTTATGACTTGCTAACTTCTGCAATGCATACTATGCTTACTATAATTTTTATAGTCGAAAGGTCATTGTTCCTGTTTCTTTGTCAGTAATAGAGACTAACTACTGGCCCATCAGTCTTCTTTTCTTCTAATCAAATTTTATTCTGACCCATCTTCCCATCGCTATGACGAAGTCTATCCCATGAGACCACAAAGATGAACTCATGTTCCTGTGGAGATGTAGACTGGAAAACGTAAAGGGAAAAATTTCAACAAATGCAAATTTTTTAACTGTTCATTTCTTACAGCCTTTACATGTATCAATTTTTTTTCCACCACAGTAAACAACCACAGTGGAACCGTTTGAATTGCCACTGTCCTTTATTTTACTTATGAAGAAACTCAGGTGCCCAGAGAATAAATGACTATCCTACAGCTATATACTATTACAATGAAAAATCACTCAAATTACAAAAAAAAAAAAAGAGAGAGAGAGAATTAAAGTACAACAGATGTATATGCCCTATGAAAGTCCTGTAGGCCGAGAATCTGAAGAGCCAGGTTCTGGTCTTCACTTTGCCATTAATTACCTGAGTAACTATGAACAACCACTTATCCTCTTTAGATTGGTTTCCTCACATGTTAATCACCCTTGTACACTCAAAATTATTAATTCTTTGACTAAATTGCATTTCTGAAATGGAGGTGATAAAACATTGTTAAAAAAAATAAACAAACCCAACCACAGATATTTTACGGCCTTTCAAAGTACAGTGCTGAATCTATATTTTCTGGAATCTTAACAAATGGAGGGAGTGATCAGTGAACAAGTCTACATATCCCACGACCCTTATTTAAGCTTGCCTAAAAGGAAGTAGTTAAAATATTCATTTATTACTTTTCATACATTTAAATGATTATAGGGTCAGGGAATACTTTTAGGGTATCAGGAATTTTGGAGCTAACTTATTTTGATTCATTCATATCACCTCAGAGGAAATTGTTGCCAAGATATGTCTGGATAAATAAAATTGAATATCATGTACATGCCTTAGGCAGTAAGTTAAGAAATTCCATTTCACTTATGAAGACACTTCCTGGGATAATTCCTAACATTTTTTAAAAATATAAGATCCAATAAATAGACTGCAGTTTTCTTTAAACATGTTCCCAATATGAGAGCTGTGCATTGAATGTTTCTGCAACTCTCCACTTTGACGATCACCACCCAACAGAATAACGCCAACGACTGATTCCTAAGAAGTTCAGGCTTTTCAGTGGAAATTTCAGAATCAAGGCACTAACCATTGTCTGTGATTCTCCAACATCCTTGACTTTAAGTCAGGAAAGGTTACAAGTACCTGTTATGCGTAAATATTTGTGTTTTAGACATATATCTGGAATAACGGACACAGAGGCATTCTAAAATAGAAACATTTTTTAAAGGTTGTGCTTATTTATGTTTTAATACTAACTCTAATTTTCTACTTTTATTTATTTGATTATTTAACTTGCATCTTTCCAAAAAGGATCTGAGATGACTCATACAAATATATTCAGTTGAACAAACAAATATATTGCTAGGGGTGCTAAAATGAAGGGAAATAAAAAACAAAGAAAATAAGATGGGAACGCTGGAATAAATGCTATTAAGTGCAAGTTATTCTCTAATATCCTATACACTGTTAAAGTGAGTATCAAAATTGACCCCAGGCTTCTTAAAATTCAAATTAAAAGTTACTATAATACAGGAGAAAAACTATTGCTTAAGAGTACTGCCTGATGTGATGATGAATTTTAGGTCTCAACTTGACTAGATCAGGGTTGCCCAGATATTTGGCTAAACATCTCATTTAATCATGGGCACTTCCACGAGGTAGGACCTACAACTACCTCTGTTTTCTAATTGCAAAAAGAGAGTTTTTAAGAGATTCAGTGCACAGCTAAGGTTATTTGGTCATTGGTGGTGCCAAAATTTGAATAAGCGGTTGACTGGAGAGCTTTACTATTAATGATCCATGTGAGATGGTGTGTTTATCACCACTGTATACACACAGAGCTTAGTCATCCCCAATTCTGGTCCCCAGAGACAAGGAGCATCAAGATTGTTTGACTTGTTAAAAGCTTGTTCCTTATAAACAGTGACTCTATAACCTTATATAGAAAACTCCCTATAGAAGCAACTAAGAAAAGTCTAGTCTATTAAGGGATTATAATGTTTCTGAACTTGAATACATTTTTGCAGAGCTTGACATTAATAATAAAGTAAAATGGAAGGTTTTCCCAATATTCAATAGCTGTGGTTGATATAATTCAAAACAATTCAACAGCAAGAACATCAAGAGGAAAATTTAGGTTAATATCAATTTTAATTTTAATTACCTTTCATATGTATTTAAAAAGCTGTCTCAAATAACTACAGACGTGTTCATGTTGCTTTATTAATTGGTGACATTTTCAGTTTTATACATCTTACTCTAAGAAAACTGAAATGTGTGTAGATAACTTATGATAGAGTTTCAAAATGAACTGAAAAATTTTTTGGTATATACTTAGGCAAACAAAACAAAACAAAAACCTCAAGCAGGAAGCTTCCCTCCTTCTTTAAGAATATTTCCTCATTTTAGTTTTAGAGCCACCATTTTAAGTCATAATAGTGGCCTTAGCACCAAATTATAGTCCGTGGACTTGGTGTATTTACCAAGCAGTGGCTGACCTATTTCTCCCTCTGCACTGCTGCAAGCTGCTTAGATGAAAGAATCAGAAAACATACAGGAAGAGGGGAACAAAGAAACTCTAATCTCAGGTAATCTCCAGAAAACACAGAGCAAATAATGGACAGTGCTGACTCGGGTAAATGGAGGAAGCTCATCTTGAGTTCTTCCTACTCTAAAAATAACACGAATTACTTGGGGGAGGCAGTGGACAAAGAAACAAGACTAAACTGGGATGCACCATCTCAGGGTTCATCCGGAAATTTTCTCAAGAGGGAACTAATTATTATTGCTAAGCTGCCTGCTAATTATCAGCTGTCAATGAAGGCATACTCAGAGGATTTAGTCATTTCCTCTCATGGTCTTTCTTTTAAAACTGCAGGGGAAATAGTTTTAAAACTCACTGACATCAATATATTATAGAGACAGTTCTCCTCACTTTGTCAAAATATATTTAAATTCCACACATCTATGTACAAGATGGGGGAGGAGAGAGTACATATTTTTAAGTTCTCAAACAAAAAATAGATCTCCTAGGGATGAGTGTTTCCTTTTTTGAATGCATACTTCTACCAGTCACCTGCAAAGTAGTGACTTCCTGAGACCCAGGACTTTAAACTTTTTATTATTTTCCAAATCAATTCTTTTATTCAATGTCTTAAAGTTGATTCAACAATAAAATATTGAATCACACACAAAGTCAGCATTATTAAAGAAAATGAAATGTAGAAATAAAGGTTAGAAATTTCTTCAGCTTCTTAACAATTCCAAAGGAAAAGGTTTCTTACTACATGCTTTGATGATTTTGACAGACCTGATCAATACTCACTAGTGGCTTGTAATAACGTTGAAACAGCCTGGTAAAGAAATATGTAATTAACTTTTTTTTAAGTGTAAACAGGGCTTCCTAATTGGTATTTCCAGCAATGGACTGTGGCCAGCCTTTCAGGCACCTTCTGAACTTTTAGATTTCTATCTTACAAGTCAAAGGTCCACAACAGGCACTGTGGTGTTCAAACTTTTAATCATAAACTGCTTCCAACAAAAGCAGAAAACGTTCAAAAGTACACATGAATAGCCTAGGCATTAAACAGCCTTTTATTTCCTCGGTCAAGAAAAATAATAGTGTCAGAATTTTAATATTCCTTATATTCCTATCTTATATAAATTATCATTATTCAGTGTTATACACGATATTCTGCCTTACAGGTCTCTGAACTCTTCCACGAGCACAAGGACACCATGGGACAAAGGTTACACAGAATCACTGTCCATGCATGTACTGTATGTGAGTGCACATACTTAAATCATTGAACTGAACAGATCATAGAAGATAAAGTGCTACTCTATAAAAGTCAATGATTTAACAATTTTTGATTGCCTCCTAAATGTTTAATTACATTTTATTCCAGTGGAGGCCAAAGGAGCAAGTCCTAAGTGAACAGCTTCCGAAGCTGAGCCTGCAGGCCAGAGGGACCCTGACCTGGGACCACTCTGTGTCCTTCATTCAACATTCCTTTGGGGCCTTGTAAACTAGGACATGTTATTCTAAATGTAATGGAAAGGCCCTCAAAGGTTTTAAGAGCAAGTACATGACTGGATTTAGTTTTAAAATACCAATCGGTTTTGATGTGCATAATTGCCAGCAGGGGGCAAAAGCTGAATAAAAGGTATGGAGAAAAAATATATATATATTATAAGCAGGTGAGGAGAATGGTAGTAGTAAAGCATGGTGCACTATGAAGGCAGAGACCTGAAAGATTAAGTGGAAGAAAGCTAGCCATCAAATTTTACACAATACAGTAAAAGTCTTTTTTAAAATTTAAACTGTTTAGGATTGGGGTAACAGATTGTAATTCATTTTGATGAAACATTCAATGCACACTGAGATGCTCTGCATTAGGTACTAGACCTGGGGTTTCAGAGGGATACTAAAAATCAATGTAATTATGTAAAAATAACACAAATCAGATTTTGGCATTCTTCATTTTATTTCTGTACATCAATTTTAGAGGTAAGTTTTTTCAGGCTTACATACTGGATAAAATCAGGACGGTTTACTATTTTTTTTTTAAGAAAATATTTTTTATTTTTTATGGTTCAGAACCAGAAAGAATATAAAGATTTACAATGATAGATTCCCTTCCATCTGGCCTCACTCTCCCTGTACAGTTCTCACTCCTTCACCCTGAAGGGTCAAACCCTGTCTACTTTCTTGGGTATTCCTCCAGAGTTTCTTACACCTACACAACAAATAAGGTAAATGTATAGGTCTTTAATACTTTCCTAACTTTTTGTATATAAAAAGAATCATAATATAAGCTCTGTTGTTTACTTTGCTTTGCTTCACTTTATATACTTTAAAAGTCTTTCTGTACCAAAACTCAGAGAGGATACAGTTGCATGATATCCCAACTTTATGAATCAGCTATTGGCAGGCACTGCATTCTTATAAATTTTTGCTATTAAAAATAGCCCTACACATGATATCACTTACCTGTGGAATCTAAAAAAAAGATATAAATGAAATTATTTACAAAACAGAAAGACTCACAGACACAGAAAACAAATTTATGTTACCAAAGGGGAAAGTGGGTGGAGGAGGGATAAATTAGGAATTTGGGATTAGCAGATACAAGCTACTATATATAAAACATAAACAACAAGGACCTACTATATAGCACAGGGAACTATATGCAATATCTTGTAATAACCTATAATAGAAAAGAATATGAAAAAGAATATATATATAAATGTATAACTGAATCGCTTTGCTGTACACCTGAAACCAACACAACATTGTAAATTAACTACACTTCAATTTTTAAAAAAACAGTGCTAACAATGTGTATACATGAATATATTCCAATTTACATATGTGAAAATATTATTTGTAATATGCATTTTTAGAGTGGAATTACTGGGCCTAAAGATACATGAGTTCACAATTTTTTACAGATACTGCCAATGTGCCTCCATAGGAATTATATCAGTTTAATAGTCTACTACTATATGTGAGAGTGACTGTTGCGCATCACCTAAGAGAACAGCATGTTATTAAAATTTAGGATTTTTGCAGATCTGATTGTGGAAATACAAATTCATTTTCTTATTATGGATGAAGTTAAGCATCCTTTCCTATATCTCAGAGTACCTTATTGTCACTTTTTGTCATTTTTCTCTTTATGTCCATTGCCTATTCTTCCACAGGATTAAAGGTGCTTTGTCAACATCTGAATTTAAGAAATATTTAAACTGTTAAGTTTTATGTTTTGTGACATCCTGGTTGAAAGATGAAGGAGGTGAGGCTCTTTAATGTAGAAATTTGTGCTTCAAACATGTTAGAAACATATTTTTAATGTGTTATAGTTTTGCTTTAGTAAGTAGCGTTAACTCTTGATTATCCAGGGTAATTAACCAGTTTGTCATTAACAGCTCACCAAAAAAATGTTATAAGTCAAAGAACATGCTCAGTCTCCTGGAGGCTGAACTGGGTGTCAACAAACTCCCAGGCACAGCTGATCAGCTGGGGAGCCCTACATGGGTCAGGAAAGGTGGAGCCTTGGCCACAGTGGAGGTGTCACCATTGGGGCAGTGACAGTGGTTTTACAGCCAGAGGCCTTTGTGAGATGTTTCCTCCTCCCTAAGGAGACCATGGTTGATCCAGACTTTTTCCTCATCCATCCTCCCTGCCTTCAGGGCCATGTTTTCCAATTGGCCTATTCAGACTCCAATCCCCTTCAGACTTCCTTTGG
This sequence comes from Mesoplodon bidens, assembly GCF_964165515.1. NCBI lineage: Eukaryota > Metazoa > Chordata > Mammalia > Artiodactyla > Ziphiidae > Mesoplodon > Mesoplodon bidens. Next base: position 26,925,677 of record NC_138166.1, read on the forward strand.
ATTTTTCCGATAGCTCCATTTTTGAAAATCCCCATTGAATCCATTTTTACTCATTTGGTTTTGCTTTAACAATTATTTCCAGTCACTCATGATTCCCAAATCCACAACCCTTACTCATACACAGATTAACTAGGAGTTATATTAAGAGGCATAATATTTTCTTAATAATTTACTCACTACTATAAAATATCAGAAACGTGGTGCTTAACATGCAGTTTCCTGAGGCCACTACTGTGAAGGTCAATTTTTACTTACAGTCAGGCTTTTATTGAACACTAGCCAATGAGAAAGTTTCTTTCACATGGAGGGGAAACATGACTCACTCAAAACTGACCTTTCAACCCTACTCTTCTTAACTTGACTCTGTGTTGATTTCTGGACACTTGTTTATGAGAATTCCAAAATTCTAAGTAACAAGCATTCTATGAGATGTTTTAAATGTTCAGTGAGAGCAGAAGTTAACAAAGCCAAGAATATGCGTGAAATGCCATAATGTTTTCTATACTGTTAGTCATTTAAAACTTATCGAGAGGAGGGGTGTGAAAGGAAACATGTTCCTAGAAGTCCAACGAAGTGCTCTCAGCACTATCATAGTGTTCTATAGGTTTGATCATCATCTGAACATCTTCCTTTCAAAATATTTTCATATAATCTATGAAATTATCTGTGATAATAAAGCTTTGATTTCATTTAGTTATTTGTTACGTATTTCTTAATGTGAGACATGTATACATAGCATTCATTTTACAGTAATATCTTAAAAGCCACTTTTTCTGTATTATGTCGTTTCACTATGGATTGGCTCTCATTTAATATTTAAAACTTGAATAATAAAACACAACTGTTCTATATATTTACACTGTATTCTGTCTTAGAATTGGATTTAAAATAAATGAGCAACAGTACTTCATAATGCATTTCCTCTAACACACACTGAACAATCCTGACTCCCATCACTCAAACTACACCCCACAGAAAACTGCTTTTTGTAAGATACTTTTGATTTTTGAACAAAGTTGGCTAAGGTATACACAATTGTAATTAGCATAATTAGCTATTAAATTATAAATATATTTCAATATGATCTTGACCCAGAAGTGCTCTATGCTATAACACTAATACAGGCTATATACAGGCTATATGTTTAATTGAAGTTAGGTCATGCTAAGAAGGTGACTAGGTCTATCAGCCACTTTCATTTTGTAGTTGATCATTTTAAATGTTAGACTAATATAACTTGCTAATACATAGAATAAATTTTATAGGCTTTTCCCCTCAGTTTTATTGAGATATAAGTGAAATGTAACATTGGATTAGTTCAAGGTATGCAACATAATGATTTGATATACGTATATAGTGAAATGATTATCACAATAACTTTAGTTAATATCCATCATTTCACAGTTATAGTTTTTCTTATGATGAGAATTTTTAAGATCTACTCTCTTATCAACTTGCAAATATACTGATACAGTACGGTACTGTTAACTACAGACACCAGGCTCTACATTACATCCCCATGACTTATTTATAACTGGAAGTTTGTACCTTTTGAACACATTCAACCATTTCCCCCACACCTAAATTTTTATGTTTTTGTTGAAATTCTGTACCTTCCTATAACAACTTTATTGATCATTGGTCTATAATGTTTTCTCTAATAAATACTCCATCACATAACAACAAACAAGCAAATTAACTAAAACTGGAATTGAATTTTTACTTCATCATACACTGGTTCAAATATTTGATATCTGAAATTCTTCAAAGTAATATGATACTCAATTTCTTGCCTCCTATATTGACCCGCAAATCCATACTTACTTAGCCAAATGCCTACTTGCCATCTTCTCCTGGACTCTAACAAACTAGCTTTTCCAACTGAGCAAAGGAAGAATAACTCCTGATTTCCACCTATAAACCAACTCCTCTCTCAGACTTCCACTCACAGTAAATGGTTCTTTGGATCTCGCCAAAAATCTAGGATTTGTCCTGATTCTCCTTTCCCTGAATGCCATACTATCGGTCGTCAACATCTCACTACAACTATCCAACTGGACCAGTGAAACGGCTTCCGATTTTCCTGCTTCTACTCTCCCCAACTCTCCCTTCCACCCAATTGGTTTAAAAATAGTAGCCTTTAAAAATATTAACTGTGGGGGGGTGGGGGAGGACCTTCAAGATGGCAGAGGAGTAAGAGTGGTGATCACAAACACATCAAAAATACATCTATATGTGGAACAACTCCTACAGAACACCTACTGAACGCTGGCAGAAGGCCCCACACTTCCCAAAAGGCAAGAAACTCCCGACATACCTGGGTAGGGCAAAAGAAAAATGAAAAAAACAGAGACAAAAGAATACAGACAGGACCTGCACCTCTGGGAGGGAGCTGTGAAGGAGGAAAGGTCTCCACACACTAGGAAGCCCCTTCACTGGCAGAGACGGGGGGTGGTGGGGGGAAGCTTCAGAGCCACAGAGGAGAGTGCAGCAACAGGGGTTCAGAGGGCAAAGCGGAGAGATTCCTGCATAGAGGACCGGTGCTGACCAGCACTCATGAGCCTGAGAGGGTTGTCTGCTCACCCACCGGGGTGGGTGGGGGCTGGGAGCTGAGGCTTGGGCTTCTGAGGTAAGATCCCAGGGAGAGGACAGGGGTAGGCTGCATGAAGACCGTCTGAGAGGGTTAGTGCACCACAGCTAGCCAGGAGGGAGTCCGGAAAAAAGTCAGGACCTGCCGAAGAGGCAAGAGACCATTGTTTCGGGGTGTGTGAGGAGAAGGTATTCCTTCCCTGTGTGCCCACAGAAGGCAGAGCACCACCTAAGCAAGCTCCAGAGACAGGAGTGAGCCGCTTCTATCAGCTCAGACCCCAGAGACGGGCATCAAACACTAATGCTGCTGCTGCAGCCACCAAGAATCCTGTGTGCAAGTGCAGGTCACTATCCACACGCCCTACCCTGGATAGCCTGTGCAGCCTGCCACTGCCAGGGTCCTGCAATCCAGGGACAACTTCTCCGGGAGAAAACATGGCATGCCTCAGGCTGTTGCAACATTACATTGGCCTCTGCCATGCAGGCTTGCCCCACATTCCAACTGTGACTACCGTACCCCTCCCTCCCCACCAGCCTGAGTGAGCAAGAGCACCCTAATCAGCTGCTGCTTTTTTTTTTTTTTTTGCGGTATGCGGGCCTCTCACTGTTGTGGCCTCTCCCGTTGCGGAACACAGGCTCCGGATGCGCAGGCTCAGCGGCCATGGCTCACGGGCCCAGCCGCTCCGTGGCATATGGGATCCTCCCGGACCGGGGCACGAACCCGTATCCCCTGCATCGGCAGGCGGACTCTCAACCACTGTGCCACCAGGGAGGCCCTCAGCTGCTGCTTTAACCCCCTCCTATCTGGGTGGGGAACAGATTCCTGAGGGTGACTTACATGCAGAGGTGGAGCCAAAACCAAACCTGAACCCCAGGACCTGTGTAAACAAAGAAGAGAATGGGAAATTTCTCCATGTACCCTCAGGAGCAGCGGACTAAATCCCCACAATCAACTTGATGTACCCTGCATCTGTGGAATACATGAATAGACAATGAATCGTCCCAAAATTGAGGTGGTGGACTTTGGACGCAACTGCAGACTGGGGGTTTGCTGTCTACGACTGATTTGTTTCTCATTTTTATGTTTATCTTAGTTTACTTTTTAGTGCTTGTTATCATCGCTGGATTTGTTTATTGGCTTGGTGACTCTATTTTTTATTTTAATAATTTAAAAAATACTTTTAATTTTTACTTTTTTTTTCTTTCCCTTTTTCTCCCTTTTCTCCTGAGCTGTGTGGCTGACAGGGTCTTGGTGCTCCGGCGTGGTGTCAGGCCTGAGCTTCTGAGGTGGGAGACCCGAGTTCAGGACACTGGACCACGAGAGACCTCCTGGCCCCACGTAATATCAGTCAGCGAGAGCTCTCACAGAGATCTCCATCTCAACACTAAGACCCAGCTCCACCCAATGGCCAGCAAGCTCCAGTGATGGATGCCCCATGCCAAACAACTAGCAAGACAGGAACACAACTACACCCATTAGCAGAGAGGCTGCCTAAAATCATAATAAGGTCACAGACACCACGAAACACACCACCAGATGTGGTCCTGCCCCCCAGAAAGACAAGACCCAGCCTCATCCACCAGAACACAGGCACCAGTCCCCTCCATCAGGAAGCCTACACAAGCCACTGAACCAACCTCACCCACTGGGGGAAGACACCAAAAACAAAGGGAACTATGAACCTACAGGCTGCAGAAAGGACACCCCAAACACAGTAAGTTAAACAAAATGTGAAGACAGAGAAATATGCGGATGAAGGAGCAGAAATATGCAGATGAAGGAGCAAGGTAAAAACCCACCAGACCAAACAAATGAAGAGGAAATAGGTAACCTACCTGAAAAAGAATTCAGAGTAATGACAGTAGAGATGATCCAAAATCTTGGAAAAAGAATGGAGAAAATACAAGAAAAGTTTAACAAGGACCTAGGAGAACTAAAAAGCAAACAAACAATGATGAACAACACAATAAATGAAACCAAATATTCTCCAGAAGGAATCAACAGCAGAGTAACTGAGGCAGAAGAACAGGTAAGTGACCTGGAAGATAAACTAGTGGAAATAACTACCACAGAGCAGAATAAAAAGAATGAAAAGAGTCGAGGACAGTCTCAGAGACCTTTGGGACAACATTAAATAGACCAACATTTGAATTATACGGGTCCCAGAAGAAGAGGAGAAAAAGGAAGGGTCTGAGAAAATATTTGAAGACATTATAGTTGAAAACTTCCCTAAAATGGGAAAGGAAATCAAGTCCAGGAAGCACAGAGAGTCCCATACAGGATAAATCCAAGGAGAAACACATCAAGACACATACTAATCAAACTATCAAAAATTAAATACAAAGAAAAAATATTAAAAGCAACAAGGGAAAAGCAATAAATAACATACAAGGGAGTCCCCATAAGGTTAAGAGCTGATCTTTCAGCAAAACTCTGTAAGGGAGAAGGGAGTGGCAGGACCTACTTAAAATGATGAAAGGGAAAATCCTACAACCAAGATTACCCTACCCAGCAAGGATCTCATTCAGATTCAACAAAGAAATTAAAACTTTTACAGACAAGCGAAAGTTAAGAGAATTCAGCACCACCAAACCAGCTTTACAACAAATGCTAAAGGAACTTCTTTAGGAAGGAAACAGAAGGGAAGAAAAAGATCTACAAAAACAAACCCAAAACTATTAAGAAAATGGTAATAGGAACATACATATCGATAATTACCCTAAATGTAAATGGATTAAATGCTCCAACCAAAAGACATAGACTGTCTGAATAGATACAAAAACAAGACCCATATATATGCTATCTACAAGAGACCCACTTCAGATCTAGGGACACATACGGACTGAAAGTGAGGGGATGGAAAAAGTTATTCCATGCAAATGGAAATCAAAAGAAAGCTGGGGTAGCTTTCAAAAGTCTCATATCAGACAAAATAGACTTTAAAATAAAGACTTACAAGAGACAAAGAAGGACACTACATAATGATCAAGGGATCAACCCAAGATAAAGATATAACAATTGTAAATATTTATGTACCCAACATAGAAGCACCTTAATTCATAAGGCAAATGATAACAGCCATAAAAGGGGAAATCGACAGTGACACAATAATAGTAGGGGACTCTGACACCCCACTTTCACCAATGGACAGATCATCTGAAATGAAAATAAATAAGAAGACAAAAGCTTTAAATGACACATTGGACAAGATGAACTTAATTGATATTTACAGGACCCTCCATACAAAAACAACAGAAAACACTTTCTTCTCAAGTGCTCATGGAACTTTCTCCAGGATAGATCATATCTTGGGTCATAAATCAAGCCTTGGTAAATTTAAGAGAATTAAAATCATATCAAGTATCTTTTCCAATCACAATGCTATGAGACCAGATATCAATTACAGGAAAAAAACTGTAAAAAATACAAACACATGGAGGCTAAACAATATGCTACTAAATAACCAAGAGGTCACTGAAGAAATCAAAAAATAGCTAGAAACAAATGACAATGAAAACATGACCACCAATAGGGATCTAGAGTCTGAACTCCTGAAACCACTTTTATTAAAGAAAATTAAAAATTCCTCAAAAAAAAAAAAAAAAAGAAAGAAAGAAAACACGACCACCCAAACCCTATGGGATGCAGCAAAACCAGTTCTAAGAGGGAACTTTATAACAATACAATCCTACCTCAAGAAACAAGAAAAATCTCGAATAAACAACCTAACCTTACACCTAAACCAATTAGAGAAAGAAGAACAAAAAAACCCCAAAGTTAGCAGAAGGAAAGAAATCATAAAGATCAGATCAGAAATAAATGAAAAAGAAATGAAGGAAACAATAGCAAAGATCAATAAAACTACAATCTTGTTCTTCGAGAAGATAAACAAAATTGATAAACCATTAGCCAGACTCATAAAGAAAAAAGGGGAGAAGACTCAAATCAACAGAATTAGAAATGACAAAAGAGAAGTAACAACTGACATTGCAGAAATACAAAGGATGATGAGAGATTATGACAAGCAATTATATGCCAATAAAATGGACAGCAAGGAAGAAATGGACAAATTCTTAGAAAAGCACAACCTTCCAAGACTGAGCCAAGGAGAAATAGAAAATATAAACAGACCAATCACAAGCACTGATATTGAAATTGTGATTAAAAATCTTCCAACAAACAAAAGTCCAGGAACAGATGCCTTCACAGGCAAATTCTATAAAACATTTAGAGAAGAGTTAACACCCATCCTTCACGAACTCTTCCAAAATATAGTACAGGGAGGAACACTCCCAAACTCAATCTACGAGGCCAGCATCACCCGGATACCAAAACCAGACAAAGATGTCACAAAAATCTTTGTTCATCAGTGATATTGGCCTGAGACCAATATCACTGATGAACATAGATGCAAAAATCCTCAACAAAATACTAGCAAACAGAATCCAACAACACATTAAAAGGATCATACACCATGATCAAGTGTGGTTTATCTCAGGAATGAAAGGATTCTTCAATATATGCAAATCAATCAATGTGATACACCATATTAACAAATTGAAGGATAAAAACCGTATGATCATCTCAATAGATGCAGAAAAAGCTTTCAACAAAATTCAACACCAATTTACGATAAAAACTCTCCAGAAAGTAGGCATAGAGGGAACCTACCTCAACATAATAAAGGCCATGTATGACAAAACCACAGCCAACACCGTTCTCAATGGTGAAAAACTGAAACCATTTCCTCTAAGATCAGAAACAAGACAAGGTCGCCCACTCTCACCACTATTATTCAACATAGTTATGGAAGTTTTAGCCATGGCAATCAGAGAAGAAAAAGAAATAAAAGGAATCCAAATCGGAAAAGAAGAAGTAAAACTGTCACTATTTGCAGATGACATGATACTGGACGTAGAGAATCCTAAAGATGCCACCAGAAAACTTCTAGAGTTAATCAATGAACTTGGTAAAGTTGCAGGATACAGCATTAATGCACAGAAATCTCTTGCATTCCTATACACTAATGACGAAAAATCTGAAAGAGAAATTAAGGAAACAATCCCATTCACCACTGCATCAAAAAAAATAAAATACCTAGGAATAAACCTACCTAAGGAGACAAAAGACCTGAATACAGAAAACTATAAGACACTGATGAAAGAAATTAAAAATGATACAAACAGATGGAGAGATATACCATGTTCTTGGATTGGAAGAATCAACACTGTGAAAATGACTATACTACCCAAAGCAATCTACAGATTCAACGCAATCCCTATCAAACTACCAATAGCATTTTTCACAGAACTAGAACAAAAATTGCACAATTTCTATGGAAACACAAAAGACCCCAAATAGCCAAAGCAATCTTGAGAAGGAAAAACGGAGCTGGAGGCTCCCTGACTTCAGATGACACTACAAAGCTACAGTAATCAAGACACTATGGTACTGGCACAAAAACAGAAATATAAATCAATGGAATAGGATAGAAAGCCCAGAGATAAACCCACACACATATGGTCTCTTATCTTTGATAAAGGAGGCAAGAATATACCATGGAGAAAAGACAGCCTCTTGAATAAGTGGTGCTGGGAAAACTGGACAGGTATATGTAAAAGAATGAAATTAGAACACTTCCTAAAAATATACTCAAAATGGATTAAAGACCTAAATGTAAGGGCAGACACTATAAAACTCTTAGAGGAAAATACAGGTAGAACACCCTATGACACAAATCACAGCAAGATCCTTTTTGACCCATGTCCCAGAGAAAGGGAAATAAAAACAAAAATAAACAAAGAGAACATAAAGAAACTTAAAAGCTTTCGCACAGCAAAGGAAACCATAAACAAGACAAAAGGACAACACTCAGAATGGGAGAAAATATTTGCAAGCGAAACAACGGACAAAGAATTAATTTCCAAAATATACAAGCAGCTCATGCAACTCAATATCAAAAACACAAACAACCCAATCCAAAAATAGGCAGAAGACCTAAATAAACATTTCTCCAAAGAAGACACATAGATTGCCAACAAACACATGAAAGGATGCTCAACATCATTAACCATTAGAGAAATGCAAATCAAAACTACAATAAGGTATCACCTCACACCAGTCAGAATGGCCATCATCAAAAAATCTACAAACAATAAATGCTGGAGACGGTGTGGAGTAAAGGGAACCCTCCTGCACTGTTGGTGGGAATGTAAATTGATACAGCCACTATGGAGAACAGTAGGGAGGTTCCTTAAAAAACTAAAAATATAACTACCATACAACCCAGAAATCTCACTACTGGGCATATATACTGAGAAAATCATAATTCAAAAAGAGTCATGTACCACAGTGTTCACTGCAGCTCTATCTACAATAGCCAGGACATGGAAGCAACCTAAGTGTCCACTGACAGATGAATGGATAAAGAAGATGTGGCACATAGATACAGTGGAATATTACTCAGCCATAAAAAGAAACGAAATTGAGTTATTTGTAGTGAGGGGGATGGACCTAGAGTCTGTCATTCAGAGTGAAGTAAGTCAACAAGAGAAAAACAAATGTACGTGCTAACACATATATATGGAATCTAAAAAAAAAAAATGGTTCTCATGAACCTAGGGGTGGGACAGGAATAAAGACGCAGACGTAGAGAATGGACTTGAGGACACAGGGAGGGGGAAGGGTAAGCTGGGACGAAGTGAGAGAGTGGCATGGACATATATACACTACCAAACATAACATAGATAGCTAGTGGGAAGCAGCCGCATAGCACAGGGAGATCAGTTCGGTGCTTTGTGACCACCTAGAGGGGTGGGGTAGGGAGGGTGGGAGGGAGACACAAGAGGGAGGGGATATGGGGATACGTGTATGCATATAGCTGATTCACTTTGTTATACAGCAGAAACTAACACACCACAGTAAAGCAATTATACTCCAATAAAGATGTTAAAAAAAAATTAACTGGGTCATGATGTTCCTTCCTCTGCATAAAGCCCTCCAAGTGTTTCTCATTGTTCTCAGATTAAGATCCAAGTCTGGAGTGATCTATCAGCTGCCTACCTCACCCCAGATGTTGCTCCACTTTCTCCCTTGCTCACAGAGCTCCAGGGCACGGGCTTCAGAACTTGGCCGTGACTGTTCGTCCTGCCTACCACGTGCCTCCCTCTGACCTCCACAGTGCCAGCTCCTCCCTCCATTTGGACCTTGTCTCCGTGAAGTCTTCCCACACTAAGGAATCCAGAGTTCCCACTTACACACTCCCAGCTGCATCGCTCCCTTTTAGTATTTTAATATTGCATGAATGCTACTTGGTTTTGGCTTGTTTGTATTTTTCTTAACTTGTGTATTTTCTTCCTCCTCTGATAAGACGCAAGTTCCATGGGAGGCATGACACTTTCCATCTTGGTCACTGTGATACCCCAGAGCCAAGGCTAGTGTTAGCCACCTGTTTAGTAAACACTCATAAAGGTTTGTGAAATGAATAAATTTCTCTGCATCTCAACTTCTTCAAGTGTCAAATGGGGATAACAACAAATTAGTAGAACTGCTATAGGAATCAAATGACTCCTAGTACGTAATGGACAGTCGATATATATGGGTTTCTTTCTCCTTTCTTTGATGTTGATAAATTATTGGTGAAGGGTACTGAGTGAAAACTTCTCCTATAGAAACAGGCCTTTCTTAATTATATTCTGCAAGTGGACATAGTTACTGCCTAGGCTTTTTATATAGGCTTAAAGTGAAATAGGAAATTTTCCAAGCACATGATTACTATGATCAGTGTAAACAGCTAGTCTGTGTTTTAAGTTAAAACCTTGTTTTCCTACCAACAGTAGTTTGGGATAGTTTTCTCTTTCTTTTGTTAATCCACATCCATCTCTGCTTGCAAGAGAATATGTCCTTGGAAAATGTGCTTCATTTCTTTACCATCCATTTACTTATAAGCTCCATCTAAAAGTATATTATACTAGGGGCTTCCCTGGTGGCGCAGTGGTTGAGGGTCCACCTGCCGATGCAGAGGACGCAGGTTCGTGCCCCAGTCCAGGAAGATCCCACATGCCGCGGAGTGGCTGGGCCCATGAGCCATGGCTGCTGAGCCTGCGCGTCCGGAGCCTGTGCTCCGCAACGGGAGAGTCCACAACAGTGAGAGGCGTGCGTACCACAAAAAAAAAAAAAAATATATATATATATATATATATATATATATATATATATACACACACACATATATTATACTAAACTATTCTCCACTTAACCCCTCAAATTTAAATTCTAAGTAGCAAGACAGCAGGCAAACATTCCTTCAACATTGTTGCTACTACTATTAAACCTTAGATTTTTATGAGTTTTTCAGTATTTAATTTGGTAGTTGTTTTTATAAGAACAGAGTTGTCATTTCTAGACAGGTGTGTGGTTTGACATGGTGTTAAAGCATCACAGCTAAACACCCTCTACATTCTCCTCTTTTGACCTCTAATAAAGATCTTTAGTCTCATCTTTATAAAAATAAAGCCTTCTCTCAACCCATACAATTTAATCCTATAAAACATTCCTTCTAAGAAAAAATGACTTCCAGATGTCCTGGGAGTTTGCAATCTGATCATCTGACACACTGAACATTTGCACCTTTAAAAAATATATCGTTTCCAGACTGACATATTACCATAAGGTACGTAGTGACTACTGTGTAATTTGGATACTTTCTTAACATCGCATTTTCCTCATAGTGTCAATACTGATAGAATAATAACTGAATTTCAAATCCAGGCAGAATGGAGGGCAACTTTATAATCTTTTGATATCCCACGAATTAAATGGAAATTGAATCTACTCATCCACATGATAATGACAAAGAAAATACTATCACTGGTAGATGTATATCTGATGTAGAAACGAGGCTGTGTGTTATGTGCCATCATTTGATAGTTTTGGAAATGCAAGACAACCACTAAAAGCTCATTTGCTCTTAAATTACGTGCCTCAATTACTGTAGCTGCTGCCATGTGAACCGGAGGAAGCCCCTTAATAGGTAATAGGCCCCCTGGGTAGGTGGGTTCTCTTCAGATGTGGCCAAGAGCAAAGTGAAGAGAGAAGACAAACCCATGCTATGTGTACAATTCACTGATGACTTTCTTTCACAAGAAGTCGCCTTAGTGACTAAGCTGCTAACAAATTCTTCCTCTGTTTTCCTTTCCTGGCAATCGTCAATAAGCACTGATTCACTTCCCAGAAAACCCTGTTGTTTATATATAACCTGTCACAAGGCAAATAGTACCTAAAAAGACCACCCGTGTTTTCTCTGGAAACTTTGAAGGAAGGGAAATGCACATTCACAGAAAGGCTCTTGTGTGATAGGTACTGTGTGAAATATCCACTTTGCATCATTTCATTTGGCCTTCACACCACTGCAACAATGAACGGATAATGCTTCCCATTTTACAGATTAGGAAACAGAAGCTCACAGAGAAACTTAAAAACTTCCTAAGGTCACACATCATTTGAATGTCAGTATCTCTGGATCGAGTATATTATTTTGCTTATTTTGTATATTTGACCATAAAAAAAGAATTTGTATAATTATATAGTTTCTTCACAGACTCAGATTAGTCACAGGTTGTCAGTGAGGTAAATCTCTGAAGAGTATGTTACAGGTATTTCCCATATTTCATGCATTTATCAAATAACATTTATCCATAATAAATAGCCATAGACAACTTTGGAGGTCGGCAATGTTTTGGCCTGTACTTCAGCCTTTTCTCATAATTCACCTCATCCTAAAGGCGATTTCAGGGCAGCCACGTTTACGCTACATAATTCAATCACAACAAACAGAAAGAAAGGGGACCCAGAGGGTCAGACAATACAGAGATTAGAAGCAAATAAAACGAAAACATGTATCTCTTAACTTCAAATTGGTTAGAGGAGATAATGTTCTGAAAAATAAAAATTATTTGAGAAAAATAAATCAAGACATCGTTCCCAACTTTACCACTGAATATACCATTTACAGAAGATTAAATTCCCCACTTGCAGGATGAGAGGAGTGAATGGGATCATTACTAAGGTTCCTTCTAGCTTCACAAACTATATCACATCATGAACTATATTGTCTCCAGTTGGGGAAAACATAAACTAGAAGTGTCCAAAGGATGCTCTCTAGAATTTTTTAATTTGTCAGCTTTTGCAAACGGTGAGAACTGCGGAATTAATTCTAGCTGTATGGAAAGATAAGAATTAATACTAAAGATACAATTTCATATCTGTTGAGTTCTTGTGTCCAAAAAGGCGTATCACTATGGGTGAAAAAAAACAACAAACAAATTTATTGTTACTGATCTGTCTCCTGTAATTTTTAATAGGCTTCAAATATAAGGGGGAAGCAATATAGCACATATAGTCTAGTTTCATACTGGTATAACACACTTATTAAGAAAATGAGATAACATGAATTCACGTTAAAATTAGAAGAACTAAAAGTTGCGACAAAACCTTTATAAATTATAATGCAATCACCTAAGCCAAAACCTTATTACTCAGGAAACAAGTAATTTGGCAAATGTGAACATCTTCCCACATGCTAAGAGCAAGAGAATAGATGATAAATAAGAAAAAGCATGGAAAGCTTGGAAGACATTTTTATGGGATAAATTAAAATGTCTTTCATAGAACTCACTGGAGAAACTTCAAAGTACAAAATTAGCTCTAGACAAGCAATTTATTAGTAGAGCAAGTTGAAAGAATGAAACCTAAGTTCTGCCATGAAACGCAAGATTAGGTCCTTATTCTATATTTTATGATAGGACTGCCAATCATCTCCTTTGAGAATCAACTGAATTTCTGAAAATAGCATTCCTGCCAGCTGGAGGCAAGAGTAAAATGCATTAACATGTAGCTGCCCTATCCCCAGGCTCCAACTTCATCAGAACAGAGGCGTGTACCCACCTAACTGGCCATCCATCATCAAGTCAAATATGATTCCACATATACTTGGATCCTTCTGGCAAGGTCACTGCCCCTATCTGGGAAAAAAAATTCCACATAAAATTGGGAACAGGAGGTCAATTTTCTTTTCCTGCCATGACCAAGCAGAGATAGCCTCTGCCACTGGAAGGGAGCAAATGCATTAACCTCCCGTACTGGCAGACACCCTTCAAAGTGACGATGCAATTTTTTAGAATTCTTGTGGTTAGTGACTGCTAGGATTTATCACCTTAAAATAGAACTCTCTGTGTATGTGTATGAAAGAGAAAGAGGACAATTGAAGACTATGAAGGTAGTTGGGGGGAGGTGGCAAGCAGAGGCAAGCAAGAGGTGTAAAAGCTTTCCCTTCAGCATTTCCTCTTGCTGAGTGCAACAGGGGAAAGAGAAAAAGAAAAATGGTAATTAACACTGATGTAAATAACATCAAGAGGTGATCATTTTGGTTACAGTTCACATTGCTAAAAATAACATAAATTAATAGATATGATATTGAGGTGCTTAAAGCTATCAAGTCCCAGCCTGCTTCTGTAGAACTTATCAATTCCAACTCTCAAAGAGCCTCTTGACTTTCCACATAAGAAATAAAAACATATACACTCTACCTAAATTATTAATGCTTTCCGATTGCTAAAACAGTGATAGTGAAAACATTAAAGAACATAAAAAAATTAACTAAGTGAATAATTGGTAACAATTTTCTTTGGCAAAGGCAAGATTATCAACAGAGGCTGTAACTCCTGTAACGTCAATTGCATCATTTAAAATTCTGTGGTTACCTCATTCGTGTCTTTAATATTCATTGATAAAGCATAGTACCTGTGACATCTATGGTATTTCGTGATAATACATTATCTGGAGTAAATTAAATTTTTGAAGGCAATCAATTAGCACACTTTCCTTAGCAAATAAAGTGTTATTTTAGTGCTTCAGTGGCAAATTACCTTCGGTAAACCAATAATTAATTTCTAATGTAACTGACTACTTACTTATATGACCAAGGAGACATCATATTTGGAAACAAAAGGACAAAGAAAAATTTTTTGAATGGGTAATAGTAAGTTCTCTGAACTTACTGTGAACAGAAGCTTAATGTTTTCCAGAAGGGTTAATCTAATGAGCAAAACTGCCCAAGTGGTATAATTTGAAAAGGGGTAACGAAGAGGGCCCTTTGAGTCCAATTATTTAATCCTCTCCCAGTTGCTACTGCCATTAAAGTTTTGCAACTTTGATATTTGTGGCTTTCAAGAGACCTTATTAAAATTTTGGAACCTCTGGGAGGGATTATACCTTAAATCTTTATCAACTAGTAACTTAGCTTTGTCTGAACACTTGAACCGGGTTGAGCATGAATACATCATTAGATGAACCTAGAGGAGGGATGTTTTTCATGTGGGAAAAAGGGATGATATTAGGTTAGGGTGTGTAGGGGCAGTGGGGGTGTGGAGGTGGACACTGTTCCTAGTGTCGCCCTAACAGGCCAGCTTTCCAGGTCCAGGCACACAGCTTGCTATGTGGCCAAAACAGGGAGTCCAGAACTAAGGAAACTTCACTTTTGGCCTAGTTTTCTGGAGGCAATCAGACACACTCCATGACACATGAGGGTGTGTCTGAACAGTGTCACCAAAGTCTAAGTAATTTGGTCAAAATTTACTTTGGCGTCCATCAACCTGACAGAAAAACGCTATTTTCGTGGTAAACTCAGGGCTCAGTGTCGGGGGGGGGTGGTTTCTTCATGCTGATTTTGATTCTGTTGCTGCTTCTTGGTTGCACCCTGGAATCTCCTGGAAGCTCTAAAAAAGACTGATGCCTGGGTCCCTCCCCAAGAGAGGGTTCTGCATTCAGTCTGGCATTGGTATGTTTTAAAAATCTCCCCAGGTAATTCTACTATAACATAAAAACTGAGAAGCTCTGCTGTGGGATGATTCTGCTGAAGCTCAGCTATAAGACAAGATGCAAATATCATATGCACATAATCACAGGTTTTACAATCTTGGGGGGGGTCAGTTACAAAGAACTGCCAAGAGGCCAAATTTACCAAACTGTTCCAGTCATTATCCAATCATGTCAATAACAGGAGGAAACTAAAACTAATCACTGCTTGACATTATACACAAGACCAAGAAGCAAATGCTGGCTGTTCCTAGGTTGTCTGTACATATTTAATGGTGTGCTTAGTTGACACTTAGTAATATGCCCTTCATCTGTACCATAAGACATGTGATGAATCTCCTTTGTACAATGTTCAGATAATTATATGTAAGATATCGCATATTTTGAATAGCTAGCCCTGAATATGTGAACTGGAAGAAAGTATTAAAAGATGGTGTTTCATCACTGAGATTTGTGACAAAAGGGGAATAAACTCAAAAATAAATGTCTTTGTTGAGTTCTACAGGTTTGATTTTGAGCAACGTTCAACTCCCAGGTTTCTTAATAAACTCTATGTGTCTCTTGTCATCTGTAACGTTTGTAAGGCACTGAGGTAAGAAATGGAGCTAGTATAAAAGACTTCAGGCCCTGTCTAACTCAGGCACTGCAAAGATGTGGTGGGACATTTTACGAAGTGTTCGTCAATATTAGAGGTAAAGTCTTTTCTTTGGGTTAGGCTTAAATGTGTTTATTTTATAGTGAGAAATAAAGCAGACACTTCACCAAGATACAGAGACCTGTCAAAGGCTTCTAATGTCATATTCTCTACTGAAAAGGGTATGAAACAACACTCATGTCTGCAGTTCTCTACTCAGTAGATGAGCATTTTTAAAAGGTTTGAGATGATCTAGTCCCTGCCCACCAGCAGCTGAATGCTTCTAAGGGGTAAGGACATAGGCCCATGAGACCTCCATTCGTCTACTGAGGTTAGGGTCAAGGGGAAGGTCTCCGTCTGTTCTCTAATAGCAACATTAAAACAAGAGAACATCGCACGTTCTAGTTGTGGCAACACATGAAAAGTATTTTCTGAGGAAGGAGCATACTATGTCAGTGTTACCTCAGTACAGGAGATAAAGGTCATGATTTGCTAACTTCATTTCTTAACCTCAAAGAAATGAATACATATTTATGTATCTATACATATGTATATGTATATCTATATCTATATCTATCTATATGTATATATAAAACTAGAAGGTGAATGCTAGAAACTGTTTAGGCCCACAACAGTAAATCTGTCCAAAAATCTCCTAGGACTAACATTTTCACTCACTTAATCCCCACGGTTAATTTAACTGAAGTGATCATCCAAGTGGCTCATTTCTTTCACCCTCCCCAATCCATACTTATACTGCCCCCTCGAAACTGTGGGCTTGGAGGAAGCAAACACACTTCCTGGACAAAAAAAAGGAAGAGTCTTTGGACAGGGATATATAATTAGCAGATCTCTCAGGCTGGCAACCCTGAAGAAGCTGTATGAACACTGTGAAATTACTTATGGCTGAAGCGTTTGATCTGAGTCTCCATTTATAAGGACTCCCACACTAGAGAACTCTTGAAATACAGGCTATGGATTAGTTGCATTCATTTTACTGTGTACATAAACACTGGATAAGACGAGGCAAAGGGATGGGCATTACATTCAAAAAGGCATTACATTTTGTTCTGATACTCTGCAAGTTCTCAAGAAAGGAAACAGGAAAAAATAAATCAGAAAATTATTTTTAGAGATATTTGTATTTAATATTAATTTGAGCTTAACAAGAATACAAAATATATGTCACATTTCTTTATAACTGCAAATTATTTTGCTATTATAAAACTTAGTTTTATTAAATAGTGTTTGAAATCAGTAATTTATCATCTAAGGTTTGAATATACATGGAAATGTGCTGAAAAGGAATTGGAGCCATACAAAGGCAACTGTACTAAATTAAGTAAATAAGGTATTTTAAATATCCTAATACAAGCTATTTCTGTACTCTGAATATGACAATGTGATGTAAATTATTCCTGCTTTTTAATTTTGGTGTAATATAGAAAGAAATATAATATGATGCATTAATGCTGTCAATATAATTTTTAAACTTTTAAACTTTTTTAAACTTTTAAATTTAATACAAAAAAATAAAAATGATCCTAATTCAAAGCTTCACCACTAGTGGAAATAATTTTACTGAGTTTCTCATGTAAAGACTAAAGCTAGAATAGAGGCTAAAACTATTCAGATGCTTTGAAATAGGGATAGTGAGGAATTTATATTTTTTAAATAGCAAAGGGAGGGCGCACATCAATTATAATATGAAAGCCTCTATTTTTCAGAGTATTTGTTTTAATGAACTGCCATTCATATTTGGTTGTTCTGGTTCTTTGTTTTTGGACTTAAGCCCCATGCTCACTCATTTCCAATTAGTTAGCTGTGTCCTCCCTGGTAATAGGTGGCTACCACATCACAGCTTTCTAGTTTTCAGACTCAATTAAAACAGTGATAGTAAGTCTTGGCTCAAAATCAAGGCTGTAACCCCTGCAACCATCACATCTCCTTTAATCTCCCACAGCTCTGTTCCCTGACAAATTCCCTGGACAGAATAATTATCCCTTTCCACAACACTTCCAAACGCTCTGCACAGAGCTCCCAGGAGAACCAGCACAGAGATGCCATAATGTTTTAAGTTAGAAGGACAAAAGGTACACATTTTTTTCAAAACAGATTAATTCTTACAATGATTGCTCAATGTTGATTGCAGAAACACATTCTAAAATCCTGTAAATTTAATTACATCATTTATAGAGAAGGAGAACTTGCCACAGGATTAAAAGTCTATGAGACCATATTTAGGCTAGCTTTTCTCATTAATGGCAAAGCTATCACTGGGTCTTCTTTTAAAAATACACACATACATACACTTTCATATTACAAGAGAAACGAGTTAGCTGGGTGACTTTGGTATACACTTTTAGGAAAACAGTACACATTGTGTTCTTAAAACTCATAAAATTAGGTTTTGAAATATCATTAACCAATTACATATGTTTCAAATGAGTTCCCTACTATTTTAATCAAGCTGTCAAAATCTCCTGAAATTTTTTTGTATAAATGTACCAAGGGTTCAAAAACAGGATTTAACAAGTTTCTACTATCTACCTCTTTAACTTTTTTCTTAAAGATTTTGTTTTCTTAAAAATGAAAAAAAAGAACAAAAACTTTATTTATTGTCCAATGTAACTGCAACCAAACTTGACTTTAAATATCAAGCATACATTTTACTGGCTGATGGAAAACCATGATTAATGCACAATCTAGGTTCTATTTCCCTCTTTAATTGGAAACTACCCAGCCACAATAGGAGAAAAACATTCCTATTCTTTTTCTCAAGAGGAAAACAGATTAATGAAGGAAAGTTAGATTTACATGGTCATCATTAGCTAGACATTCTATAACAAATTGTGAATAATTAAATAGAAATATGCTGCTTTCACCTGCATTTATCAATATTTTTTTAAAGAATCAGGAAAGTTAGGAAGAGGGACAGGGAAAAATTGAATCTTATCTTGGGTAATGATTTAGTATCATATTTACTTAGATGCTTCACCTGCCTTACAAGCACACACTTTTCTCATAGATGCGTATACACGGTAAGCAAAAACTGAAGAAAAATGATTTTTCCCGCGTAAGATTTTCTCTACCACCCCACTCCCCAAACCTCACGACTGCTCCCTGGCCCCAAAACAGCAACCACGTTGCCAGCAGAAGCCTGACTAATTGAAATGTGCTTTGTCCTTGCCAGGACAAACACGAGATTAAATTAAACTAAGCAACAGCCTTGGTCAGATGGGAGACTGGGAAACAATGGGTTTGCACCAGCCTCCCCTCATCCAGGACCTCCTCCCCCCCTCTTCCTGCCTCATCTTCTTTTCCTTCTCTCTACTCCAGGCAGGGGGCAGAGGCCTCTCAGGCAACCTTCTGCCCTGCAGGTGTTTTACTTTGTGTCTACATACTTTTCAAGCTCAATAAAGGGCTTTGCTTATGAAAAGAAGAGCTGTCCTGAATTGCAAGCAAATGTTGTTACAAAGTATTTGGGACCTTGAGCACTGAGCTGTTGTTCTGTATTAAGGATGATCTGAAATATTAGGACAAATTATCAAGAAAACTAGCAGAAAATGATTCTGATTTCCTTAACCTACTGCCTCCTCAGCCATCCTACCAGCACTGCTTGGAAGAGGGGAGAGTTTGAGATATTCGTAATGTGCATCATCCTCCCATCACAAAGTACTTCTAGAAGCGCAAGCTTTGCCTGTACCATGATTGTTAATCCATCCACTTCATGTTTAGAGTTTACTACAGAAACACTTATCACCAGAAATAGTATCTCTAGGAAAGACTGGTCTCCTGAGCAACGGCAAGACCCCTGGACTATTAAAAAAATTGGATTTGATATATTTTTTCCCCAAATACTGAGTTTTTATATAGTTCTCAGTGATTCTCTTTTGATCATTAAATTGATATTTTATATAACATATCACAATCAACCAGAAATTAATTTTCTTCCATGTCAATGTGATTTTACTCATTAAGTATTTTTATGCTTAGTACTAATTTCTGGGTATACAGATGCGTGAAACTGTCATGGGCCCTGGCTTCACAGAGTTTCCCTCCTAAAAAAACATATTTTCTCCATTAAAGAGAAAATATTTTCTCTATAAACAGGCATTTAGACAATTACAGTAATTCTTAATTATTATTTGACAGAGATACAAAGTATGTAAAGATATTTTGTTCTACTTTTTTCAACATTCATTGTACTTGGGAAAAATACCTAGTAAGGCTAAATTAATTAGGGAAAAATATATTTACATTATAAGTAAAGATATTTGAAATCTTTCAGAATATAAAAAAATAATCAGCAAATCTTAACACGAAGAGGATTTTCTTGATTCTGACATTGCTGAGACAGTATTTGCTTGAGTAGATGCAATAACTTATGAATTACATAAATTCTTAGGACAGAATACATCATAGCCATTAAATCCAATGTATTCTGATATTTCTTCACCTAATTTTAGTTTTCAATATCAGTGAACACAAGTGGTGTGTCTAAGCAATAACAGGGAATTTATATTTTCTTCACCTGCTACATTGTCTTTAACTATCACACAAATCAGACATCTGTGAGAGTTTGAATTTTAACAGTACCTTCCAGTTCACTACAATAATAAATTTTAGCAATAAAAGTAAGAATGTACAATCATAGGCATCATGTATGCATGTCGAGTATATAGAGCATACAGGATATAGTACAGACTATAAGGGGAATTTGTGACTATCAGAATACTGCATCCATTCCATACAAAGTTACTTCCTGGAATACAACTTTAAACTCAATGCACGCTTGTCAGTATCAAAATGAACGAAACACCACACATCCTTAGTGTTTCTACAACAGAGTGACCCTATTCCTTTCAGGGTCTACAAGTGCATACATTTAAGTTGAACATCTGCATTGACAAGGAAGGACTTCCGCAATGGCCCTGATGCTCCAAATCATGTGTTTTGGCAGCTGCCTTATGCTAGACAGAGCATGAAAGACTGCTCCGTGCCCTTTACACACTCTGTTCTCTAAATAACAAGTTGGCTTTGTAGAGGTGGAGGAAAAGCGAGCAAGGAAGCACTGTCACCTCCAGAGCTCATTCTAAATACATCGACTTTATTTACCCCAACGTTCGGAAGAAGAAAAACTATACACATTTTGTGATTTAATTGTAATTATACTCCAGGAAATGCTGCTTTTGCTATACTCCCTCCAACCAGGGATACATTAAAAAAATACTAATTCATCATTATCTTTGAAAAATACTAACTTCACCATTATCACCAAACCCACTTCTAAGGAGACAGAATATTTTTCTTGACTAGCTATTCCCTTGCCTTACCATGAAGAACGGAGGGCTAGGGAAAAGGAGAGTAGGAGCTTAGAGTAGCAAAATTATATAAACAGAGGAAGGAAAAAGGAAAGTAGGGGATGAGGAAAAGAGAATCAACGTATAAATTTAAAAAAACACCCTTAGGGCCTCCCTGGTGGCGCAGTGGTTGAGAGTCCGCCTGCCGATGCAGGGGATACGGGTTCGTGCCCCGGTCTGGGAGGATCCCATATGCCGCGGAGCGGCTGGGCCCGTGAGCCATGGCCGCTGGGCCTGCGCATCCGGAGCCTGTGCTCCGCAACGGGAGAGGCCACAACAGTGAGAGGCCCGCATACCGCAAAAAAAAAAAAAAACAAAACAAAACAAAAAAAAAAAACACCCTTAGAGATCCAACTTTAGGTGCTGGCAACACACCCCATACACCTGTTATGCAACGGAAAATGAGATTTTTCCAGTTTAACCACTATGGAGAGCTGAGGCAAAAGCAATTTGAAAGAGAACGGACACAGGTAAATTTTTAGCAGTATCTGAGGTAAATGAGAATGTGTTTAGACAGAAGTAGTAAATGAGGACCATGGTGCAAGAAAATGGTTTGGGGATTCTGTGTGAAAAAAGTAATTACTAGAGTTAATTCCATTGGGAGCTTGGAAATCCGAAAGCTATTGTTTCCATTAGAGGCACATAAAAGTATGGTGGGTTGTAATGAGGAGACAATATACAGAAGGAATAAAAATTTGAACGGATGCACATGATGGCCTTGGTTTTCTTCATGAAAGGAAAAAAGTATGACATCTGTGAGTCAGGAATGGACCATAATCTCAATTTGAGATGTATTTCGTGGGGAACAGGTTACAGAATGGACAAGATGCATACAGGAAATTGTCTATAAGGATTCAGTTGAATTTGGAGAACATGAATAAACAATTCTGGGTTTTGCCAAATATATGCATTAGCCTAGAAATAAGACATAGCAGATGACCGAGCACTTATAACTCACAGGTAAGAAAAGGAAAAGGTACAAGGAAATCTGCAGTCACAGTAATACCAGTAGTTGAAACTGCAGATTGGAAAAAGGTAAGAGGACACATAAACAGAAAAGAGACTCACAGATTGGAAAAGCTGTATAGAAATCGCTTTTGGTTTCAGTCTGGCCTGAGTTCAAGTCTAAGCTCACCTTCTAACTAGTTATTTGACCTTAGACAAATCACTTATCTTCATTTTGTGTCAATTTCCTCATCCACTCAAATAAGATAATAGCACTTACCTATGCAGTTATCGTAAGGATAAAGTGAAATGATTTATGTAAAGCAGCAAAATAGGAGAATACAGTACTATGACCATTAATAAAAAGAGAGGGGCTTCCCTGGTGGCGCAGTGGTTGGGAGTCCGCCTGCCAACGCAGGGGGCATGGGTTCGAGCCCTGGCCCAGGAGGATCCCACGTGCCGCAGAGCAACTGGGCCCGCGCGCTGCAACTACTGAGCCTGCGCTCTAGAGCCTGCATGCCACAGCTGCTGGGCCTGCGTGCCGCAACTGCTGAAGCCTGCGTGCCTGGAGCCCGTGCTCCGCAATAAAAGAAGCCACTGCGATGAGGGGTCCGCGCACCGCAGCAAGGAGTGGCCCCCGCTCACTGCAACTAGAGAAAGCCCGCGCACAGTGACGAAGACCCAACGTAGCCAAAAATAAATAAATAAATAAATTTATTTAAAAAAATAAAAAATAAAAAATAAATAAAATAAAATAAAAAGAGAGGATAACAGTGTGACAGGAGATGTCAGTGGATGCCAGTGGTCATGCTTCCCTGTCCTTCTCCACTTCTTCCTTTCGTCAGTGATGCCCAGAGATCCCAGCACAGCCCTCCCTCTCAGGCAAGCTCCTCATTTCTCCTTTCTATTACATCACAGCCCTTGAATTTAGCCACTGTTTCCACCAGGACCAATAACCCTGCTTTACAGCATAATGAAACTCCCCACTGCAGTTCTTTCTTCTTATAAATTTCTATCTTGCCTTGGCTTTCAGAATTATCAACTCAAATATGTATCTCTCACTACACCTAGGGCAAACTTTCTGGAATCTGACTAATGTCCTGCAATGAAAATGGACATTTTTAAGCATGGCCTCGTCCTTTCTATTACCCCAACTTCTTTCTCCAACACGCTCCCAGCATCTCCTCCCATAGCAGATATGCTAAATCATGTAACATGCCTAGAAGGCACCACATTTTTTCATGCCTCTGTGTCTTTTCAGTAGTCCTCATCATCTTGCCTTCTTGGTAAAGTCCTTCAAGACTCATGCCAAACCCTAACATCACACCCCTCTCCTCAGAAGCGGGGACTCCTCTATGAATGTCACAGCTCTGAAACATATCTTCTCTTACAGTACTTATTACACTGAGTTTTAATCATGAATTTCCTTTGGACCCCACCAAACTATGAGAATCTTGGAAGCTTTATCTGATCAATTTCTGCATGGGTAGAACCTGCATAAAGATGGTAACAGCAGCTATTACATCGAAGGCCTACTACCATGTACCAGACACAAGTGATCTACAAAACCACCCTATGGGACATGTATCTTTCTTATCACTGAGGGGCACTGTTGTTCACTAGCTAGGGAGAAGATGGTGATAAAAGGGGAAACATTCTCTCTAGATTCTGTTTTTAGTTTTTTTTTTTTTTTTTCCCCCTGGAGAAAAGAAAACAAGTTTAAAGACAAGTACAGACATGTGGTACTGTATTAGTCTGCTTTAGCTGCTATAACAAAACACCGAAGACTTGGTGGCTTAAACAAGAGACATTTATTTCTCACAGTTCTAGAGTCTGGGAACTACAAGATCGAGGTGCTGGTGAGGGCCCTCTTCCTGACTTTTAGACAGTAACCTTCTCGATGTGTCCTCACATGGCAGAGAGCAAGTGAGCTCTCTGCTGTCTGTCCTTTAAAACACACTAATCCTATCATGGCCCCACTCTTATGACCTGACTAAACTTTAATTATACCCTTATGAGGTACAGTCACATTGGCAGTTAGGGCTTTAACGTATGAATTTGGTGTTGGGTGCAGGGGTACACAATTCAGCCTATATTAGGCACCTTTACAAAAAAAAAAAACTAAGCCACATGTTATGTAATAGAGTAATGCTATGAGGACACTCAGAAAAGAGACAAGAATTATGAGTGTTCTATGAAAGTATTCCAAAGATATTTATACAGAAGCACTATAAAGATGCACTACTCAGAAGTGTCATAGAGATATATCATGGTTGATTCATGAGAAATTATAAATCAGGTTTCTCCTAAATTTCAATGCTATCTTGAGCAATAATTTTAGCCAAAGATACTTGCTAGTGTTCTACCTACATCCCCTGAAATCACTTTCTCCATTTTTTGTTTTTGTATGTTTCTCTAACTCAGTGGACTTTTATTTCTAACGTCCTGTACTTGTGGATGTCTTCAGATCACTGTCCTCAGCTACTGGAGCTGTTTTGCAAACGCAATGGAGAACCAGAAGTGCCTCGGAATTCATTTCTTCAGTCAGCCATTGACCAATATGTGACAGATGCATGGATACGAAAGCCCAGGTCCTTTTGCTTCAGTCGGGGTACCTCTAGGGGTCAATTTATAACCTAAATTTTCCCTGTGGGATGAGGCTGAAGCTACCATTATTTGTCTCCCCTACTTCGTTGTCCAGATTCTCCCAACCTTACCAGTCTCCCCTGGGAGCGCTTCCTTAATAAACCCCTTACACACCAATACTCAGGGTCATCTGGGGAATGCAACCTCAGACAGCCCTTGAGATAACATCTATGACACTATCAAGAAGATACAATGGGGATAAATAGGAGACATCAAATGTTAGCAGCTTTTATACTGACAACCTCCTAGCTGACTTTCTTTTAGCAGTTCAAACTTACTCCCTCATTCTTTGGTTCACTGTCTCACCCAGGACTTTTTCTTTTCCCTTTCACTTTTCTCAGCCTGTCTGAGACACATGGTTTCACCTTATTTCTTACTTTTTCCTAACACTCCTGTTATCCTTAATGAACCCCAAAGCACAGTTCTCAGGATTGATGGAAATACAGTTGGGAAGGTGGGGAAGTGTCAGACTCTGGTGTTTGATTGAGTAGTAACAGAGGCTTGAACAGCACAGGATAACTGCAATACCAGCATAAAGAGGAGACGAATCCAAGGAAACAGACAGGAGGCTGGCAGATGGCAGTGGCAAAATGAGCTAGAGGGAGCATGAGGGGGGAAATGAGCATCCATGCTTCCTGTTCAGTGCACGTACTATGCACTCAGGGGTGGCTCTGCCTCTTCTTTTTTTTTTTTTTTTTGTGGTACACGGGCCTCTCACTGTTGTGGCCTCTCCCGTTGCGGAGCACAGGCTCCGGACGCGCAGGCTCAGCGGCCATGGCTCACGGGCCCAGCTGCTCTGCGGCACGTGGGATCTTCCCGGACCGGGGCACGAACGAACCCATGTCCCCTGCATCGGCAGGCGGACTCCCAACCACTGCGCCACCAGGGAAGCCCTGCCTCTTCTTTATTAGCAGTGGTATTCAGGACTCAGAGGCCTGACCGCTATCTTCCTGACTTCAACTTTTGGTGAGCTGGAGACTAAATAGTTTCTGCATGTGTTTTTCAGAGAGAAGAATGTTCCTAGGAGAGAACTGGTTTTTAGTTGAGGAGGAGAGAGGATGCAGGAAAGAGGTCAGTGAATGGAGGTGGGAGAGAATCATAGGGGTGGTACTTTTAAAAATGTAACAAAATCCCTATGATTAGAGAAGCTCACTACAACGTGTTTCAACCCAACCAATCCATGGAAGCTCCATTCAGGAAGGTAATCAAACAACTCACTCCTGTCAAATTTACTACCAGCTCTCCAGTCATGATCTTCTTTCCCTTTCAGTGGCATTTGTCCTGAGCCATTCTGCCATCTTGAACTCTGTCTACCCTTGGTTTTCCTGGTACTTTCTTAGATGTTCTTCACCCTCTCTGGGCAAGCACTATGTCTCCCTGGATTTTTCTTCTTCAGTGTCCTCATAAACACTGATATCATTAAGGCCTTTCTCATCCTATGTATTTTCTTTTTCTGTCCCTACATTACATCTATGATTTCAAAAGCATTTTTATCAAATTACAAGGAATAACATTGATGTATTTGTCTTTTTTAAGACTAAAAATTCAATTATGAGGGCAAATCCATGGGTAATCTTTACATTTCCATTGCCTGAGACCTGGAAGGTAACTAGTCACTGATTTTTGAGTAAATAACCAACATACAATCAAAAAATAATAATTCATACACTCTTCTTCTGAGAAAATGCTTTAAAATTTCATTTAAAAATCCCATAAAAGAGAAACATTATATTTGCTTCATCATGAGTGAACTATGGAAACATTTTATTTTCTGTGTTAACTAAAATAATGTTACCCAATATTTTATAAATGACATAAACCAAGCAAACTGCCTTTGCACAAGTAGAACACAGCTTTGGAAAAAGTTACAGTTTTGATTCCTACTTAGCTAGGTCTGATGTTACATAACTCCCAGGAATAGCTTTCCTTCCCCCTTAACAGAGAAGTCATGTCAGTACAGAAATTTACAAAATCTCTCATGCACTTATTTTCTGTGAATCTACCTGAGGTACATTAAAGGAAAGGATATTCTCAAATCTTCCACAACAGAATGAAATACAAAGGCCAGAACTATCTCTAAGAAATCTGGACCTAAAGTTCCAAAAGCTGAGAAATGTCTGATATCTGTGAGTACTTAGTCAAAGGAAAAAAAAATTCCAAGTTGTTTCATTACTCACCAAGTTAACACTTCTAGGAATGCAGGGAACACAATCTGTGCAGTGGCCATGCCACATTCCTAGAAGCAGGTGGTGTGTTTTCTGAATTTATTCAGTCATTGTACATAACACAGAACTGCGACTTTTTAAAACCTGTCTTAGAACAAAGTTATTCCTAATAGGAATATATTTTCTTTCTTTTGGGTTTTCTTTTAATCATTGGATTTAATATTCTCTCACTCTGATTTTTTAATCTGATTAATTTTCTACATGCATATCACAAATCCAACCTCCAACCCTCCACCAGTTGTCTTCGTTCTCTTTCAATACTACTCCATCAGATTCACTGCCCCGAAGAAATCTCTCTCGGACCCTCTGCCCAGAAGCCTCTTGGATTGGCTGTCCTCCCTTGGTGCACACACTCATTGTGAGATGGCCCATCACTCTTCGCTGGGGATTTCTTTTACTCCTTCCTGATTTGAATCGCCTCTTTCTAGATCTAACCCTTTGTTGGTTTATTCTCCTGTTATGGTGAGCACATCTTCAGTTTCTTAAGAAACAGTACATCAAGGTTAACTATTTGAAAACTTGCCTGTCTAAAATGTATTCAGCCTCCTATGTTATTTGATATTTTGGCTAGATATAGAATTCTACACTGGAAAGTATTCTCCTCTGAAATTTGAATGCACTTTTCTGTTGCATCCTGGATTTAAGGGTTGAAGCTATGAAGGACAAAGCATTTCTAATCTCTGAAAAACATATAATCTGCTTATTTTCTCCAGAACCTCACAGAGTCTTCTATTTTTTTCCCAGTGGTCTAAAATGTTATGATCACCTGCTCTGGTATGAGTTTGTTTCCATCCATTGTACTGGGCCCTCTCAATCTAGAAATAATTTAAGTACTAAGAAATTTTCTTCAGTGACTTTACTGATAACTTCTCTTGCACATTCCTTATTTTCTCTTTCTTCAATACTTATTTTTTGAGCTTCTGAGTTGCCCCTAAATTTTCTTATGTTGTCTCACTTTTTCCATCCATCTTCTCTTTTCTTCCTCTACATCCAGGATATTTCCTTAACTTTAATTTTCAAAACTTTTTATGATTTTTATTCATCTCAGATTTTAAATTCAGGGAGCTGTTTTATTTTCTGTCCCTTTTTAAAACAGTACGTGATCCTGTTCCATGAATGCAAAATCTTCTCTGATCTTCATGAAGATCTTTTCTTTCTCTCAGCATAGGTTCTGTTCCCTCCAAGCTCCTTTATTTGTTATTGGGTTTTTTTTTTTTTTTTTTTTTTGGAACGCTACTTTTTGTTTTAGAAGCTTTCCTCAGCTGTCCAGTGGTCTTGAACTCTATGTTTATATTTAAGAGGGGGCTTAAGAATGGAGGCTCTAACACATGAGTAGGCCTTGCCAATTGGAGACCTTTGCTATAGAGAGAATTGGTAGATTATTTCTTTCAGGAGGCCAAATATCAGTACGTTTCTTTAGACTGGTCATATTCCTCTACAAAGAATATTCCAATTGTGTTCTTGGAGGGCTGCCAGCAATTGAAAGCCTTAGGAGAAGCAGGATAAGCAGTTTTCAATCAATAGTGGGCTGGGGCTGGTAAGAACTCAATCAGAAGGACTGATTATGTGAATTATCTTCCCTACTTTACATTCAGGGACATCATGTTGATAGCATGAAATTGGGCATGATGGTACTATTTACACCACGGAAATCAGTAAATGCTTCAAATCAAGTAGAGAGCTGTTTGTTGAGCATATACCAGCACACTGCTGGTCTTAATATTTAGTCTTTCATCTGGTTCCACTGCTTTCAGGCTAGTCCTTCAATGCAGAGATGCTCTGTTTTTCCTACTCTAAAGAAAACATTTCAATCTTCACAGAGATATGAGCGAGGAAGTGGCAGGGTTATACTGGATGAGACAGGAGATCTTGGGATTTAATGCTTATTAAACAGACTTCCAAAGTTTTGAATCCACTCTCATAGGTACTTGATGCTTCCAATGCCTGAAGCTTTGGGGGATTCTATGCAATAAATCAGGTTATTTCTCGACTGGGGCTTCTGTGGGTTTAGGATATGGTTCTCTTGGTTATGCCAAGTCAATTACGCTCACCCATGTGCTATTCATTTTCCAAAATTAAGCTGCTATTGCTTTCTGTCCCCTTTTTTGTGTAGTGGTTTGTGCCTTTAAAATCCTTTTATGGTAGTTTCAGGAAGATGGGGGAGCTTATGCAAATATAGGCACATATGTTATCGATCTTTATCTGACTATTTTTTTAATTAAACATTCAGAGTTTAAGTATGACAGCTTCCAATGTGACCTTATTTGGAATTAAGGATTTTGCAGGTGTAGTCAAGGTAAGATTAGGTCATACTGGATTAGGGTGGCCTCTTATCCAATGACTAGTGTCCTTACAAGAGGAGAGAAATTTGGACACAGAGACACAGGGAAGAAGGTCATGTGACAGTAAAGGCAAAGAATGGAAGCCAAGGAATGCAAGCCAAGGAATGCCAAGGATTACCAGCAACCACCAGATGTGAGGAAGAGGAAACGAAGGATGCTTCCTTGGATGCTTTAGAGGGAACATGGCTTTGCCAACACCTGGATTTTGGACTTCTAGCCTCAAGAATTGTGAGAGAATAAATTTCTGTCGTTTAAAGCCACTCAGTTTGTGGTACTTTGTTAAGGTAGCTCTAGAAAATTAACACAACCTCCAATAGTCTGCTTCCAAGGCTTTTGCTTTGCTCTTTCCTTGGAGTGAGCTGGCAAAGAGCAAAAAGGAAGACTAGGCAGTCCCCACTTATATAACTTCTCCATCATTAAGCCCTGATCCTATGGAGGATACGATGCTTAGTTCCCTTCTTCTGCCTACATCGCCCAGTTACCTCAGTTATTCAGTAATCAATGTTATAACTGGTGCAAGGACCTCAGAAATATACGTTCAAATCTACCTGTGCTTAAACACTGAAAAGCTACATGTGGCAGACATAAAATAGAAGCCTTTTGGTTTAAATATTTCACCCTTGAAATTTAGAAAGTTCAATCTTAGTTGGTAGCAAAGACCAATCATTTCACTGATTTCTTGAACTAAGACAGCATTTTTACTATATATATTTTTTTCTCAGAATCAGATATATTATGAATATTTACACAATCCTTTCAATGAGTTTTTTTAATTTTTTTTTACTTTTGGTCATTAGTGATGGGAGGGTACAAACTATATCATTTGTAGAAATTATTATAAAAATATTTACACATTGGGCTTCCCTGGTGGCGCAGTGGTTGAGAGTCTGCCTGCCGATGCAGGGGACACGAGTTCGTGCCCCGGTCTGGGAAGATTCCACATGCCGCAAAGCAGCTGGGCCCGTGGGCCATGGCCGCTGAGCCTGCGTGTCCGGAGCATGTGCTCCGCAACGGGAGAGGCCACAACAGTGAGAGGCCCGTGCACCGCAAAAAAAAAAAAAAAATTTACACAGTGATTATATCTAGAACCTAAGTTTTCTACTAAAGGAATTGAGTAAATATAGATGTGAGTGGTTAAAAGAAGAAAAAAAGAAAGAAAGTAAAAGAATAAGTTGTGATGAGGCAGGGACCCTTAAAACAAAAACAACTTATAACCCCTGTCTATGCATATGATGAAAATGACTCTCTAATTTATATTTAATTACTGAATTTATGTAATTATATGCTTACATATAGTTTTTGTCATAGTTCTTACCGTAATGCTCTTTTTGATAAGACAAAAGTAATTGTCATCTAAGTTAACATAATGAAAATATAGAGTATAAATGAACTACAAATAGTCTCTATATAATATTCATTGTAAAAACGAATCTTAAGCAAAGGAGCTCTTAAGCATTTCTAACTAGGTACACTCAAAAATTTAAAAAAACCTTGAAGGATGAAAAAACTAAGTATCAAAAATCACAAGTATAATGTCCAATATTTTCATTTCTTTCTCCAAAGTCAAAATTGCACGGCAATATTATCAAGGATCAAATAGGAGCTTTACTGAAACTGAGGACATAGTTTACGACTAACTAGCATGAATCACCAACTGGGCCTTGAAAATGGGTGAAGGAATAAACTGCTAACTACAAGCTACAAGATATTATTATTAAAGCATAAAGTTTGTCATAGATAAATATTATAGCCAAACTTCCTTCATAATTAAATCAATTCATTTTCTTATTAAATACTCACTCAATAATCTATAAAGGCCAAAAAAAAGGCTGAATAAGTAAAATCCAAGACCTCATTATAAAAGCTACTCCTCTCCAGATATTTAACTGTTTTAACATTTTTGCTTAAACTCCATTTGCAATGTATGACCTATAAAATAAATATCTAACATGATTAAGTTTTTAAGTTCTTTTTAAAAAAATCTTTAAAACAAATACATTTTCAGAGACTATTAGAAGGATAAGATATAATAAAATACAAATGAAATTGCAGTGATTTATTACTCTTCTCTATCTTCAGAGAGTCTTTAAAAAATTTTTTTTAATGAACCATACTGTAAAAGGGCTTAAAAATGTGAAAAATACACTCAGGTGGAGAAGTAAATACTTTTTAGATAATGAGAGTGTTATGTCCTTACAAAAATCTTCCAAACATGGTCTGAGAATAGAAGAGCACTCAAGTTGCCTATTCTACCCTCATTAAGAGTTATCTTTTTGGTAGAGTATTTCAAATCATTCACATAGTAGTCACTGGAATGTAACATAAGTGTTTTAAATAGTAACTAAAGAATTTTATAACTGCCAGTAGAAGCAGCTCTTCAAATAACTAGAAAATTATATTCTTGATCAAAGAGAAGAAAGGCTATTTCTCCTCTACCAGGGAGCAGTGTAACTTAACAAATTCTATGGCCTAAAACTGTACTGTAGTGATTTCCTCAATATATCTGTTTTTGTTTGCCTGTGACTTTACTTTCCTTCTAAGGGTGAGTGATTCAGAAAGCCATTTTCCAAGGTATATAAGAATTAATAGCTTATTTCCATACTCTAGGTAACTGGTAGAAAATTGAGCTCTGTCAAAAACTAGTAAATATGTTTTACAAAATAATATCAATATATGAGTATATGGTAAAGAGATACAATTTCTCATGAAGAAACTAGATCCTGCCTTCAAAAAGATTCACAAACATTTTGTGCAGGTAGGTAATCTATGCATACAAAGGGGTTTTTTTTTTGGTTGTTTTTTTTTTGCTGTATGCGGGCCTCTCACTGCTGTGGCCTCTCCCGTTGCGGAGCACAGGCTCCAGACGCGCAGGCTTAGTGGCCATGGCTCAGGGGCCCAGCGCTCCACAGCATGTGCGATCTTCCCGGACTGGGGCACGAACCCGTGTCCCCTGCATCAGCAGGGATACAAAGGGTTTTTAATCCTAGACTAGGCTGTGGTTAGGTAGGTGGCTGTTCCAGGTGATCAGACCATTCACTACCGGACTCTTGCTAGTAGATCTAGAATTTATTATTACCTGGAAAGGGGTCAGGAGAAAGCTCAACAGTGTGATAAAGACCCATCAGTGTGTCAGGAATCCATGGAACAGAAATGCTAGGCAGGGATATAGAAGGAGAAATCAAGTTTTAGTATTCTCTCAGTGATAGAAATTCAACCTTAACTGGAGTGAGTATTTTAAAAAAAAGGATTCACGTGATTGTTAAGTATATTGGGGTAATTCTCAACATCAAAGGAATAGGAGCTTTAGGGATTGAAATCAGGGACTCTACACTAGTGCTCTCTTTCTCTTTTTTCCTCTCCCCCTACACACTTATTTCTGATTTTATTTTCCTCTCTCCATCTGTTGTCAGACCCACTCGGTATGATGGAGAAGAGCTGCAATCAGGCCCAAGGCTGGACTGTATCTAGAGAGACCCTTTGCAACCCACAGAAAACTACTCTTCCACCACAATTTCAAAGAATTAAGGGTTATAACTCTGACATGCATCTCATGCTCACCCTTTGAAACTGATTTGTATTTAGGGGCATAGAGTACTGTGATGGACCAATAAGTCAAAAATAGTGGAGAGATTTTTAGATATCTTGAAAGTCAGCCTCTCCATAAGTACACTGAAAAGGGAAATGGGACCACGACTACCACATCCCCATCTACTGGATGGCCAAAAGGAAAAGGTTGTTTATTTGAGATTATCTAGATGTCCAAGCCTTTCTTTAAAAATACTAGGAACCGACACACTTTCTGGTTGGTGATCTGAAAGTGCTACTGTAATAGGGAAGAACAAATATGACTCCATATTAGGGCTGTTTCTTTTACTTTAACCTTTGTATTCTATTGCTTTTGCTACCAGTTAAGAATGTTGGGATTTCACTAGTGCTCCAGTGGTAAAGAATCTGCCCTCCAATGTAGGGGATGCGGGTTTGATCCCTGGTCGGGGAACTAAGATCCCACATGCCACGAGGCAACTAGGTCTGCACACCGCAACTACTAGCCCATGTGCCTCAACTAGAGAGCCCACGTGCCACAAACTACAAAGCCCATGCGCTCTGGAACCCATGCACCACAACTGGAGAGAACCCCGCATACCACAGCTAGAGAGAAGCCCACACACCACAGCTAGAGAGAAGCCTGCACACCGCAATGAAGAGCCCACAAGCCGCAACGAAAGATCCCACATGTCACAACTAAGACCCGACACAGCACCCCAAAATAATTAATTTTTTAAAAAAAGAATGTTGCTTATAGCCTGAAATATACAGGATAGCCCATTCTCAAGGCTTTGACCTTTAAGGGTATAACACTTTTCCATTCAGAGAGAGATAAAAAGCTGCAGAACAGAGAATAACACTTGTCTTGTTGGAGGTTTATAGGAACATCAGTGACCTGACTTACATGGACAGCCATAAGAACAAAGGATTCCTACACCAAGAAGTTCGCAACAACCAACCACGCCCCTCCCTCACCTTGCCTTTAAAATGCTTTGCTGAAACAACTTCAGGGAATTCAGGGGTTTTTTGAGCGCAAGCCACCCGACTCCTTGCATGGCCCTTCTCTACTCCAAACTCTGACGTTTTCAATTTGTTTGGCCTCACTGTACGTCAGGCACAGGAACTTGTGTTCAGTAACACTATTATGATAACTACTCAAGTAAGAATTGCTTGGAAATTCTTAAGAAAGGTGGGTTGCTTTTCTACCACTACATATTAGAGTAGAAACTTTTAATATCAGATGTCCTGCTGCTAGGATAGGACCTTCAAAGATGCCCTGCATCCATGTTTAATAAAGAATTAGCCTCTGTTTTGTAAACCATAGAAATCACAATTCTCAGATCATTATATCAGAAGAATGCTTCTGATTTCTTGTAATCTGTATTTTTATCTAGTATCATGCAGTGCACTGTGAAAGGCCTTATTTAGACTACTTGTGAACTTAATATATGTTAATTAATAAAACTGAATGGTTTTTAACATGTTCAAAAAAAAAAAGATGCACCTTAGTCCCACCTGCCAGTTCCTGTTGGCTAATCCTATGACTAGTCCACACGTAGTAGTTCTTTCTTACCACATCCTAGCCCTCATTCGTCTGTCATCTGCTAAGTCGTGGGTCCCTTGAACAGATAGAAGGTACATTCACATTTGTGTCTCCCACAGTGGGTTTCACCATAGGGATGGGTTCCCAGGAGATGTCTGCCAAACACAATATATCATCAGATGTTCTATTCTAGGTAGAAGTTTCCAAGAGGTAAAGAAAGAGAAGTCATTGTAAATTGGCTCTTAATTAAATGTTTTAAAAAATGAATGAAAACCAAAAGAGTAAACTAGATTTGATTGAGAAAAACATTATACAGACAGACGTTACAGGTAAAATGTTATGTATCTTCTTCAAACTTTTTCATTATATATTAGGACAAAAATATGGAAAGAAGAAAATTAATTCAAATTAGCATAATTGGAAAGAATTGCCATTTTTCATACATTTTTAGTATACTGTTTCATTACTTTAAAGTTTCAAGTAAATTGTAAAAGATAAAGATATTATCTTGAAACTTAGTCATGTATTTTTCAAAATAAGAGCAATATATTTACTTATATCTTAAAAATTCTTACTTAAAATTATTAAATATAGGTATTTTTCAATATGTATAAACATCTTATCAGATTTGAATTCAGGTTTTATTCATCTATACCTATAGGCTATGTGCTGACAACTTTTCTAGGTCCTGGGAATAATGCAGTGAGCAAAAGGGATAAAGTCTCTGTTCACATGAACTTACATTTCAGAAGACACGGATACAGAGTTCATGTTGTGAATTGCTTACTACAAGCTTCCTGTCACTATTCTAAGAGCTTCAGAGGTATTAACTTGCTTATTCTCTACAATAGCCCTACAGGGGCGGGTCATGTTATTTTCTCCATTTTACAGTTTAGAAAACTGAATGGAAAGTTTAACTTGTAAAAGGTCTTAAACAACCAGTAGCAGAGTTGAAATATAAACCAGGTTATTCTGGTTCAAAATGTGTCTTCTGAACCACTCTGCAATACTGCATCTCACCATAAACAAATATAAGAAATATATGTTCTTAATATTATCTTTATACAAATAGACGATAACTAGTCAATGACTTGCTCATAAAAAATAACAGGACTGGGCCTCCCTGGTGGCGCAGTGGTTGAGAGTCCGCCTGCCGATGCAGGGGATACGGGTTCGTGCCCCGGTCTGGGAGGATCCCATATGCCGCGGAGCGGCTGGGCCCGTGAGCCATGGCCGCTGGGCCTGCGCATCCGGAGCCTGTGCTCCGCAACGGGAGAGGCCACAACAGTGAGAGGCCCGCATACCGCAAAAAAAAAAAAAAAAAAAAAAAAA
This sequence comes from Mesoplodon bidens, assembly GCF_964165515.1. Taxonomy (NCBI): domain Eukaryota; kingdom Metazoa; phylum Chordata; class Mammalia; order Artiodactyla; family Ziphiidae; genus Mesoplodon; species Mesoplodon bidens. The sequence goes on from NC_138166.1 coordinate 26,961,716, forward strand.
ACAGGACTTATTTCTTCAAAAGTATTTGTCGGGCTTCCCTGGTGGCGCAGTGGTTGAGAATCTGCCTGCTAATGCAGGGGACACGGGTTCGAGCCCTGGTCTGGGAGGATCCCACATGCCGCGGAGCAACTAGGCCCGTAAGCCACAACTACTGAGCCTGTGTGTCTGGAGCCTGTGCTCCGCAACAAGAGAGGCCGTGATAGTGAGAGGCCCGTGCACCGCGATGAAGAGTGGCCCCCACTTGCCACAACTAGAGAAAGCCCTCGCACAGAAACGAAGACCCAACACAGCCAATAATAAATTAATTAATTAATAAACTCCTACCCCCAACATCTTCTTAAAAAAAAAAAAGTATCTGTCACCTGTAGAATTTCAGTCCCCAGTGTCTCACCTCTCCTGCTTGATGTCTCCTTTACCAGTCTCAACTCCAGGCCTTAACAAACAACCTTACTCCTTCCTTCTCTGTTTCAGTTGTGACAATAAGTGCTGCGACGTGCACTGGGGACACCCTCTTTTCGGAAGAAAGGAATTTACTTCCACGGTTGTTGAGCATGCTGCCAACAGAGTTCAGCAATCAGCCCATCCAGGAACTCTCTCAGCTAGAGAGAAAGGGAGCCACCTTGCCCGAGGTCCAGCCCCTTCCCAGGGTGGCCTATACCCTATGCCTGATCCATGCGGGAGTAAAATGCAGGTCGACTCTAAAAGATCATCCCAGTCTCAGAGCTCCTCCCACATCAGGCTGAGGTCACAGTTGAGACTGCATCTCCATCCAACCTTCTCTCACCGCCCACTCTTGGTTTCCCCCTTCCCTTCCATATGTGTCCCTCCGAAAAGCACTCTCTAATAAACTTCCTGAATGCTAATCTCTCTCAGGGAAGCCAGCCTGCAATATTCCCCACTATTGATCCCAACGTTTCAAATTTCCTTTGGGGCAGAAACCCTACAGATGATATAAAATATGTCAGATGATGGATCAGTGTCACGGAGAACACAATAGAAACAAGCTTCATTTATGGCCTTTATTTATGAAGCATAAATGGGATGTAACTCTATCAAATGATAAACAGAAGCAAAGGGTCACTTTGTGTTCATTCTTTTATTCTACAAAGTGCTCTCCTATATTTCATTGCAGTACTGCATTCGTACTCTTTTTTTTTCTTGTAAAATTGATTCTAGTTATCCTAGTTACTTTAATTTTTATGGTCCTGATTTCCACATCTCTAAATCATTTTGGTCCCTCTAAACTACTCTACAGTATAGTTTGTGGCACAAGAGTTGTCCTCCCTGAATTTTTTTTTCTTTTCATTATCCCCAAGAGATGAACAAGAGAGCATACCAATTATACACATCAATTTGCATCGCTGTAAGGGAAAATGTTCATGTTGATTTATGAGATACTTTAAGTACTTATTTTGGATAAATGTTTTTAATATCTACTAAATCCTGTATTCAGAAGTATAATACTTTTTTTTTTTTTTTTTTTGCGGTACGCGGGCCTCTCATGTTGTGGCCTCTCCCGTTGCAGAGCACAGGCTCCGGACGCGCAGGCTCAGCGGCCATGGCTCACGGGCCCAGCTGCTCCGCGGCATGTGGGATCTTCCCGGACCAGGGCACGAACCTGTGTCCCCTGCATCGGCAGGCAGACTCTCAACCACTGCGCCACCAGGGAAGCCCAGAAGTATAATACTTTTATGATAGTTGCTTGGGTTACGCTTCCATAGAAAATACTGCCATTTTAACCTAAACTAAATGAGCATTAGTCTCAGGGTGTTTCTCAGTCTTTCAAAGAGATCAAAATACCTCATTTCTTTTTTGTTTTTTCTAATTTTCAAAATAGCACTAAATAAAAATGACCATGATATCATAGTGGAAGAAATTAGCATTGTACAAAATACTTACAATTTAAACTAAAAGAATGTATTTATTGGTTGAGAGGCAGTATCACAACCAACACGGAGATTTTCTTTATGGACTTTTCCAGTCCCAGTCCTGATGCTTTTTGTCTCTGCTGCCTTAGGCACATCATCTAACTTTTAAGTTTCAACTTCTCCTCTGTAACATCAGCAATCTACTTTGTCTAACTTTAGAGTTTTTATGAGATATCAAATAATATGCTACAAAACATAAAAATCAGACAATACAGTATAAACACATGCACTAATAATAATTCCACTGCAAAAGAGAATGATGGGTCACACAGTAGTTGTGTTATACAAAACCAAACGACCGAGTTGCCTAAGTGAACTTTAAAAATGTATCTAGAGGGCCTCCCTGGTGGCGCAGTGGTTGAGGGTCCGCCTGCCGATGCAGGGGATACGGGTTCGTGCCCCGGTCTGGGAGGATCCCATATGCCGCGGAGCGGCTGGGCCCGTGGGCCATGGCCGCTGGGCCTGCGCATCCGGAGCCTGTGCTCCGCAACGGGAGAGGCCACAGCAGTGAGAGGCCCGCATACCGCCAAAAAGAAAAAAAAAAAAAAATGTATCTAGAAGTTATTTGACATGTAGATCATATCTTAATGCCCTGGGGGCTGTGCTTACTGATGCTCAGGTCAGCCTCCTTCTAAGTCTTCTGTGTTTTAGTTTCATTGCCTCGACATTTTTGCTTATATGACCACAAATCAGGAAATCGCACAATTTCTCTAGGTCAGCACATTTTGCCATTTCACTGATGCAGTGCACTCAGTGATGCATTAACTTCTCTAATTCTTATTTCTTTCCTGAGCTCTAAAGTTGATATTGTACCTTTCAACTGGGGCTGGTTAAATAAATCATGGAAGAATCATAACATGGAACACTATATAGCCATTAAAAAGTAGGAGGAAGTTTTATTTGTCGTATGTGGAACAATTTCCAAGACATATATTTTTAATTCAAGATTCTAGTCGGTATAAAATAAATCCAATGTGTCTGTGGAAATATATATGTTTCACATTAAATACATACTAAATTATGTATATTATTATAAGTTGTATGTATTTCACACATATACTATACATTGGATTCATGTGTGTATATATACATTATACACACATATGTCTATAAATACACACATACGTTTTTCCCTGAAATTGCCATGGATTTTCTTAAAGAAAGGAAATTTGGTATTTGCAGTTATATGAAAAGTTTTATTTTGGCATACACAATCAATAAAAATATAAGAATCAGCTTCTCCTAATATCTGCCTAATATTATAACTTTTATTATTAAGAACCTAAGGTTATCATTTTGTTTATTCCAGTATAAATATTTATTTCTATTTTGTAGGAAAATCAAACAAGTTGAGAATATTATTATATCTTACTTTAAGCAACAAGTCAGTGTGTGTATTTATGCTTCTTGATTGGAATATTATTAATATAGATGTCTTCAAAAATCTGTATTTTTCATGTTTATATGAGATTTATTTACTTATTTAAAATTTATTTTCCAATTTAGAACAGACACTAAGTATGAAAATGCATACATTTAAAGATGCAAAAATATGTTACTTAACAAATATTTTTCTTCTTTTTTAGTGTAAAAATTATGGGGGAAAGAATTATTTATTTTCTCTTGGATTAATTTGAACCACCTTAAGACATAAGGTTGGCACCTATAAAAATAACTTCAAGATAAATATTTGCATTCCACTGTTCCATATGGGCATCCTCAGGAGATGCGACATTTGGCTTCTGGCTCTCAAACCAACACGTGATAAACGTGACTTTTAAAATTAGCCTGTATTGCTGATTGTTATTTCTTCTGGGTAAAAGCACGGACAAATTAAGGAAATCTGAAGGAGATATTCCAATGCAAAAACTTAAGATAACACTTAAGAATACAAATCAGGGATCTTTCTAGAATGTAAGGTTTCTTTATTTCATCACATCTTTATTTTTCTTGTTATATTCTTTGACTTTTTTACTTTGAGGACATAAAATGGAGCTAGGAAGCTAGCCTCACATTCTAGAAAATATGAGTTAATCAACACCGACAGATTTAAGAATTTAGGAAACCTGTGTTCAACTGCCTTTCCTCTCCAGAAATGAATATTCCCAAAGCGATTTAACATCTCTCTCCCCAACTAGAGCATGAACTTTAAAAGGGCAGACACCAAGTCTATCTCATTCTACTTTTAGACAGAAGCACTGAGTAAAGTGACTGGCACATAACACAAATTCAATAAATAGTTTCTGAAAGGATGAATGAATCAACGCATGAATGGATGGCATAATAACATACAGGAAGGTGTAACCTTTTCTTTTTGAAGAAAAAGAAATTCGCTTTGATGGAAACAATCTAACTAGGAATCTTGAAACCTAGGATCAGTTTCTTTTCTGCACCTATTCTGACTAACTTACTTTCAATACTTGTGTTTCATAAGAAAATAAATACCCTAAAAGGGGACAGATGATTGTATATAATTTTGAAGTCCTTTCCACTTTTTAGATAAAACCTAGGTGAAATTATGATCTGTTTGAAAAAACAAAATGCAATAAATGTGAGGCTACAGTCTTGCTTTGACTATTTATGTTCATTTGTTAATGAACTACCATGTGATCTGTAATGTAAGGAACTCTCACCAGAACTTCTGTCTTATAACTTTAATGAAGATGAATATTAAATCCTGAACATAAATTGATTAATTTTACATCGTTTTCTCATTCACCCCCTACAAATATCTAGGATTTCTCCAACCCTCAAACAGAAATAACCATACCAATAAGCTGTTCTACAACCACTTCCTTCTGTATGTTTCCCTCCACTTCCTCCCCCTACACCTGTTTAACTGCCTCTACCTGAATTTCCTTAGGGCATCATGTACAGTCCCAGGATTTACAACCTAAAAGGGAACCTCCCCTTTCTCACTTCCATTTATGTTTAAGTCACAAGTGGAAAGAAAACAAGCAAGTTCGAGAGGCAGAAGAGGAACAATTAAATGCTACACATATCCTTCATTTGAGACTCCACAGGCCCTACTGTGCCTCAGCCTGCACTATTGCACTCTACTGGGAAGTTACCTCCAGCTGAAACTTCCTTTCTTTTTGTTACTATGCTTAACTGAGATTTGAATAATTACAAAGGAGCAGGAGAAGAAAAAGTAGTGAGTTACTGGAACTGTTGTCCTCCGATGGCAGAGGCACTGGGGCTGGGTAAGGTCCTTTCCTACTGCCATTGTCCTAAAGAGGAGCTCACTCTCCTTGCTACTACCCACGACTGCGTTCCTGGAAGGGCTTCTTGCCTCTGGAGTTCTCTTTACTCCAAGTGCTGCTGACAACTCAATACTGTTCTATGTAACATATTCCAAGGAAAGACAAAGCAGCTCCCATTTTAAACCTATGCTGGCAATTCTAGGTAATTCAGGGCAGCTTTCAAACTTTTTAGACCACGTCCACAGGTAACAAGCAGATTTCACTTTGGAGCCATTACACAGGTTCATGTCATATATCCGAAAACAAGGTTTCACAAAACAATACTGACTATATGCAATACGCACTGATATTTTCTGGTTTATTTTATCCCATATTAAAAAAACAAAACAAAACACTGGCTGGACCAATTAAATCCCAATCTTTTGGAGTAAGACTCAGGCATCAAGTTGTTTTCGCTTTTTTTGTGTGTGGGTTTTTTGTTTGTTTTGGGTTTTGGGTTTTGGGGGGGGGTTTTGGCATTTCCCAGGTGATTCCCATGTGTAAATAGCTTTGGGAACCACCTTTCTAAAGGATTTTCAGGTGACCCTCTTGGATTTTTGAGGAATACGGTTTTATCACTTGTAAATAATAATAGTTCTCTCTTCATTTAAAATCACTATATTTCTTAATTTTGTTTATTGTTTTACTGTATTACCTAGAATTCTTAAAACAATTTTAAACAGTAATAAAAACAAGCATCTATTAAACAACAACAAAACTGGCCTTTTCCCGTTGCGGCGCTGCCCAGTGAGGAACTCTTGTCTACATCCGCAGCCGTGCAGCCCTCTACAGTCTGCGCAGTCTTCCGACACAAGAAAAAGGCCACAGCCTCCGTCTCTCTCTGCAAACCGGGCAAAGAGCTCACCGAGGTCAAACAGGCTGCTGCAAGGCAATGACCCGAACCGCTTCCACTTCTGAAAGAGCGATTCGGGGGCGTGGCCGTGCGTGTCGGCGTAAAACGGCAGTGGTCTCGTGACCCAGATTTACCCAATCTGCCAGTCCATCTCCAAAGCCCTGGTGGTGGTGTAGTACTAGAAATTCGTGAATGAGGCTTCCAAGAAGATCAAAGACATCCTCATTCTGTAAGACCGAACCCTGCTGGTGGCTGATCCTGTCGCTGCTAATTCAAAAAGTTCGGAGGCCCGGGTGCCCGTATGCGCTACCAGAAATCCTACCGATAAGCCCTTCATGAAGATTGGAGTTCACCATTTGTAAAAAAACAATGGTTGTGGGATTTAAGGTTTAAATTAAATCCTAAATCCTGTGACCTACAAAATTGATTGCACACTCTATTAAACTCACAATTTGTAAGCCAACTGATGTAGAGCAAGGAGTTGGCAAACTATGACCCATGGACCAAATCAGATCCGCCATCTGTTTTGATAAAGTTATACTGGTGCACACCCGCGCCCGCTTTTTAATGTGTTATCTATGGCTGCTTTCCTGCAACAGTGACAGAGTTGAGTCAATGCGACAGAGACAGTAGGACTCGCAAAGTCTAAACTATTCCTTATCTGACCTAGAGAAAGTTTGCCTACCCCCTTATTTAAAACAAGTATTTTACCTTAGGAGGGGTGGAACTGGGGTCAGAAGCAAAGAGGTTAGAAAAGAATCGGGATGCAAATCTTGAATGGTCTTGTATGTTAAGCTAAGGGCTGGATTTTATCCCAGGGGCAGTAATGAACCATTTCCATGTAGGAGTGACCCTTTTTTCTGATCAAGTCTCCAGCTGGGTTCTGAAACTTTGAAAACAGAGCACATTAGGCAGGGATGAAACTATGTCTTGTTTCTTGTGCATTTCCAGGCTCCAATAGTTGCTGTTCCCTGTGAACCTGATAAATGTACACTTAGCCTTTGCTTCTCTTTTGACTATGAAACTGCTGGAATTTATAATCTTCCTATTTTTAGATTAAAGACTCCTGCCTGAGTCTCATCAGAGGATTTCATAACTCTGGACTGTATTCAGTGGGCATTCTGGCTCCACCTAAAGGTGGCTTTCCTCTGTTCTCTAAGGAGAGGTGGTGGTGTGGATCAACCATGCTTCCTGCCTGAAGCTGCTGTGGTTTTGACAGTGCATAAAATAAGCAGCAAGCCCATTAAAGGTGGTCAAGAGACCAGTAAAAATATAAAGCTTTTTTTTTTCCAGCAGGTAATGCTTAATTCATTCATCAAACTGACACAGTAAACATTTACACTATTCATCTATCCATCAAATATGTTTTGCTTTAAGTAAACATAGCAACCATACAGTTCTTAATGGCAACTTAGATTCTATTCATGCTTGCTTCAAAGACAGCACTGAAAAACCTGTTGTTGACCTTGAGAATGATTACTAAAGCCCTACTGGTCTGATGCTATAATTTAAAGGTGACTTTTTGTATCTTTTCATACTCTAAAAGGTATGATAAGAAAAATATGCTTGAGGCAAAAGGTCTCAGTTAATTATTTTAATGTTTTATTTTATTCACCAGCTGGGTTTTATTAACCGAGGTTAGAAAAAAATAGGAAGATCCTCACACCATGTAGTGTAGTAGGTAAATATACATAGCTTAGAAATAAAGGTCCTATAAGGCTTATGAAAAGTTTATGAAAAGACTTCTAAAAGAAAAAAGTTCCAAACCTAAATTATGGTTAAATCTGCATTATAAAGTAAATAAAGGTGGTTTCCAAAGAGAATGGTTATGTGTCAAAAGTGAGATGTGAAGAATGCAGAAAGATTAATAAAACCAAGCAGGATCTCATTAATCAAACATCCCCAAGTGGAAGAAATGATTTGACTTGAATTTGCCTCTATATACACCAGTGATGGAATCTGCTTTTTTTGTGAAGCAGCCAAAATGTCAGCTTGATAAATGGGGTAATTCAAAAATACCTACTCTGTTTTTTTTTTAATACGTAGATGAATGTACATAGTAAAACCAAGATTAATTATTTGTTAAAAATCTAAATAAAGCTTTGATCACTTTGACTAAGAAGATTTGATTCTTTTTAATGAATTGACCAAATAAAATATTTAAACTGAATCTCTGTTCAAAGGATTGAACATACAGGGAAATAACCACAAAATCGAATGATTTTAGTTTACCAGGAGAACATCTTAGATGAATTAAAACTAATATCTGTTATGAATATCATATTAAGGGCTTTGAATAACAGTTTATAAAAATAATGTAATTACCTATATATTTCAGTCCTGATATGAAAGTGCTTTAAGAATGATTAGGTTAATGTTTCATTTACATGGCACTTTTTCTCCTGAATCATTTGAAAAATATGGTAAATATTTATGTCCAAGACCACCCAAAGGAAAACAAAACAAGTAAAGCAAGTAATAATAAAAAAAATCTTGCCTATAAAACAGTTATCTAATAACCAGTTGAACTGAGGTAGTTTAAAAAACCACCACAAATACAATTTGGGAATATTATTGCCAAATGAATATAAACATCCAGAAACAATACAACAACAAGAAAACAGTATTCCTATTATAGTTAACAATATCTCCAGTGACAGTGACCTCTTTGTCAACCTGGTAAAGAAATAACTATTATGGCTAATTTTATCATAGGTTTTCTGTGAAAATGTCTAGTATTTAGTTTCTGTTTTATTCAAAGTTATACATTGCTTTAGATTGAATTTTGTCCCCCCACCCCAAAATTCATATGTTGAAACCCTCACCCCTGATGTGACTTATGTGGACATAGAGCTTTTAGGAGGTAATTAAGTTAGAGGAGCTGATAAGAGTGGGCCTTAATCCAGTAGAATTGGTGGCCTTATAAGAAAAGAGAAAGAGATAAACAACAAGGACCAACTGCACAGCACAGGGAACTAATTCAATACCTTGTAACAACCTATAAGGGAAAAGAATCTGAAAAAAGAATATGTATATATGTGTATATATATATATACACATATATATATAACTGAATCATTTTTCTGTACCCCTGAAACATTGGAACTCAACTACACTTCAATTTTTTAAAAAGTAGCATTAAAAAAAAGAAGAAGAAGAGAGTGAGAGATCATCTCCCTCCTACCTCTCACCACGTAAGGGGACACACAGAGAAGGAAACAACTAAAAGCCAGGAAGAAAATGCTCACCAGAAACCAAATCTTGATCGCCTCCAGAACTGTGAGAAATTAATAAATTTCTGTTCTTAATCTATCCTGTCTGTGGTTTCCTGTTATAGCAATCCAAACTAACTAAGACATACATGTTCACAGTTTAAATAATCAAACAGATCTTCAGTATTTGTTATGAAAAATAGCCATGCCTCCACATTGCAGCTCTCCTACTCCAACTCCCAATCCCTAGAGCAGGGGTTCTTATCTAGGGTAAACCAAGCCCCCACTCCCACCCCTCCAGTGGCCATTTGGTAACGTCTAGAAACACGTTTGGTTATCAAAAATGGGGGGAGAGAGGGTTACTATTAATATCTAGTGGATAGAGGCCAGTGATGCTTTTAAACATTCCACAATGTATAGGACAGCTCTGCACAACAAAGAATGATCTGGTCCCAAATGTCAATCATGCCCATGTTGAGGAACTCTGCCTTAGAGGCAATCTTTTTTTTTTTTTTTTGCGGTACGCGGGCCTCTCACTGCTGTGGCCTCTCCCGTTGCAGAGCACAGGCTCCGGATGCGCAGGCTCAGCGGCCACGGCTCACGGGCCCAGCCGCTCCGTGGCATGTGGGATCTTCCCGGACCAGGGCACGAACCCACGTCCCCCGAATCGGCAGGCGAACTTGCAACCACTGCGCCATCAAGGAAGCCCGGCAATCATTTTTATGCTACAACTTTTTTCATGTTTATCTTCAAATCTCTAAATAATATCGTCATTTTCCTGCTTCTTAATTTTTCTTTTAAGCAGTTTTATTGAGGTATAATTCACATATCATACAATTCACCCATGTAAAGTGTATAATTAAATGGGGTTTATTATATTCACAGATAAACACAACCATCACGACAGTCAAGTCGGGAACAGTTTCATTACCTCAGAATGAAACCCATACCCTTTAGGTATCACCCCTCTAGCCCTGCTCCCTCCTCCACCCCGTTACCCACCAGCTCTAAACAACCACTAATCTACTTTCTGTGTCTGTAAATTTCCCTATTCTGGACTTTCTTATGAATGAAATCATACAGTATGTGAACTTTTGTGACTGGCTTTCTTCACTAAGCATGTTTTTAAGGTTCATCGAAGTGGTAGCATGTATCGGTACTTCGTTCCATTGTACAGATATACCACATTTAGTTTATCCATTCTTCTGTTGATGGACATTTGGGATGTTTCCACCTTTTGGCTCTTATGAATAATGCTACTATAAACATTTGTGCACAAGTTTCTGTGTGGACACGTACTTTCATTTCTTTGGGGTATATACCTAGTAGAACTGCTGGGTCATATGATAACTCTATGTTTAATCATTTGAGGTACTGTCAGCTGTCTTCCAAAGCAGCTGCACCATTTTACATTCCCATCAGCAGTGTATGAGAGTTCTGATTTCTCCACATCCTTGCCAGCACTTGTTTTCTGACTTTTTGATTCTAGCCATCCTAGTGGGTATGAAGTATTATCTCATTGTGGTTTTAATTTGCATTTCCCTGATGACTAATGATGTTGAGCATCTTTTCATGTGCTTATTGGACATCTGTATATCTTCCTTGGAGAAATGTCTATTATCATCTGTCTCTCATCCTACCATAGCAACCCACATCATGCACATGCATACCTAGTATTCTCTTTCTTCCAATATACTGAAATTGTGCTTTTGTTAAAGCAGTATTTGGTTATTACATTATTATATTATTTTAACTATATAGATATTTTTGACAACTGAACCATATAATTATTATGATTTCATAATTTTCCCCTTCTTCTTGTTGTTTCTTCTATGTACTTCTCACTGCTGCATCTCAGAACTCTTTCTCAGTTGTTATCAATCTCCTCTCAATACATTAAAATCAACTTTATCTTCTTGAATAAATCTCACCATCTGACTTACTCTAGGTCAGCTACACAAATATTATTTGGGGATCTCTCTTCACAATCACCTAGGAATTCCCTTCCCCCTCTCTCATGTTGAAGACTGGTTTCCGGGATCCCAAGGCTTTCACTTTCTTGCTTTACTATCTTGTCTTGGTAGTAAAATATGTCCTTGGTATCTTCCTGAGAAAGTGTGCAAGGGAAGCAAAATTTGTGAGATGTTACTTCTACCCTTTCATTTAATTGATAATTGGTCTAGGCATAGAATTCAGGGCTGGAAATGATTTTGCCTCAGAACTTGGAAGAAATTGGTTTATTGTCTTCTAGCTTAGGGCTGCTAATGAGAAGTCCAAAGCCATTCTGACACCTGCTCTTTGTGTGAAACTATGGTTTTTCTCTGGAAGTTCCTGGGATCTTCTTTTGGTCCCAGTTCTCAGAAATTTAACAATACCGTGTTTTAGATTGAGTCTTTTCAGCTTTTATGCTAACCTTTCCATCTGGGGAAACATTAATTATTTTATTAATTATTTCCTCTTCTCTGTTTTCTGTTTGTCTCCATCTGTCTCTTTGTTTTCCTTTCACTGAGATTTCCTTAATCCTACGTCCAACTCATCTACTGATTTTTTTTCAACTATCACGTGTTTAATGTAAAAAGCTCTTTTTTCTCTAATTTAAAAAAATAGTATTTTTTTGTTGTTTCATGACTGCCACAAGCAGTCAATGAATTATCTCTGAGGATATGAATGAACTTTTTTGTTTGTTTAGTTTTATTGCTTCTGCATAACCTCTATGTTCTCTAACTTGCTTTTTTATAGCAATGTGGATTCTTTACTAAAGTCTTTCCTCAACTACCTGGTGAGACTCAAGGCTATCTGCTCATATATAAGACTGGGACATTAAAAAGTTGATTAGAAGCTCCAATTTTTCATCTATAGGCCCACAGGGTGGTTTTGTTTGGCAACTTTCTAAGGAAGTATAGGATCTTACCTTTGGGCTGATCTCATTAATCACAAAAGATTCTTTCAATCTTTTTATGTTAGGTATAGCTTAGTGCCAGGCTCTGAGAGCCCAGGGGGGAGGAGAGCTAGAATTTCAACATGCTCTAGTAAAATTTCTCTTTATCACCAGATTTTTTAGAAGATTTATCCTCCCTCTCAACTGTGCCTGGTATCCCCCAGTCAGAAAGTCTCTGCTTTATCCTCTACAGGTAATAAACCTTAACTCTTCTGATGATATCCAAAGTGGCAGACATCTGGTTGTAGAGAAGGGAGAGTCTGATGTTCTAATTACTTTTTGCTTTATTGAAGTAGAGTTGATTTACAATGTTGTGTTAGTCTCTGGTGTACAGCAAAGTGACTCAGTTATACATACATGCTCTTTCAGATTCTTTTCCATTATAGGTTATTACAAGGTATCGAATATAGTTACCTGTGCTATACAGTAGGACCTTGCTGTTTATCTATCTAATTACTTCTTAAACAGAATTCCAAGCAATCTTCTTATGTTAGCCCCACCTTAGCACAATTTCAGAGAATCTGGTACTCCCAATTCCCAAACTTTGGGGGTGTTTTCCTGTAGATTAAATTTTCTCTCAGTCTTCTTTACTCCAGTTTAGGATCTAGCTTTCTTGCTTTGCTAAATCAGTTATCATTTACCTCTGTGGTTTTCAGCCTTCCAAATGTCATTGCTAAGCCCTCTCTCACCCTCTTTTCTTAAAGTCATTGCTTTCATGTGCCCCACCCTGCTCTTTTTTCCTATTGTCATGGCTACCAAATTTTCCATTGGCCTTATCTGCACTTGAGTTGTTGGAGAAAAGGTGAAAGCTAAGGTACATGTTCTATCTGTCATTTAACAACAACAAAAAAAACACCTTCTTTCCAGTTTTAAAGTTAATTTTAGTCTTGAAAGCGGTTGGAGAACAAATTCAATTTTTCTATTAACACCTTTTTTTTGCATAAAGGGGCACGGATATCATTTTGGATGATCTGAAATTATCCACTAAGCATAATTTTTCTCTAAATATTAATCTAGTAAGACCATATTAATTTTGAGTGTTATATCAATGGGGACATCAACCAGTATTGCTGGTCTTGGAATTGGAAATAACCCAATATATATTATAAAGATAATTTTCTAAGGACATATATGGCCAAAGTATGTTTAATAATATTTCTTCCTTACACTCTGTCTTACTTTATGTCCCTCGAATGCATACATCCATTCTAAATATATCATTCTAAAATATATAATACTTTAATAAGTAGATGTCAACATTAATATCCTACCAGATATTCTACCACCACAATTATGGGATATATAACATAAAGTAATATTTACCAAGTGTTGATCCACAGACTAGTTACAGTAAAAAATGCAAAAAGTTTGAATAACGATGTCAATTCTTTAGCCTCAGCCAAGAACTACTGTGTATGGATCTCTGAGGGTAAAGTCTTCATTTTTATTTACCTTCCTAGGTAAATCTGAAGCACAATAAAATTTTAGAATCACAATGAACCATAAAGAATGTGTTTTGTGAGGTTAGGAACTTAATTTTATCTCTAGGTTTTAATGAATTTGTTTTTTATACGCCAAATGGCGTAAGACACAGGGGGTTTTAACTGTTTTCTGTAAGAAAAGATTTGGCAAATGTGTATCCAAATGACTGAGAGGTCACTTTCATGTTATGTCTGGAGAAAAGAGTTCAAGAAAGGAGATGAGATGCCTAGACCCTCAGTGAAGGGATGACTGAGTACTTTCAGATGCTCAGATCTTTAGGAAAGGGCTTCAACAATGACTCCAACCCATTCATTTGGGGAATGGAAGTTGCCGGCATTTTCTCTACCTCATTAGTTTGGGCAGCATGAATACTAGAGTCTAAGAACATGGATTTGTACATGTCACACTGACTTCGTTGAGAGGAGGACTGGGCAGGACTTTTCAAGCAATCTTTGAAGTTATGTAAAGGTTGTGATTAAAGTTCCTGTACACTGTGAAGGCAAGGATCATTTCTATCAAATTCCTTGTTTCACCTTCAGCATCCAGCACAGCGCCCACCACACACAGTAGGGGTTAGTAAACACTGAATTAACGAACAGATACTGACGCCTGACCGTGAGAGGCTACAATGCTAAGAAAATATAAATGCTGTATAGGGTAATGCTACTGGATTCCACCAGAACCAGCACTGTGAGCGTAATTCTTTCCATTAATCCTTCCCCTCTCCTCAAGAGAGGCAAAAACAGAGGTTACCGTTAGCTCATCTGAGAGCCCCTCTCAGAGGCCAATGAAACATCAACAACATAGTAACGGGAGACAGTTGACGGGAGTGATTTTGGCTTAACTTTGATCTCTTTGAAGTAGATAGGAGAACTGTGAACAACCAATGCAGTACTGCCAGCAAATTCAAGAAAACTCCGAGCAGTCATGAAGCTTACCCTGCAGAGGAACTGAAGGGCTCTGACTCTGGTATAAGCCCTCAGAGTGAGATCTCCAGTGATGGTGGCAGAAATACACACTATGATAGGTGTCTTTCTGTAAGTCAGAAGGAATACATCACCTCTCATATTTCCAAGAAGTGCTCTTAGAAGGGGAGTGCATGAGAAAACATACTCTAAAAGAGGCCCCAGAAGGATGAGATGAAAGGAAACAGAATCTGTGGAGAGCGGGATGGAAGAGACTGGCATGACCTCACTGCTACAGTCAGTGGTATCCTGTAGGACTTAGCTTTTGATAAGGTCTGCTGTGCAGTCAATCACTGACAGCCGAGATTGAGGCCTGACTCTTTAATGATGGGAATTAAATAAACTGAAAGAGAACTCGGAGGATTTTTAGAGCATTAGTATTCAAAGAAATCAAATGTTTTGTTCTTAACTCTTGTTTTATACTTAAAAACCCTGAAAACTTATATTTAAAATATTTTAACACAGAAAACAATTTCTTTTTGTTTTTTTATATAACAGAACTAGTTATATATGTGTATATAAATTATAGTTATATGATTTTGTTATGTATATAATAGATTTTATATATACATGTGTATATAATGCATTTAAATACATATGTATTTGGTATAATATGTATACATATAATATGTTATATGTATACATAGGTATATATATATATTAAATGTCTATAATATGTTTTGCTTTGTAAATAATAGAACTAGGCATATGTATTATATATGTAATAGAATAGTTGATAGAACTTTGTACTGTTTGAATAGTTAGGTGAGTAAAATAAAATTCATAGAGGAAAACTTGACCTTTTTGAAAGCAGAACTTGAAATAACATGTAATAATTCACCCTAGAAGGCAGACAGAAGATACAGGATTTTTGTTCCTGACATAGATTTTATCCTTACATTTTCATTAGAGTTACTTGGTCTCATAATCAACTTAAATGTCTGTCCCTCTCACTAGACTGTCAAGCTCCTGAAGGGCAGGATTTAGGTGGTAATTTATTTGTTTCTAAGCCACTATAACCGGTACACAGTAGATGCTCAAAAACTTGTTACCAAGTTATTAAGTTATAAATTCATATTGTATTGGATAAATAATGGAGAATTTTGAACAATAGCATTTTTGTGGCTTGTTAAGTCCAAAAAAGAGAGATGCTTTATATATGTACAGACAATATAAAAATTAACTAGTTCTAAGACGTTCAGAAGTTTACTTCCTATGTTAAAATGGGCCTCAGTTTTCCTAATTATACCTACATGTAGGACTGATATAAGAGACAATGTATAAATTCTTTGTACATAGTCTGTGCTCAGTAAGTGGTGTTGCTATTATTGATAGTCTTGCACTGACAAAACACATAGATGGACTGATTTTGAGTTTGGAGAAACTGAGACAAATAGATTTAAAGTGATTTGGACATGTCAGCCAAAACAACCCCTCAAAACCTCACAAACCTCAGTCTTAAATATGTCCATTAATTTCCACGGATCCTCTAAAACACTAAGGGTGTTATTCTAAAAGCAAAGATAACATAAAACCAAATAGATTTCTCTTTGTTTCTTAGGCAAGATAAAAAGCCAAATCCGTTAGGGGTTACAAGTACTAAAATACCTCTTCTGTGATTCCAGGGAGCTTGCATATGTATCTAGACTCATACAAACTCAAGTTTGTGTTTCTGGTTACTCAATATGGTAAAGGTCCAACTCCTCCTCTTAACAAGCTGCTTTGTAATGGGAAGTCTGTGATTTAATGGCTCTAGAAATTTAAGGTGATATATGTATGTAAAAATGCTTGTGGGGAATCAACAATCTAAGACAGTTCTATTGTAACTACACAAAAACAGTAAAATGAATCCCTCCTGGCACAAGAAGATGACATCAATGGATAGAGGTGGGGAAATTGGTTAAATATGGCTCTTTTTCTAAGCAGATGAATCACGTATTTCCCTGGATTTGTCCTGTGTGCCTAAAAATGATGCACTAAACAGTTTTGACTTCAGAATTACAAACATGCTCCCCTTTTGCTAAGCTACAGGCAAAAGAGGAAACACAAGCTAAAACTTCAAAGTCAGGGTGATGTTTATACTACTCTAGTTTCAAACTTCTTGATCAGTTTACTTTCACCTTTACATTTTAGTTAGGTCAATAATTCTTTAATCATTATGTTTTCCATTTAACATTTCCTCCTAAAAATCACCTTTAAATTGTTGCTTTCTCTTTCCTCTTTCAGGGCATAGGTTCCTTTTAGAATAAGACATCAACAAAAAAAAATTCTATAAAGTACTGATAAAATTACTTCTAAGACTTCATCAGACATCTTGGAAATAAGCACTTGCCTAATTGCCTAGTAGAAGACACTAACACTGTATGGGCCTTTAATGGCAGGCTGGTTAAAATATATTTAAGTAGACTCTATAAAGTTTTATATTGTTTCCTTCCTTATTCAACTTTTATCTAAAACTCTAAGTACAGATAAATGAGAACTATAGTGCTTGAACAAATCCAGTGTATATCATAGCAATAATAATATTGTTTAGAAAGTAGTGTTAGTTCTTCATTTGAGCAGCTACACATATAAGTAATAATCATTTCTAAACCCCAAGTTGATGACTATTTACTGGTATGATTTGTAGGAGACTACAGAGCTCTACTTGGGGAGGCATGAAAGCATCATTGAGAAAGAAAGCTTTGAGAGACAAAACTTTCTGCTGTGCTGTGCTCAGAAGTTCCAGTTGACACAGCAAGTGCCAGATACTAAGTGCTTACATGTGTACTTTGTCCTAAGTACTTTACCTGCATTATCTTATTTAACCATCACAACAACTCAGTACAGTAGATACAAATTTTTTTTTCATTTTATTCATGGGTAAACAGACCTAGGGTTTAATTAGCTTCCCCAAGGACACACTGCCTATACACAGGTAGAGCTGGTATTCCAAGACAAGTATCTCTGAATCTAAGCCTTGAAGGTAGCTTTCCTAATCACTAAGCCAGTAGGGGTCTCATGCTGTAGTCTCATAACATTTATATCTCATCTATATGGGACCCTTCATCTCACTCCTTTATAGCTCCTTGGATTAGTTATGTGTTTTCAAATCCATGAGTTAATAGTTTCCTTGGACAAAAGATGCTTGCTAATAAAATCAAGAATTCCATTTTTTTTTCTAATTCACAGGAAAAATTAGACTACTGGATAAAAACACCCTCAAGGGCTTCCCTGGTGGCGCAGTGGTTGAGAGTCCGCCTGCCGATGCAGGGGACATGGGTTCATGCCCCTGTCCGGGAAGATCCCACATGACGCAGAGCGGCTGGGCCTGTGAGCCATGGCCGCTGAGCCTGTGTGTCCGGAGCCTGTGCTCCACAACGGGAGAGGCCACAACAGTGAGAGGCCCACGTACCGCAAAAAAAAAAAAAAAAAACACTCTCAAACTTAAACCTTTGGTGCCAGCTAATAAATGCTACCCGTTGAAAAAAATTAATGAACTACCGTCATAAATACATTAATAGGAAACTCAGGATCTGCTGACCTTGTTAAATCCAACAACTTAGTTATTATTTGTCACTCCTGAAAAGAATGTTTGGAGATGTGATTTTATTGTACATTGCATGCCCCATTTAATGCTAGTCTCACATTCTAATGAAGAATAAATCAGTGATAAATAATAGAGTGACCATTTGAATTATATGTGTGTGTGTGTGTATATATATATACATATATATCCTTAGCAAAAAAGATATGAAAGATTTGTGTTCAAAATGCAAACTAGTTAAAGTAAATGTTACCAAATCCTAGGTCAAAATTCTATTGATGGAGATATTTATCTTACTCAAACTTGTTTAAAAAAAAGTGCATGACTAAATAAATTGGAAATGAAATTAAGTAAGCATAATGTCTTAATATGAAACAAGAATGGCAACAATTGAAAACTATAAGCAACTCAAAACAAGGCTGAGGATGAATTAGTAAATTGTCCTTCCTAAAATTTCAACCACCTGCCCAACTCTGCTTAATATTCTGTAATAACCTAAATTGGAAAAGAATTTGAAAAAGGATACATGTATATGTATAACTGAATCACTTTGCTGTACACCTGAAGCTAACACAACATTAATCAACTATACTCCAATATAAAATAAATTTTTTTTAAAAAAAAGAGTTTTGAACAGCTACCAAATGTTAACTGGAGCCAAATTTTCTTTTTAGGATACTGAACTAGAGTCCTAAGTATACTTTAATAAATATTCAACTTTATTTATGGATAAATTATTTATAATAATAATATAATATAATTATGAATAAATTCATATTTATGGATTTTATTTATGAATGATTTATAAAATTTACTTTTACTTATTAATAAACTAATAAGTTATAGTTCAGGTTATTAATTAGCATTTAATTAAATTAGCATTAGGCAAAGTCAGAAATCACAATCTATGGAACTGCACTGTATTCACCTATAAGCACTATATAAGGTCTAATATTCTGAGACCAGTTTATCAGGGTGCCAAGAAGAAACACTGGTCTATAACCTTCCCCTATTTTTTCTCCAGCTTGTAAAATTGTTGGTAAAATTTTAGCAGAAAGCACAGGCTTTCTGCAAAAATACCATCAACTACAATTTTCTCTATAGGTGTGCTTTCTCTTCACAAAGGAATCACTCATTCTGCCATTTTCACAGTCTAAACAAGGAAAGTAACCCCTGGTAGTTTGGTCTGACTGGTCTGCTGTGGTCAGACACACTTTGGTATAAACACTGCCCAAATAAAGAATGTATGATATTATTATATTCTTATTAAATCATATTTAAAGATTTATGTTTAACCTTAGAAATTTGGCTGCTCGCCAGAACCTCTTGATTGCTGCTAAAGGTGGTGGTTAGTAGGTTTGTCTAATGCAAACACAGGCCAAGTCAAATTTTCTTCCACCCACCGAGTTTCAGAGGGGTATATCCTGCCTTTTTGCTGGCAGGTAAGGCAAGCTGCCAGACTCCAGTAGGCTTACTGAGGCAGATATGTGAAAAGGTTCTCCCACTCTAATGCTGGAGTAATCATCAATCTTTCAACAGAAAATGAGATACACAAGAATGAGGAATTGGTAGCATTCCCCAGTCTGGATGAGGCTGCCAGATCCAGATAAATGAACTTTGCCACCCTCAGAAGAATATCTTCTTCCATATCTGGCTCCAGTGAGTCCAAGGTAGGCTCAGAAACCAGAGCCTTAGTCTCCTTTATCTCCTGTCTTTGTTCCAGGATTAATCCTTCTCTACTTTCCTTTTAATGCCCTGTGTCTATCCCCAGGCCTTTCTTTTCTCCATTTTCACACCGATGTTTAAGAGCTTTTTAAGAAACAGAGAACTTGATTATTTCTCATACCCACACTGATGCTGTAATTATAATGCAGGTAATTAGAAATATTTAATGACTTTAAGTTTGTTCCACCTCAGAGCCCTATATCATGTTTTTCATTGATTGTTAGAAATAAGTCAAGGTATAAAAATCTATGATTTGTCCTTGCCCAGGATTTACCTTTTTTATAAAAGTTATAATATTACAGTACTCCACTTAGGTACCCCCAAAATCTCTTATCTAATTAAAATTATATATTATTCTGAAACTCCTCTATACAGGAAGGAAGAGTGTCAATTTAATGTGCTACTGAGACTTCTTGCCTCCCTATAGAGTCTTGAGAAGATCCGAAGCCTCTTTCATATCCAGAAGAATGTTTGGTGGGCAGGTTCTCTAGTTCTTATTCACCCTCATCACCTCTAAATAGTCTGTGGTCCCAGGTGCATAGTCCCTTGATAGGTTGTCATCCCTCTGGTGTTTCTCAAACTTGGGAATCAAGGTTCTTATGGAGACTGAGAACCCTAGTGCCCAGAGCACTAAGCACATTCTCCTTAAATAAACCACACAGCGTTTTCCTCTTAGGTATGATCACCTCCTTGGAGCAAGGAAATTAAGGAGAGCAGGAGTCCACACTGCTCCCAGAATGTCCCAACTCTCTGGTGCCTTCTAAACTAAGGACTCTTTTTACCCACAAGTTCAACTCCTACCTCTCCGGTCTAAGCAGAAACCCTCAACATTTTAGGTTTCGGAAAACAAAAGCCAGGAAGAGGGCTTACTTCTGTCTGCTAACTTCTCCTTTCAGCCTAACACCACGTATGCTCCCAAGACAAAGGAACTCACAACCTTCTGGGAATTTGGAAGTAAAAATAGACCAAAACAAATATCTCATTTTAAACTGTGTTTTGTTTCCTACCAAACAGAATTTGTTTTACTGAAATTTGCATTCTACCACACACTGAAGACTCAATTTTTGAGTCATTTGAAACATTCCTATTAATATCTCTTACAATTTATACTTGTAAGTCTCTTTAATTTACAAAGTATTACATGTTCTCTCATTTAATCCCTCAACAAACCAGTACTGCTCTTATTACCTCTAAATATTCAACCACTAGATTACATACTCCAAAGGATACAGCTAAGTGTAAATGGAAGAGCTTTTCAGATGAACCTGAGTAGAATCCTGATTTCTACCACTTATTATCTGATAATCAAATCCAATGGTTCTTTTCCTGTTTTTAACATTTGTCACTGTTTTCCTTGACACATTGCCTAACAGCCTCTTTAATTATATATTTTTACATTTTTATCTGTTTAATTTTTATCCCATCTCTATTATTAAAAATTAATGGATATTTATATGTGTAACTGATTCACTTTGCTGTACAGCAGAAACTAACACAACATCGTATATCAACTATACTCAAATAAAAATTCATTTAAAAAAATTAATGGAAATTCTGCTCTTATTTAACTATTTTATCAATTCCCATTGAATCATTTTTGTCTGTACATCTAATGTCTGACTTACCTTTAATCCTATATCGATAGGACATTTCCACCAATATCACCACTGAAGAAAAAACAATATTTAAAAAGGAGTTTATCCATTTTTTTCCCATCTTCTGCTAGATCCCAGACAAATTTCTTATAAGTTCTAAGTTTTCCCTTTAGTGTCAGCCATTGTGAATATTTTCTAATTTTCCCAGAAAATTTGATCTTTGTGAGGTCAAATTCAATTCTCTTACCCCCTTTTGTTCTCTGCTTTCCTTATCTTACCAATTTCTCCTCAGAAATGAATGATAAATCATATTTAATAAGAGTTTTCATATTCAAAATCAAGGAGTTTTTCTAGTTTAATCAAACAAGCTAGATGATCCACACTATTAACACTAGAATGTCAGAATACCCTCCCCTTATTCTGCAGAAAATCTACTCTAGACCATTATTTTTTGCAAAGACCACGGTTTTATTTACACTGCTTTAGGTTACACAAGTTAATCGCAGAAAATATGTTAAAGAAATATCCAGAGCCAAGAAAATCAACCGTCTTCATTTATCTAATCCCCCTTCAATATTAAACACATATGGTATTGAATCTGTAGGTCACCAATCATTTGGAGAAGTAGTAACACCTACATTCACAATTGCATAAGACAGATGACACTTTGTGTTGATCTGGAATCCCTGCTTTGAAGAACTGATGAAATTTTTATTATCTTAAAATGATTATTCTATTCAATTCCCATAGGCTAGCTTCTGAATTCCTGTGCATATGCGTGGAACCCAACAATATCAGTGGAATGCTTATACATATATACACATATAGGTATGATGGGGCAATACTTCATTTCACCATTTTATATTTATCTTTTCCAAATAGGGGAAAATGGAGTTGTTGCTCTTTCTTCATTTTTTGTTGATTCTTTAAAAGTTGTGTCATATCTTTTTCAAAAGGTAAACATAGTAATACATTCTAAGTATGAATAAGAAGTTACTGTCTGACATACCATTCATTTATCGAAGAAACATATGATCTTTTAGAGAATTTTTTTCATTTTTTATATTATAGCATAGCCATCAGTTTCAGTGTCTCGCTCTCTATTACTACAATATGAGAGATTAAAGATAAAATATTTAAAATGGGGCTTCCCTGGTGGCGCAGTGGTTGAGAATCGACCTGCTGATGTAGGGGACACGGGTTCGTGCCCCAGTCTGGGAAGATCTCACATGCCGCGGAGCGGCTGGGCCCGTGAGCCATGGCCGCTGAGCCTGCGCTCCGCAACGGGAGAGGCCACAACAGTGAGAGGCCCACGTACTGAAAAAAAAAAAAAAAAAAAACCTAAAGTGGCAGAAATAAAATATCTCCAAATGAGATTTCTTTTCTTAACATTCTTTTATCATGTACCCATCAGGGGATTCTTTTTTTCTTTTAATCAAGCAGTTCTGATGAGTTGACAAGGAAAAACTCCAAGCATGTCCTGGGATCATTAATTCTTGATACTGCACAAGAGAATTGGAAAATATATACAAAACCTTCAAATCAACAAGAAAAATGCAAACATATCAGTAGAAAAATAGGCATGAAATATGATTAGCTTTCACAAGAGGAAATACAAATGTCAAAACACATATGTAATCATTAGTAATAAAATAATTATTTTATTAAGAAGACATCAATGAGGTATAATTTTAGACCCATCAGATTGGAAAAAATAAAGAAATCAGATAATACTAAGTGTTGATTAATACGTGAATCAAAAGGAACACTCACATACTCATGCTGGTAGGACTATAAATTGGTATAACCTTTGGGAAAGTGTGTCATTATCTACACATTCACATGGCCTATGACCTAGCAATTCCAGTCCTAAGTAAATACCCTAAAAGAATTGTTGTATATATCCATCAGGAGATATACAATAATGTTTATAACATTCCGTTCATAACACCAAAAAACACTGAAAATAAGCCCAAATAGCCATCAAAGGAAGACTGGCTATATAAATTTAGCATACACTCACCATGTGCTAAAAGGCAGCAGTGAACATAAATGAAATATGGCTACTCTCAACGATGTTAAAAATTCTTAAAAGCATAGTATTGAGTGAAATAAAAACACATAACAGAAGGACACATGGATCATGATGCTGTTTTTATGAAGTGTGAAACCAAGCAAAATTAAACTATTATTTAAGGATAAACTTTTTTAAAAGAATAACAATGAAATATAAAATTCATAATAATAATTACTTTCTGGAAGAAACTAAGAGGATGAGTTAGGGAAATAGCACACAGGCAGATGACATGGAACAGGGGAGGTTCTAGATCTTAAACTGAGTAATAGGGTCACAGGTGCACGTTTTATAATTTATAGTATAATTTACTCACACTAAAACATTTACTTGCATGAATGAATATCAGAGAACTCAGAGCTTTGTTTTCCTTGCACTTTTCATAAAACACGATCAATAGTAATCTCAGAGAAGGGTTTCTCAAGCTTGGCACTATTGACATTTTGGGCCAGAATATTGTTTTGTGGTGTGAGGCTGTCTTTGCATTGTAGAATGTTGAGCAGCATCCCTTGTCTCTACTCCCAGATGCAAGAAGCAAGCTGCCAGTTGCCAGTTGTAACTGTCAAAAATGTCTTTAGAAGTTGGCAAATATCCCTTGGGGGCAAACTATCCTCCACTTGAGACCTACTGTCTTATAGGAATAATTTATGTGAGATTCGCACAACATAAGATTAGAGCGTCTTTGTCTCTGAAGATGGAGGGATGCTGAGAGGAGTTCAAACAGACCTTGCTAAGTTTCCCCCAGTTTCCTATACTCAGCTTGTACCCTTTTCCCCACCGTATCTTTCCACTTTTCATCAAACCTATCATAAAAAGACTCAGGTTTGACCACACCTTTGGGTCTTCATTTCCCTATGAAGGCTCCTGTGTCACATGAAACTTATATTAAATAAATTTGAATGTTTTTCCCCTTTGAATGTGCTTTTCATTACACAGCCCCAGCTGAGAATCTAGAATGGTAGAAGGAAAAGAAATTTTCTTCCTCCTGTACACAATACTAATCCATAAATTAAATACAAAATCTCTTGCTGACTTATCTTTGAAGAACTATGGAATGTCTCTTTCAGGTCAATATTTTTGTATTTGTGTCATGCAAATTTTCAAGCATATATAGGAGTTGAGAGTATAACACTGTGAATCCCCATGCACTTATTTAAATCTAATGATTATTATGATTTTGCCCTAACTGCTCTCTATCCACTTGGATTTTATTATTTCCTTTGCTGAATTATTATTTCAAATTCCATATGTCAGAAGTATTTCACTCCTGCATACTTAAGTATGCAACTCTAAAACACTTGAATGTGTCAAGACTTTGTTCTCATAATCACATTTGTAACAAAAAACTAAGAAATAAATATAACAACTCTTTGTCATAGCACAACTTTAACACAGAGTTATGTATGTTGTATGTATAAAGCAATTTTTTTCACATTTTACAATAAAAATAATGATTATTGACTTTCTATGTAAACATAGGTATGAAAATCTGTAATTTCTTCTAAGGTTTCAATGCAATCTTAAAATCAAGGTTGTCAAATTAACAAGAAATGGAAAGATGTATCCACAGAGAAAAGCTGAAACCAAATTGCTTGCTATATGATCAGGCCACCCAAGATGTTCTCTTGCTCTCTGTATATCCCCTGCTTGACCAGTGCTTGTTTCACCTACGCCCTACACACATGACTGACCTTCCAACATGCCCCAGGCCCCAGCTAGTCGTTGTTCTAATCTTTAGATCAGAACATCTCCACCATGATAGTTTATCAAAGGAGCAGTGAGGGGCGGGCCCCTCTGCCTGTTTCCCCGGTAACCCATGAGTCAACCTGCCATCATTTCCCCCTATAACTGGTAACCTGCCCCTCCCCTTGGGAGCAAAGCTTGCAGCCCTGTCCTGTCAGTCATCTGCCCTACACAGTGAGGTGTCACTCCAGGACCTTGCTTCAGACATGTAAGATCCCCCATCCATTAAGCCACGGATGTCTCTGTCACGCACTCCGGGCTTTCTTCAGATCCAAGGATGGGCAAGTACAGGGCTTGCAGGCCTGCGGGGTGCAGCCCAACACGTGACAGGAAGCAGCACCCAGGCTTCTCCAGACCTTGAGTAGAGATACGCACATTCACTAAAGCTTCTAAAATCTGTATAGAGCCGAGCCAATTTTGCTGACCATTCTAGAAATGTAGATACACGTGAGAAATTTGAAGAGGAAAGAAAAGTATCTGGACTTTTGAAAAGATCCAGTTTACAAAACTTAGTATGTCAACGTTTTCCTAATCCAGTGAAGAGCAATTACCTTGCTACTTAAGGTAAAAGAAGGGAAAGTTTCTTGGGCATTATTCTTAATGCATAATGTCAGAACATTCACTTTATAAAAGCATAAGAACACTTTAAAGACTTGGATTTCTCATAGAAACAATCCAATTTAACAGAGAAAGTTTAAATGTAAGTGAAATAATCATGCTTTCTTCAGAATAGATGAAGCCTTGGATTCTGTGACGCAAACACTACTTTTCCTATTGTTATTTATTGTAGACCAAAAAAAAAATTCATTTCACCAAAAAAAATTTTGCCCTGACATAAGGTACAGGAATAAATCTATCTAATACTAGTTTCCTTTACGCATCAAAAAGTTTGTGGATGAGTGTGTTACTTTTTCCTTTTTTTCTTTCTCCCACTTAAATGGGTTGGGAGGAACAAAGTGCATGATGGAAGTCACAGCATTTTTTTCTGCCACAGAGATAAAAATATGTGCTTTATTAGCTAAAATTATCTATATCCTAAACTACTTCTATTACCTTTTCTTTTTACATACTCTCTTT
This sequence comes from Mesoplodon bidens, assembly GCF_964165515.1. Lineage (NCBI taxonomy): Eukaryota > Metazoa > Chordata > Mammalia > Artiodactyla > Ziphiidae > Mesoplodon > Mesoplodon bidens. Next base: position 26,988,076 of record NC_138166.1, read on the forward strand.
TCCCACAAGAGGCAAATATGTTTCCCATGTATAAATGGGACCTAAGAAAGTGAGGTGCAGTGCAATCATGATTTGCTCATGTCTCAGTGCAAATCACTGAATAAATCAACTCATGTAATTTTTACAGATGTAAAAAAGATACTAGAGATACTCTGGAATACCCATTTTACACATGAGGAAGTTGTGTCGTTTTGCACCCTCAGGATACATTCTCATTTTTTCCCTGAATATACTAATTTCTCCTGCCATGCTTTAGTAACTCCAATTTACTTTTCCTTGTTTCACATCTGTGTTTGGTGGCATGGATCACTCATTATAAACCTGTCATCCATGGACATTCTAAAACTACAAGTGTGGAGACCTTGCAAGGAACTCCCATCCAAGAGGGACCATGCCATGCATCCAATATATTCTGACATCCAATTTTTTAAACTACAGATTTTTAAATTTCTGTCCTGCAACCTGCGATTGTCCTCAGTCTAACCTCTAATAAATGAGAAAGGCAGCTCCAAATGCACTTTGGTTTGTTCTATTTATGGCATGATAGGAAATTTTCATATAGGTAAGATGAACTTGTTAAAAATAAAAAAAATTAAAAAAGAAACTAAAAGGAGGGAAAAAAAGTCCCCCCCCCGCATATTCCTTTTTCTTCCTAAAGCAACTATTGATAATAATTTGGTATATATCTATGGAGAAATGAGCCTTTCAGTACGCCAAGGACTTTTCATGGATATTCTCATTCAATCTATCTTATCAAGGCCAAGTGACTCGTTTAAGTATTATTCATTCATTCAACAGCTATTTATTGACCTCCTTATTAAATGCCAGGCACAATTTTTAGAGTCATGATACATCAATGAACAAAATAAGCACTGATTCCCACTCTCATGTACCTCATACTTTATGAAAAAAACTGTTTAGAAAAAGACATAAACATTCAGGGGATAGGGAACAAATCCTAAATTTTAATGACTCTATATTTTGTTTAATAGAGTTTTACAGTGGAGGCATTTGTAGGTACAGGTGGCAGGCACATAATAATGATATAGAATATTATCTGGGGATCTCAAAACATATTTGATTTATGAATTAGCTTACTAATTAGTTTAAAAATTGCTGAATAAATGTAAGGATTACAATATATTAAGGATCAAAAAAGTCTTATGTCAATATATTTCACTTGAAAGTGAATTTTCTATTACTAAATTTACATAACAATTAAATTTATGTGTGAACCTTAGGTAATGAACCTTACCTAATTTTTCATTGAGCAGGTAAAAGATAAGTAATTTTTATTAACTTATATTAATCTATAACTAGGACATAAAATCAAAAAAATCACTACATGTATTTTTAAATATAGGAATAGCTTACATTAATATAGTTTAATTAATTAATGAAGCACATTAAAATAGAATTTTATTGAAATGAATGTTTTTATTATGGGAAAATAATTTAAAATTAGTTCTATCTAATTTACGTTATAAACATTTCTATGCTCATCACTTCCAATTTAAAGACCCTGAATAGCCAAAGCAATCTTGAGAAAGAAAAACAGAGCTTGAGGAATCATGTTCCATGACTTCAGACTCTACTACAAAGCTACAGTAACCAAGACACTATGGTACTGGTACAAACACTGAATATAGATCAGTGGAAGAGGAGAGAAAGCCCAGAGATAAACCCATGCACCTATGGTCAACTAATCTATGACAAAGGAGGCAAGGATATACAATGGAGAAAAGACAGTCTCTTCAGTAAGTGGTGCTGGGAAAACTGGATAGCTACATGTAAAAGAATGAAATTAGAACACTCCCTAACACCATACACAAAAATAAACTCAAAATGGATTAAAGACCTAAATGTAAGACCGGACACTATAAAACTCCTGGAGGAAAACATAGGAAAAACATTCTTTGACATAAATGGCAGCAAGATCTTTTTTGACCTACCTCCTAAAGTAATGAAAATAAAAGCAAACAAATGGGACCTAATGAAACTTAAAAGCTTCTGCACAGCAAAGGAAACCATAAATAAGATGAAAAGACAACCCTCAGAATGGGAGAAAATATTTGCAAATGAAGCAACAGACAAAGGATTAATCTCCAAAATATATAAGCAGCTCATGCAGCTCAATATCAAAAAATAAACAAGCCAATCAAAAAATGGGCAGAAGACCTAAACAGACATTTCTCCAAAGAAGACGTACAGATGGCCAACAAACATGAAAAGATGCTCAACATCACTAATTATTAGATAACTGCAAATCAAAAGCACAGTGAGGTATCACCTCACACCGGTCAGCATGGCCATCATCAAAAAATCTACAAAGAACAAATACTGCAGAGGGTGTGGAGAAAAGGGAACCCTTATGTACTCTCGGTGGGAATGTAAACTGATATAGTCACTAATGGAAAACAGTATGGAGGTTTCTTAAAAAACTAAAAATAGAGGTACTATATGACCCAGCAATCCCACTCCTGGGCATATACCCAGAGAAACCCATAATGCAAAAAGACACATGCATCCCAATGTTCACTGCAGCTCTATGTACAATAGCCAGGACATGGAAGCAACCTAAATGTCCGTTGACAGATGAAAGGATGAAGAAGATGTGGTACATATATACAATGGAATATTACTCAGCCATTAAAATGAATGAAATTGGGTCATTTGTAGAAACGTGGATGGACTTCATACAGAGTGAAGGAAGTCAGAAAGAGGAAAACAAATATCATATACTATCACACATATGTGGAATCTAGAAAAATGGTATAGATGATCTTATTTGCAAAGGAGAAACAGAGACACAGACATAGAGAACAAAGGTATGGATACCAAGGGGGAAGGGGGTGGTGGTAGGAAGAATTGGAAGAGTGGGATTGACACATCTACACTATTGATACTACATATAAAATAGACAACTAATGAGAACATACTGTATAGCACAGGGAACTCTATTTATGCACTGTGGTGACCTAAACAGGAAGGAAATCCAAAAAGGAGGGGATATATGTATATGTATAGCTGATTCATTTTGCTGTACAGTAGAAACTAACACAACATTGTAAAGCAAGTATACTCCAATAAAAATTAATTAAAAAAATAAAATAAGGGACTTCCCTAACGGCACAATGGTTGAGAGTCTACCTGCCAATGCAGGGGACACAGGCTTGATCCCTAGTCCAGGAGGATCCCACATGCCACAGAGCAACTAAGCCCATGCACCACAGCACTGAGCCTGCACTCTAGAGCCCGTGAGCCACAATTACTGAGCCTGCGTGCCACAACTACTGAAGCCTGCACGCCTAGAGCCCATGCTCAGCAACAAGAGAAGCCACTGCAATGAGAAGCCAGCGCACCACAATGAAGAGTAACCCCTGCTCGCCACAACTAGAGAAAGCCCGCATGCAACAACGAAGACCCAACACAGCCAAAAATAAATAAATAAAAATTAAAAATAATAAAATATTTCCTGGTGGCGCAGTGGTTGAGAGTACGCCTGCCGATGCAGGGGACATGGGTTCGTGCCCCGGTCTGGGAAGATCCCACATGCCGCGGAGCGGCTGGGCCCGTGAGCCATGGCCGCTGAGCCTGCGCGTCCGGAGCCTGTGCTCCTCAACGGGAGAGGCCACAGCAGTGAGAAGCCTGTGTACCGCAAAATAAATAAATAAATAAATAAATAAATAAAATGAAATAATATAAAATAAAAATAAACATATTAAAGTGTTCATTAATTATCATGAACGCCAGCTATTAGGGAACTCTCAAAGGATACAAGTAGTTATTTTAAACAAACAGTTGACATTTGACAAATTATTCAAGAAAAACCTTTTATGAGGTTCTATAAATTACAAGTAAAATTCTATTCTTTATGTCAGTAAAAATGCCAACAGATGTACCAAAAAAAGGAAATATATCCCTATTTCCTCCTATTCATCTAAAAAATAAAATTTTTATGGCTGGTAGCTTGTGTTTCTTTAGCATAAAGTTTACTTGATTAAATGTACACTCCTCTATTCCTCATCTTCCCCAACTAAGAATTATTCTGACATGGAGGTATAAGGCAAATTCCAGTTTTATCCCCAGGAATAAGGCATTATTACTTCATTCAAAATGTACACAATGTGCTTCTGAAATAATTAATTTCTTATTTGCATATATACCCAAGATTGTTAAACCCAGTAATACACCTTTCTATATGAGCACGGTGTAGAGGGATAAACATTTCTTCTGTGTACCAGGTTATAGGAGAAAATTGAGGTCCTTGTCCAATTAAGCTCTCCATTTCACTTGTTAACTAAAATATATTCCTAATAATAGCTTTCATAATGTTCATAATTTAACAATCTGGAAAAGTAGATGTAATTTAGAGTAAACAATTTTAATCCATGGTGGGGGAAAGCTCTGAAATAAATAGAGCTATTAAAAAAAAAAAGACAAGGATTTGAGGATATTTCCAGTGATGGTTAATTTTATGCATTAACTTGACAGGGCCATGAGATGCCTAGACATTTGGTCAAACATTATTCTTGGTGTGTCGGTGATGGTATTTCTGGATGATACTAACATTTGAATCTGTACACTGAGTAGAGCAGAGTGGGTCTCATCTAATCAAAGACCAGAATAGAACAAAAATGCTGAGTAAGAGAACTCCATGTGCCTGACTCATGAGCTAGGACACTGATCTTTTCCTGCTTTTGGGCTTGAACTTAAAAACTGTCTCTTCTTGGATCTTGAGCCTTCTGATTTTCAGATGGGAACGACATCATTGCTCTCCTGAGTCTCCAATTTGCCAACTGCAGATCTTGAGACTTCTCAGTCTCCACAATTGCATGAGACAATTCCTTATAACAAATCTCTTTCTCCCTGTATACATCCTATTGGTTCTGTTTCTCTAGAGAACCCTGATGAATACATCACCAAAGGTGCTCCATTCCACCATGAGTAATAATTCAGATAATACAGTTGACTTCTGAACAACATGGGGGTTTGGGGAGCCAATGCTTCATGTAGTAGAAAACCTGCATATAACTTATAGTCAGCCCTCCATATCCACACATTCAGTCAACTGCAGATCGTGCAGTACTGTAGTACTTATTATTGAAAAGAAATCCATGTATAAGTGGACCCGTGCAGTTCAAACCTGTGTTGTCCAAAGATCAACTGTAGTATATCTTAAAAAATACTAGCCTTGCTTTTTCAAAACAACACACTTTCCACACTGTTTTAATTTATAGGGACTGGTACCAAGATTTTACTGAATAATTTTTTTGTGGTCTTCTATGCTACTGGTATTTGGTTTCAAAAGACAAATATAGGATTCTTGCAATAGCATTTTTTTAGTAATTTCCCTTTAAAATGTAAAATGTGGCATTTGGGGAGAGAAAGAAAGTTATAAAAATATACATTTATCCACTTTTCAAAAAGTGCAGTTGTCAAATTATGAAGCAGGAAAAAACAATAGAGCCACTAATATTAGCAGAGATGTATTCCAGATGGGTTTCCTAAATTATGGTTATATGTCAGAACTAAATATTCTAATATATTTTAATAAAAATATGATTGAGAATCAATGCTACAATGACAAACCATAATAAAATGCAATAATAATTCTTCTGTTTTAGCATCCTAAAGATGGAAGATTAAAATTCTTATCTATAGTATATTAGGAACGAGTAATCATGTGTCATGTCACTACAAAAATCAAATTTTCAACAAATATACAATATTTTCTTTAATAAACAAATGCAACAGAAATTAAATATAAGCTTCCAAATTTGGCTCTCTTTTTTGCTTTTCTTGAATTGTTAAATCCAGTTAGGTCACCGGTTGAAAGTGAAGTTTATTCTTAAGAATATTTCACCTCACAGGTTTTGAATAAAGTATAAACTTAACGAGCTACATGTTTAGTTGATAAATAAAACCATTTTCGTCTTTAATCATCCTAAATTAGCACCAATAATTACTGCTTTTCTTTGACTGTATCAATTTTGAAGTAGCAAAAACAGTTTTGGACTTGGAGCAAGAGAAAAAGTCCACATCATCACTGTGATAGTTGCTAACTATGGTACTTCTGAAAGGTTATTTTCTTGAGCCCTAGTTCCCTCTTCTATAAAATGGTACCTTTCCTTAATGGTATTTGACAGACTTGGAAGAATATATATACATATATAATATATATTCTTATATATATATAAGAATATATATATATATACACACACACACACACACATATATACATATAGATATAGATACACAGCGTTGTGCCACGATAAAAAGCAATCATTAGTGGAAACTCAGTCTTAGTGGTTTAGTTATATTCATATTTGTTTTGATATTCAAAGTATTATTACTATCAGAAAATAATACTTTAAAAACAGGGAGAAAATTGTGGTGCCCCATCTAGCTCACCTAATTGCCTTTCATGTAAAAAACTGATAATAATCCAAATGATTCTTGTCCATAGAAATGCAAATTTATTGTGTGTGATGGTATGCAATTGATTATTGCCTTGTGAATAGATATGTTTTGCATGTATTTATAAATTCATTTGAAAATTCCTTTTTCTCTATTCATATGAGGTTCTTAGGCTTTCCTTTGAACTGATAATATCATCTTACTAGTTCCCTCTTTAGTAATGAGTTAAATTAACCGTTGACACATGTTCATCTAATGTTTATATGAGCCAAGATTTTAATTTTTAAAAAAATATTCTTTAAATCTGCTTTACATTTTAAATAAATTGTATGATCCACATATCAATGGAATTTGCAAATTAGAAAATAATATTTTAGAAGACTACATTGAGCATATTATTTTTGTTCCTATTATATCTTTTTAATTTTCACACTAGATAATTTTTTGAAGTGTGTAATGGAGTTTTAAACATATGGATTGGGGTAAACTAATCTTGTCAATTACATAATGCTGCTTTCCAAAGCACAGTTTTTTAAAAAATGGAATAAAGACACATGATAAACTAGGAGTTAATTTTTTAGAATTTCCTAATCTAGAAATCCTAAAGAAATTACAATATACAATATGGGAATTTTAGTATCCTTTTATTGCATCCATTAATTGTGCTAAGAAAGTACAGCTGTTCTCAAAGAATTAACAAAACCAGCAAGGAATCTTTATTTACCAAACTTTGTACAAAACTGCCAGTGTGAAAATATAGAATAAATTGAGAGCCCTACTTTTTCAACATGACAGATGTGAAAACTCATCTTGATCTCCAAAATAACAATCCATTTTAAAAGAGCTTTAATCTTCCACAAAATAAACTAGGAGTTTATTCAAAGGAAAAAAATTCATTCCTCTATACTTCATTTATGATAAAATATTTCCCATGGGGTTCTTCTCTTGATTCCCTTAAAATTTTGACTGCCTACCCCCCTGTTGAGCTTCTAAAATAATTGCATGGTAGAATTTTCAGGTTTCTGCAAATACTTCAGTTTTCTCTTCTCTGTTTTTCAATTTTACCTGCCTCTTCTTCCCTGATAATATTCCTATCTCTGGCGGGCAACTTTGTCCTTAATGCCCTGTTCCTGAAAGAATCAATTGACACTTTCAAGTAAGCTGCTTTTTTAAGCATATGAGCTCTCACAGTAACTAGCTGATAGCATTTTCAATTCACTCGAGAAAATGTGTGTCAATCTACCTGTAGCTGAATTATAACAAACTGATTTTAAAAGTTAATCTATTTATTGGGGGTAAGTATTTCATCAATATGCTAATGAAAATGATATTTTCAGATACCCCACTGCTGGTATATATAGCATCACTGATTTATAGTTAATAAAATTGAAAATATTGGACTTTTTAGCTTATATAAGTGGGGAAGCATACTAATTAGTATCTAAGCACTGCGTTTTCAAAGAGTCTTTAGTCACAGAACTCTTCCTGAAAGAAAAACACACATGAAATCACCGCTAAGCTCCCTATTGACTTTGAGCCCTGGGTCGGGAGGAAGCATTTCATCCATGGCTGGTACTAGACTCCTATATACATAGTATGGAAAATGCCAAAGGCTACCAAGCATTGTATTCATAATTCATAAGTATGACATTCAGCATTTTAGTTACTGAATGTGCATACTTTAAATGAAAATCTTTCAAAAGAAATTATTCGAAAAACACATTTTAAAAGGAACAATCTAGAAGCACAGAGTTTTCTTAACCTTAAAATTGAAAACTCTATCTTGGAAAATGATTTCTGATTACATTCACTTTCAGGTTTTTGTTTCTTTGTTTGTTTGTTTTGGTTGAGAGTTTTAAATTGAAAAAAGGACTTACTTTTTCCAAATATTGACTATAAACTCCTTTTCCTCAATGCAGTTGAGAATGGGGGTGTCTGAATATTTTCCCACCTGGCTTTGGCTCCTGCCAAGAAGCATTCAGAATCCCAGGTCCACACCCAGGACTATAGGCAGTAGCAGCCAGAGTGGAATCTCCTTTTTCAGCTGAATGTATAAAATGACTATGATAGCACAAGCACTATCTCAGAAAGACACATTCTGCCCCCGCTCTCCCTTGAGATTGGCAGATATTGACAGTTAAAGCAGGATCTTCCTTAGAAAACCTCATTTGTCTGTAGCAAAGGGAATTTGGTTTCAGCTGACAAAACTGCCTTCTGCAACCTTTAGAAGTGGCTGTTATAACGTTTGCAACTAATGCCAGGGAAATGAGCCTTTTGGTCCTAGCGTGAGCTTTTTGGTGGCATGGAGCAAAGACATATCCAATCTATCTTCAGAAAGGGGAGAGAGGGGAGAGTTACTCTATAGATATTGGGAAATTTTTAAGAATCTAAAAATTGGAAAGAAAATAGAGCAAATTTCAGTGGCATGGGAAAGTCATTTGAAGCAGACCAGCTGCTTTCAAGAATGGGGCTACATCTTCTCCAGCTCTCTCCTCTCTATCTACTGGATTCCCTGTTTACTCTTGGTTTCCATTTACTCATGATTTTGGTGGAATCAGTTCACTTCTTAGCTCCAGGGTCCACTGTGGGCAGCCTCTGTGTGTCTCAGTTCAGATTCCTGAGAGTCAGAATCTGGTCCTTAGACAGCCCGTGGGTTGAATAAACTGTGCAGTCAGGGACAGTGTAACAAACACAGGGATGAAAAAGACAGGCAAAGTCCCTGGCTTCATGGAGCTTACAGTGTCATGATTATCACTTGTAATAGGACATGATAATTTAAAGGCAGCAGGACTGGGGGAACATCAACTTTTCTATAAATGAGCTGTAACAAAGCATACAATGAAACAAATCCCTTGCACACTTTGCCCACAGCTTTTTCTTTTGCCATTGCTTTGCCTCTGCCACTACTATTACTATTTTTATTTTTATTGTTGATGACTTTTTTACTCAAAGGCTACTACTCTTAACCAGACATACTCTAAGCCAGTGAGTCTCATAGTGTGGTGCCCAGACCTCAGGCAGTAGAAGTACCTGGGAATTCATTAGAAATGTCAATTTTAGGGTCTTAACCCAGACCTACTTAATCAGAAACTAAAGAACTGCTGCTTTATCCCTTCAATTCAAATATGTCAGTCTACCTTTATTCTACCTGCTTCCTGATAACTTCAATGGATTCTCTGTTTAATTCTTCCTCAATACTTGAATTGTATGAAAATATAAATACATAACTGTTTAAAATGATTCTCCCACCCCCATTTAGCCTTCCTGTATCTAAGCTAAACACAACTTTTCACATTATTCTTCTTGCCCACAGGAGTCAAAGCTGTTAATCAACTCCTACTTGGTATCTGTCTGGAATTGTGCCTAAAACTCAACTCACCAAAAAAGAAATACAGTCAATCAATTTTAAATTTAAGATGACAACAATTCAACTAGATTGACCATTTATCCCTTCATTTTTCAACCAGTCCAACCTATCATGTAAGAAAATAGTGCCAAATAAGAGCCACCAAACTTCCTATAATTTTATATGGAGGATGATTTTGGAAATATAATAAAATACAGAATTAAAATCTCTTAGCGGGCAATGAACTCCATTTCTCTAAAAAGCGATTGCTTAATATAGCCTCTCAAAATATATTTTGCAAATAAAGCCACTTTTTAAAATGAACTTGTGGGCTTCCCTGGTGGCACAGTGGTTAAGAATCCACCTGCCCATGCAGGGGACACGGGTTCGAGCCCTGGCCCGGGAAGATCCCACATGCCGCGGAACAACTAAGCCCATGTGCCACAACTAATGAGCCTGTGTTCTAGAGCCTGCAAGCCAGAACTACTGAGTCCATGTGCCACAACTACTAAAGCCCGTGTGCCCAGAGCCCGTGCTCTGCAACAACAGAAGCCACAACAGTGAGAAGTCTGCACACTGCAACGAAGAGTAGCCCCCGCTTGCTGCAACTAGAGAAAGCCCGCGCACAGCAATGAAGACCCGACACAGCCAAAAATAAAAACAAACAAATAAATAAATTTATAATAAATAAATAAATAAATAAATAAAATGAACTTGTATTCGGGGGGAAATTATATTGTAAGGAACTTAAAAAAAAGTCTCAAGTGTTACAGAAAAAATTACATTCACAAAACTGCATTCCTGGAATGCCATGTTGAGGTCACTGTTCTCTATACTACACCTTCATTGGCATATTTTTTAAAGTTTTCCACCAATATATCACTCCCATTTTTACTAAAATATCTTTAGTAAGTATTTTTATTCCGTAGGCATTGTTGTTGTATAACAACTGTTAATCATTTATGCAAATCTTTCTTCCAATTAACCGTCAGCTCCATGAAAGTGGGAAATTGTCTTTTTAACTGCTGTAACTTTAGCACCTGACTCAATACCTGGATCATATTTCAGTTTTTTTTGTTTTGTTTTTTTGTTTTTTGTTTTTTTGGACTGTACCACGCAGCATGCGGGATCTTAGTTCCCTGACCAAGGATCTAACCCATGCCCCCTGCAGTGGAAATGCAGAGTCTTAACTGCTGGACCACCAGGGATCTCCCCCCAGCTCATATTTGTTGTTTAATATATGTTTGCAGGAATGATGGAAATGAAGGATGAAAATTTTGTGGTTGGTAAAAAAGAATAAATATAATTTTTCAAAAAGAAAATAATGATAGGCTTAGAAATTTTTGTGAACTCAAAAATACTTCCTGGGAATAGACAGTAAATGCATGAAGGTTTAATGTGTTTTGTGATTCATTTCCAATTTGTGTATGGATGTCCAGAATATATACTTGATAGCCAAACTCTAATACTGGTTTTGTGGAAGAGACTTGAGAGTGTTTCTGCTCCAGCTTCCTTGCCTCAAGGCTACAGGATATTGAAACAGAACAAACAGCTGTCAATGTTTTTCTCACTTTCCAGGGGTGGAAATTTTATGAGATCTTTGGAATTCTGGCATTTTATCATATTGACAGTAAAGAAGTTACTCCTTCCCCCCTACACAATAGCTTCTCCACATTAACTTATTTCTTTTAAAAAGCTTTTTCTGAGAACTTTAAACCTTACCATGATTCAGTTTTTTGAACACATCTTAAAGTTGTATTTGATTTATATGCTTCCTTCCTTACTTACCCAAAGTTTTCATTCTTTTGTTCTAAAAACACCTAACTCATTTCACCTTTTCTCATATGCTACATTTGCAACCTTAAAATCAATGATTGATTCTTCTCTGGCCTTTCTCATGTTTTTTAAAATTCTATTTCATATGTGGGGTTACTATTTCAGCCTACATCAGACATATTAACCCTTGGGCTCATCATCTTATACAAGTTCTAACATGACCTACTGTGGTATTGGCTTTTTCTCCCTTCAAGAGCAGAGAGTTTGATTTTAGCCTGCAGGTCCAAGACATTCTCATGGCATTATACCTTAACGGCTGTCCCCCAGTCTGTGTTGTTAGTGTTGATTATTTTCCCCAACATAGTTAGCTTTTCTAAATTCTAGCACGTTTTGAAGAACAACTTTTTTCCCCTTCATTCTGTCAATGTCTATTTATATGCTATGTTGGTTTTCCAGCATATTGACAACTTCATACTTATAATCTTTGCCTAAAAAATTTGCTTATGACAATCTTAATTCTCTATCAAAGAAATAAACTTGAAAGCAACTCTTTTGTCCTTTTTGTGTTTGCCATTTCTGTCACCCTTTAACCTTGAAAGAACCTAATAAGATCACTAGGCAATTTATCCTAATTCCTGACTTATGCCCTCCCAAATGCACACCATGCCTTATCTAACCTGTTGATTCTTTTCCTAGATTAAAAGAAGTAAGAATGAAGAATTAAATAGTTAAACAATGACTAGCTCTTTACCCCCAACAGCCCTCTTATCAATCCTGCAGGCAGATCACACAAGGAAGGTAACATCCAAAGGGAGTCAACTAGTCTGCAGGTAATGGAGAATGATGCAGAACCCAATCTTCTGCCTTGATGATTCACAGAGATTCTTCCCCCCTTTTTCCCTTTAAAAACTGTCATGGCTGAGCAGAATCTTCAGAGTTGGTCTCAGGACACGAGTCCACCTTCTCTCCAGATTGCCGGCTTTTCTGATTAAAGCATCTTTCCTTTCTACTGACACTTGCCTTTTGATTATTGGCTTTTGAGTGTCAAGCAGACAAAACTGAGCTCTGTAAGAAACTATCAGATAGAGAAAAATTTTGGAACATTAACTTTGGACTCTTCCAATTTTGGTTCCAACACTTTATAGTTATTTGATACAAGGCAAGTTGATTTCTAGCTCTCAACAACCTTATTTTTAGAGGAATACAGGCAATATTGTGACAACTAGGGATAACACATCCTGAGTACAAAATAGACACTCAATAAATGTTAGCTGTTTTATTTTTAGAATTGTTTTTAAAATTGTAGGGCTTCCCTGGTGGCGCAGTGGTTGAGAGTCCGCCTGCCGATGCAGGGGACACGGGTTCGTGCCCCGGTCCGGGAAGATCCCACATGCCGCGGAGCGGCTGGGCCTGTGAGCCATGGCCGCTGAGCCTGCGCGTCCGGAGCCTGTGCTCCACAACGGGAGAGGCCACAACAGTGAGAGGCCCACGTACCGCAAAACCCCCCCCCCAAAAAAAAAAAATTGTAGGGACTGCTCAGAATTGGTTTCTGTAAGACTCTTACATTGAAGAAGAATATCATTGTCAATTTTTATTCAGTCTTCAAGCATTTTTTTTTTAGCTATCCTTAAATTAGTCAAGTTCATACTTTTACAGACTACTGTATTTAACATAATTAAAATTCATAACACAAAGTGTACGGACACATACACAAACGTTTAATTTGTCTTAAGACAAATTTTGTCACAGGAAAAATTGATATTTTCTGGCAAAAATCAACATTCTGGGAATGAAGGGAGGAAATCTAGTTGGTTGCCATCACCATTCTGAAATTGTCTGATCAGTTATAAAAATAAGAGGAAGATAAAGACATTTTGACTTAAGCATAAATAATGAGCATATATTTGTAATTTTCTGTGACCTCTGTAATTAAATATAACCTTCAAAATTAGGGAGTTCAACTTATTTAATATCTATTGTTCTGGCTTTCTTATCTTTCCTCTTTGAGTAATTAGTTCATCATAAATAAAGAAATGTATACATTAATGTTATCCTTTTAAATTGTGGAGGTAATAATAAAAATAGCTGTTTTATTATATATCAGATACTCCACTCTTCTTGGGTTCTTATTTTTATCAGAAAAATATTTTAATTTTGTGTAATATTGTTTCCTTTAGCATTTTATAAAATAAGATAATTTAAAAAATAGCTCTCATATGAGGTGATGGATGAGAACTAAACTTACCGTGGTAATCATTTTATAATATATGTAAATCAAACCATCATGCTGTATACCTTAAACTTATTCAGTGGTGTATGTCAATTATTTTTCAATAAAGCTGTAAAAACTGAAAAAAATAAGGAAATGTGAAAGGTGAAAAAAATAATAAAAAATAGCTCTAATCAGTTTCATTACTGGCTCCTGGAAGCCATGTTAAAAAAAAAAGCAATTGTAAGGTTTTAAATAGGCTTTAAAAATGGGCTAAGACTGTAAATTTTAGAGCTACAAGTTCTCCTGCCTCTGATCAATGCCCATGTTTTTATATGTAAATACTAGGACTGTAGCTTGATCTTCAAATATTAACCTTGACTCCTCATCCCATTTCTTTACTAAATAGAAATGCAAACCAAATCCTTAGGGACTTGCATTATTCAGTGTAGAATTTTCAACATTCAGGCCTTGTTCTGCCTGAAAGAGATCTCAAGTTTGTTCCCAGCACTATTTAGTATTTAAGAACACAGCTATAGAAAAGGATATAATCCTATTTTTCTAATTTGATATTAGTCAAAAACCTTTACTTAATAAAAGTGGGAAAATAAAATTTAACTTAATTTTTCACCCTTAGGAAAAGAGAGAAAGAATAAAAGAAAATGGAAAGGATAGGGATATGGGAGAGGAATCTCTCCCATGGTAAAGAAATAAAAGAGAGTCTCCAAATGAAAGAGAGACCATAATACATACAATGAGAAGGAGATCCATACTCTGGAAAAAAAAAAAAAAGAGAAAAAAAAGAAGTTAAAAGAAAAGAGAGTGAGGGAGATTGCTAGCAAAATGTCAGTAATTAATTCCCTTCCCTTTGCTGCATCTGCATCACTGGGTAATCCTCACCCACGTAAACCTGTTTTGCGCCACGTGATTCTCTCTAGCCAATGAGATAAGTGTAAACACTATAAAAGTGGAGAGTTTGCTATACAAATTCAACAGAGTTTGTCTACTGAGACTTCCTCTCTCATGCTGTTCTTGGAAACCTTAGACCAAGTGAACAAGTCTGTGCTAACCTGCTGGAGGATGAGAGGCCACGTAGAGAAGTGAGGAGCCTCAGCCAACAGCCCATTAGCCAACCATCTGCCAATAGCCAGATATGTGTGAGGCCATTCTAGATCATCCACAGCCAGCCAACCTGGCAGCTAGCCACAGACCCATGATAGAACCCAGGAGAGATCCTGCTCATTCCAACCACAAAACTGTGAACAAAAGAAATTGGATTGTTTTAAGTCATTAAGTTTTAGAGTGGTTTGATCCACAGTAGCTTTTGTTGAGAAAAAAAATACTTCTCCACTTGGTATTTCATTTTAGTTGCTGGCTTCAGAATAGCTTACTATTTCACTTCTCTTTGAAATGTGCATTTGTTTAATAAGCCTGATTCATTGTAGGTTTGTTTTTACCCTAAAAGACAGCCTTGCTAAAAAGCTAGAAGTAACAGTACACACCTCCCCTCCTATCCCTAGTTGGAGGAGAGTGGCAGCAGGGATGCACTATCTTAAATTTTTCTTTGGATAGAAAGAGATCAGTTTTATCACTTGCTTACAAGAAATAAATCAAACTAAAGATCAGATCTAGCATTGTATTCGATGGACTATGATATCTTAAATATATGTACCATTTAGAGACAAAGTAAAAATAGTAATTTTTATTAATACTTAATAATATAAATATTAATGATTGATTTTACTTACATATGCTACTAGATAAAGTTTTATTTGGTTTCACTATAAATTCAACAAGTATTTATCAAAAGTGATTTCTGATATGCCTGACATTTTACTCATATTCCTGTGTTCTACTCTTTTTGAGTTTTAAGATAAAAAACTTTCATGCAAAACTATTTGATTTCTTTTATTTTTATGTCAGCCCTTGGGCTAATAGTTCTCTGGAACTGTTGCAACAGAGTGTGCTCTCAGTGATAATTAAATGTTACTGTAAGCTGTGGGTCAATTCCTTTCTGAACACCAAAGATATACACCATCTCCTCTCTGACTTTTCTACCCTCAGAATAATAGAAAAAGGAGAGCTATCTTAACATTTTCCCTTGTATTTATAGGGGAAAATACCAATTTATAAATCCTTAATGGAAGAACAAGGATACATGCTATAATCTGCAGAGTGTAATTTCATTAAACCCATAAACAACTAGATAACCTCACCTATTTACAGCATTACAAAGAAAGCTTTATCCGTGTAGTTAAGCACTTGGGTGGTTAAGTATTTATCCAACTGCAGAGCTTCAGTGTATTGTTATATTAGTTCACACAGAAAAGATAACTTCAAGTGAATGGTGTCACATTATTACTGAAGAATATGAACTGGAATATATATTAGGATATAAATCTATTGACGATATGCATAAAAATAAATTTCATTGTAAGAATTATTATACGAATGATAATCAACTAAAGGTTTGTTTCTCATAGCCAGCATCTTAATAAATAATAAAAAAAAATTTATTCACATATGCTAGATGCCTTGGTCATTTATTCTTTAATTTACATGAGCACTCTTTAGAAGTTTATCTATCGAGTTTTTTTTTTTTTTTTTTTTTTTTTTTTTTTTTTTTTTTTTTTTGCGGTACGCGGGCCTCTCACTGTTGTGGCCTCTCCCGTTGCGGAGCACAGGCTCCGGACACGCAGGCCCAGCAGCCATGGCTCACGGGCCCAGCCGCTCCGCGGCATGTGGGATCCTCCCGGACCGGGGCACAAACCCGTGTCGTCTGCATCGGCAGGCAGACTCTCAACCACTGCGCCACCAGGGAAGCCCTATCTATCGAGTTTTGACACTTAATATTTTAAAAATTTTATTGGAAAATTTCAGATGTATGTAAGTGTTGAGTAAATAGTATATAAATTATAAGGGAGATAGGAAATGCAGGCTTTAAAATAGGTAACATTAAGCCCAGCTAAAAATTAGCGTTCTATTTCTAAACAACAAGAGGAAAATGTCACAGGATAGATAACCATGAAATGCTAAAACTTACCAAGGAGTTTCTAACTAGCGGCCTTTTTCTATAAGTGAATTTGCCATATAAACCTGTGTTTTTAATATCTCAGATGAATGTGTAAAATGTATTACGCTGAAAGAACATGACTGATCTATATTTAATAGTCATCATCATTAGTTAAATTCTAAATAATTTCCGTGACAGTTATATTTGTTTTATATCATGTTAAAACCTATAAGTTGGATTTAACATTTTCTCACTTATGCAATGTTTTATATTCACCTCACTTATATATATTATGCACCTAATCACTATTCAAACCACCAGTTAGATCTAAATGTTAAAATACTTATATTAAAATTTATACATGAACGTGTGTATCAACATGTAATGATAGATATATATGGATAGCAGATTAGATAGATGAGACAGATAGATAGATAGATAGATAGATAGATAGGATGCCACTACCCTACCCTTAGTCTCTAACAAGAGTTGAGACATATTGTATACAGAACTCAAAAAAATGAAGAATAAAAAAGATAAATTAATAGACATTGGACGAATATACAGCTCCTTTCGTCCAAAAGGACCAAAACATGAGAAAAGTTTTAAAAACCCTGTGTTGTATGACAGCCCTCTGTTTTTTAGCTTGTATTTGCCATACTCACTACAACTTTCACTGAAGTTAGAATTTTAACAATAGGATATCAGTAACTTGCCAAGATTTAAGATGTTGTTCAAAAAATACTAGGGGATAATGCAATGTCCAAGACATGTCCTAGTAGTTATGAAGTCACATATGTCTCACAGGTAGCCACTTAATCAGTACTGCATTTGTTTTACAGGTAGGGGAAATCACTGTAATGTGATACATAGGTAAGTAATGCTTTGCCTAAATGTGTTAAATCCTTATAATACTCTAATATACAAAAACTGGATGAAATTGAAATAAAGTGTTGGCAGATTATCCACTTATTAAAATTCTAGAGGCCTGTGATAGATAATAGACAGTTTAAAACGAGAATAGAGGAAAATTTGCCCTAGGAGAGAAAAAGGGAATCTTTGAAATTAAAATATAGTTGGAAGAAACAAATCTCAATTCAGAAGTTTGAAAATAATGTAATGTTCTGTTATTCTTTCATATTTATCGTAAGTGTAAATAATCTTACAGCATTTGCATCTTAACAAGTGTAAGGAAATAGCAAAAATGTCACCATATAAAATTTTAATCTCAATTTTTATATTACTCTTTTTTATTTTTAAATAAAGAAACCTAAAATACACTCATTCTGAGGAACATGTGTAATCTAAATAGCTGCCAGAATTTGAAAAATATCTAAGTATTAATTTATAATGTTGGCACATGTAAGGCAAAGGATATTACCTCATACTTTCTACCTTTCTAAGTTTTTGTGAAAGAACGTTGTTTGCATCCAGTTATGACTGCGACAGCTTTCTCATAAGAAAATGCTGCAATAAAATAATAAAAATGCTTCACACATTCTCCAAAAAGTTTTTTAAGTTTCTAATATTAAATTTGGTTTAATGGTTATATCATGTAATATTGCTACACCAATTACCTTTTTTACTGTTGCAGTTATTAAAAGGTAGAATCCATAGCGGGGACTATTAAAAGGTACCATTCAACACAGAAAAATGTTTTAAACATTCATGGCAACGTATAAAACAGACAAAAAAGTAATTATTAAAATGAACTTAGAGACTATTTATTTTCTTCCATGACTATTCCAAAACAAACTTCCTCTCATAGTAGAATCAGTTATAACTAAAAAGAGAAGACCTAGAAACGAAGGACTCACTATAATAAAAAGCAGATGACTTCAGAATAAAAATATATTATGCCTAAATTTGATTAAATGTAGACATAATAAAAGACAGCTTATTCAAATATCGGCCCTTTAGACTTGTGAGCTTTGTTAAGTCCTTGAATAATAAGTCACAGAAGTTATGGAATCAGTTAGTACCATTATTTGAATTAATTAGAAGTGTATAGAAATTCAATTAATAACTACTCATATTTAATATATAAACAGCTAAGTTTGGCTATGTTTTATTAAAACAAATAGATTCTAAAAGATCTAATACAATTTATCGTATCATGTAATTTAACTGTTTGCAAATATATGTCGAATTGGATAGAGTTCTGTTAGATTTTTACTTTTCATAGTTGAATGACATTATTTAATTATACTTTAATAGGACAGAGATTGTTTTGAAAGAAACTAAAAGCTATTGCTTATATGCACAAATTGTGTATTATATAAGAAACTATGTAAATGCAATCTACTCATATGTTTTAATTGCTTTAGTGTGATAATCTCAGTTTGGATTAGCAGAACAATTTTGAGTATTCTTTTAAAAAATTACCACCAATTTTCAAATTCAAATTTAAAATTTGAAATTAAAAATATCTTAGAAAAAATTTAAAGAAATCAGTCTATCATTTGTAATACAGACAAATAAATAGAATTTAGAGTTGCACAACTGTACAGTATATTTTGACATAGATTAGTGTAAATCAGGTTGTAATTAAAACTGGCCCACTACACTGGCAGATATTTCTAAATATCACTTGTATACCATTGGTATATGCTAAGAAATATGGAAAAAGAAACTGTTAATAAAAATTCTGGGTCAATGCAAAATGTTTTGTATAATTTTCCACTTTGTATAGAAAATATAAAGTAAATTTGGATAAAAACCCTAGGAACAAGTTTCAACACCACAATTACATTTTCCCTTTCTTAATTCACATTTACCATGGCCAGTTAAAGATTGTCTAGCTAGAAAAGTACCTAAGACTAGTCCATAAATCTGGCTTGTTAAATTTGTTTTTGGAAGACTAACAATGAATGAACTCACTGAAGGAATGAGTCATTCTTAGGAACATAATAAAGATTCTTGCTTTTGTCCACATTAGTTAACCAAAGCACACTCCACCCTGCCTAAACAACAATCAATTTAGTTCTATGAGTGAATTCCGTTAAAAAAAAAAAAAAAGGCACAACAACAACAAAAATTTTGACTTAGGTAAAAGGATGACCTTGATGACATCTTAAGTCCTTTATCCAGAATTCTTCCTAAAACTCAACAGGAATTGTTACAAATAGGCAGAATACTCTAATCTCTCTATTTCCTATTTTTAAAGTAGAAAATTTCTTGACTGCTCAACAAATTCCACAATGTCTTGACAGTTCTCAAATTTATTCTCCTTACACTAATCACCTCTACTGCAAAGTAGATAATGTGGTCAAAGGTGAATTCACCCTTACTAGCACCTTCATTTTAGTTAATATTGTAACCTCAAGTTGAATCATTCCAGATGCCTTCCTTTCAATCAGCTCTCTCATTTCCATTTTCTCATCAAATCCTGTATGTTCTATCCATTTACTATCTATCATGTGCATCCCCTCCACTTTACCTTCACTGGTCCTTCCTCCATTTAGATTATGATCATTTTGTGGTTGTATCTTACTAACTGAATGACTGCCACCTGTCTTGCATGCACTTCCTCAACTCTCATCCACATAACTAATTCCAACTCTTATATCAAACACAGTTCATGAATTATCTCAGGGAGGCCTTCTTTAACACTTCAATTTGATAAGTTTCTTTTCTAGACTTCCTTAATCCTCTCTATTTTAGTATTTATGCCACTGAACTATAATTGTAAATTTATATAACCCTCTCCTCTTTCCCTTGAAGGCAAAGCCTATATTATTTTAATTTTTTAACTCCTGTTCCAAGCAAACATGAGGCACTAAATACTGTGAATATTCGTTCAATGAATACTGTTACCAAGAATTTTATTTTTAATTCTTGATCCTTGTACTTATGAATATGTTGAATTTCATGTCAAAAATAATATCAGATCTTTATTATTGCATAGTTTATTACATTCCCTAGATGAATTTGGATTTTAAGAACAAAGTTAATGTTAGTTTAAAGTTTCATAAATTAAGTCTTGTACATGTCTACCCTGAAACTGATTTATTATCCTAGCCCTTCAAAAGTAATATCAGAATGCTAAAGTCATTCTATATGGTAACTGGAATTAAGATCTAAAACTTCACAAGATTCAGCACCTTTCAAGGATCCATATCATGGCTAAGGTTCTTAAATCTTCAAATGCCTTTAAAAATAAAAATCAACACGTATTTTCTAAGTCCCTACCATTGAGTATTATTTCACCATTAAAGATTCTAAACTGTTTTTTAAAATGTTCCACACAGTCTACTGTAGCAGACTACTACATTGCTCATAGTAACATCTACAGGCCTGGTCCTTGAATTGTTTTTCTTGTAACTTAAACGTCCATGTTTCAAAAAGAGGGAAGTGAATTCTATCAATTTTCCTGTTTGAAGGGCCCTTCTTAGTGAATAATAGTACCACTGGGTTTTAAACTAAAAATACTGTTTTATTTTGGTTTTTAGGGTATGTTTATTTGTTTAACCTGTAGAGTGTTTTTAAAACTAAAATCTTCAAACTACTCTTTTTAATATTTTCAATTTAATAAATTAAATTTTGCACCATGGAAAAGAAATTTTGCAAACATGAGTAGATTAAATCTAAAATCAAATATGGCATAAAATGACACATAACTCATATCACAGTAAGTGATAATTAAAATCTGGAATTTGATGAAAGCTATTAGCTGACCAATCACTCATTAAACTGCTACTGAAGTCAGAGTATTAGAAATTAAACTAAAACCCCATGTAAAACATTCTGTCAGAGTGTATAGGTAGAAATGAATTGGGAATGTTTTTATTTCATTCACAAGAAGTTTTGTCTACAATGCCAATCAAGGGTAATGGTTGGGGGACTTGACTTAGCAATAGGAAATCCTGTTACTATTTTCACTAGTAGAAAGTAACTGAATTAACTGCAAAATACCAACATTATTCCTCTCCATGTGTTATGAGAAGAAATAGAATCACACATCTTAAGACTACTAAAGTGTTTAAGGCAGGTCTAATGAGGGGTCATAGCTCTATACCAACCCTTGACTTCTGAGTCATGGAGAGAATATTGCTTTCTATTGAAGTCACAAGTGCAAGTATTTTTCTCATATGTACAAGGCAAAAAGAATTGTATTATCCCTGTTCAAAAAAAATAAAATCACAATTAGAAGTCTGACTCATAAGGAAAAATGGAATTGGAAACTAACTGCATTAGAGTTTTCCAAAGACACAAGTTAATACAATTCTGTTTTCAGATTGTTCATGTCCACATGAAAATCTAGACAATAAGATAATATATCTCCTTTTCCCATTGGTTGAATGAAGGTCTGACAACCAGTAATCATTCTGCTCTGTAGAATGTCACACCTCTATCAAGCGTTCAAGTGAAAGCAAAGTTGCATAGTAGTACAGACAGGTAAATAAAGATCACTACTTATTAATGATAAATTTTTATTTGGATAGCCAAATGCTACAAAGAATGGATTGTTATCAAATCTCTTCCTGCGATAAATTATTTTTAGATAAATTTTCTTTTTTATATAACAATGAAACAAATATGGCTACCATATGTGTGTGTATATATATATATATATATACATATATATATAAAATATTCAACATTTACATAGTACGAGGTAATTGGTACCAAATAATTGATTATATATGTGTATATATACACATACACACACACAGTACTATTGACTATACATAAAAACTTTTTTTTTTAAGTACAATGTACTCTTCATAATATCAGAGACAGGCCATCATTCAAGTGAACTCTGAACACTGAAAGAGAATTTTAAATTTCTCCAAGCCTCTTCACTGGTCCCTCCTCCTCCATTCTTGCCCCTCTCCAGTCCATGCTCCATAGAAAAGCAGAAGCAATCATCCCCAAAACAGCTCAGTTATGTCTTTTCCCTCCTTAATCCCAGTAGTGTTTTCCCAAAACACCCAGGAAAAAATCCTTATTTTCTTCCCTTGTGCAAGAGTCTGCATCTCCCGACCTCTGCCTATTTCAAAGTATGTTACACTCCTATTACTAATCATTGTTTTCAGTTCTTTGAAGATGCTAAACATTCTCTGGTCTTGGGTGATTTGAATATGTTGTTCCCTCAGCCTACAATGGTCTTTCTTTGCTCTTATCATAGGTAAGTGCTTCTCTATGCTTACAGCTCAGCAGCAATGCCCCATTCACAGAGAGGTCTTCCCTCACCATCCCACCTGAGCTAGGATCCCATCCAGTATGCTCTAACAGAGATTCCCATTGCTTTCCTTGCATTCACTAGTATTAGCAACCAGTTTATATATTTGCTTTTCCATTGCTGTCTGTCTTTCCCACGTGCATGTATATTGGGACAGAGACAACATTTGTTTTTGTTTTCTTTTTGAACCATTACATCTTAAGTGTATAACACAATTTTCTGCTACTCCATAAATATTGAATAGATGAAGGATTGAATGCTCATTAAGTAAGACAGCATAAATTTGCATATATGAGTATTAAAATAATGAGATAGACTGTCACATGAGACACTTATAATCAGCCTCATCATATTAGGGTATTAAGGTACCACAAATTGATAAATGGCTGGGTAATCAGCTCCCTCTGAATGCCCTTAAAATTTTATATATATTTCTCTTCACTCTATGTACCTTCTATTTTGTATCTCAGCTATTTGTGTTCATATATTTTCTATTTCATTAAATCACAAAGTCCAAGAGGTCTTTAAGAACTTGTATTTGTTTGTTCTGATTTACTCTGGGTAACTGAGTCCTCCTTACAAGCCTTAAGCAGTGAGAATATAGGCCAAGCAAGAACTCCACTACTAACTAAGCTGTATGAAGTCTGGAATGTTAACTTCTGGGGGTCTCCAGTTCCTCACTGGTAATAAGTACCCTTCTACCTACTTCACAGAATTTTGGTGAAATCAAAAGAAATCGTATATATAATACCACTTGCCTAATATATGATCAATAACAATAACCATAGTGAGTCGAATGGCATTCCCAAAAACATACGAGATCATTCTCATGGACCTTAAATGCAATGACAAGTGTTCTCTTATAAGTGACACATGGAGAGAAGAAGAAAAGGCCATGTGTAAATGAAGGCAGAGATTGGATTTCTTAAACTCAGCTTAACATATATTACAAAAAGCAAATATACCACTGCACACGCATATGCAAATAGAGAGAGAAATGCACGCAGCTGAGCACGTATCCCCATGTCATCATCTTCATCTTGTCAAATCATTTTTATTATATATGTAACAAACAGTGGCACTGGGCCAGATTAGAAGTTGTGAATCTGATATTAGTGGGCCTTGTGGGGCACCTGCAGAGTCCTGAATTCCTGCCAAACATGCAAATGTTACAGTTATAGTTAAATATACCTTCCTCTAAGGAGAACGTGCATAAATTTCATCAGATCTCAGAAGGGTTTGGGACTGCCAAAAGAGATACAATCTCAAATTTGAAGAAACTTGAAGGTCCTTTCTAGCTATTATATTGATATAATGTTTCAGGTTTATATGATTTTGAAGCAGCCAAAGAGATTTGGAAAGCTATTTTAATCAGTAAGATCCTATCTTTGAAGACCAAGAGCAAGCCAATGAAGAGACTCTAATAGAAGTTGTTTTAAGTAAACTTACCTTCCTCCAAACATTATAATAAAAATCTACAGGTTTCCGTTTTCTTATGTGCAGTCTGTCATTACCCACCATCCTCCAGCAAAGGAAATAACCTCTACAGTCAACAATATAAATACAGACTCCAGGTTTCCTTGAGCTCTGAAATTGCTATATTCAAGTTAAAGGGTCATAGTAAGAATAAAGACAGAAAAAAAAAGCAAATGAAAAATACACAGTTTCCTTATTTCTTTCAGCAAAGGACACTTCTTTGCTGAAATTTCTTCTTTGCTGGTCATTCTTATCAGAACAGCCATATTTCTGCATTTTGTACACTGAAGGCTATGAAAGAAAAGTTAGAATAGATGTACATCTAGGAAGAATTGGACACTAAGGTTCTTAAAGTTTACTGTTTCTCTTTAAATCCTTCCTAAAGTTTACCAAACAGAAACTGAAGAACTTTCTGCAGAATATCATCCATGAAGCAAATGTCAACAGTACAAACATATAATAAATCTTGTGTCTAGTGATTTCTTGTAAATAAATTATATAAATAAATAAATTGTATATGTTTCTCACCTCTTTCAAGTTAACAGAATCTTAACTTTGAGGCTTGAAGTAATTGGAGGCTTATAAGAAATATATTATGGATATGCTGGGGAGGGTGTGGAGAAAAAGGAACCCTCCTACACTGTTGGTGGGAATGTAAATTGGTGCAGCCACTGTGGAAAACAGTATAAAGGTTCCTTAAAAAAAACTAAAAATAGAGTTACCATATGATCCAGCAATCCCACTCCTGGGCATATATCCAGAGAAAACTCTAATTTGAAAACATACCTCAATGACCTCAATGTTCACTGCTGCACTATTTACAATAGCCAAGGCATGGAAACAACCTAAATGCCCATGAACAGATGAATGGATACAGAAGATGTGCCATATATATATATATATATATATATATATATATATATATATGTATATATGTATATACATATATACACACACACACACATATACACACAATGGGATATTACTCAGCCATAAAAAGGAATTATTGCCATTTGCAGCAACATGGATGGACCTAGAGACTGCCACATTAGGTGAAGTCAGACAAAGGCAAATATATGATATCACTTATATGTGGAATCTAAAAAAATGAAACAAATGAATCTATGTACAAAACTCAAACACACAGACATAGAAAAAAAACTTATGCTTACCAAAGGGGATAGTGGCAGCAGTGGGGGCTGTGCGGGAGATAAATTAGAAGTTGGGGATTAACATATATATATATATATATATGTGTGTATATATATATATATATATATATATTCAGTTCCATTTATATATATATGGAACTGAATCACTTTGCTGTATACTTGAAACTAACACAACACTGTAAATTAACTATACTTCAATTAAAAAAGAAATATATTATGGATTATCAGGCCATGTCTCTTGAAAATTAAAGCAAGCTTAATTTTCAGTTCATTCACTATGTATACATATGAAGAATATACGGAAGACAAATTATTAGATTGGAACAAGGTGTTGTAGATCTGACAAACAGCCCTTTTTATGTGGTGTATGGACAATAAGTGCCCCGTTATTCTTTGTAAAGCACAGAAGTAATTATGTGGGTGGAAGCGTTTCACTTGAAAGTCATCAAATTGGTTTTAAAAGTTGTGCCTTTGAAGAGTGATTGCTTTCCCTTAAAATGAACTTTGCTGTGGCTTTTAAAAATAGCTTGGATGAATTGCTATGTGAGGCAATGGTAATCAGTGGTTAAGAGTACAAGTTCTTGCACCAGATTTCCAGGATTCAAATGTTGTATCCACCAGTGAAAAGTTGGGCAACATTAGCAAGTTACTTAACTTATGCTTGTCTCAGTTTTCTCGAAAATGCCAGTAACAGTAACTAACTTAGAGTTGTTTGAGGATTAAATGAGTTAATACTGCATCTTACTTTGAATTTATTAAATTCATGGAATACAGTAAGTGTCCAATAAGTGATAGCTATAATCTTATTTAAATTATTATGAAAAAGGTTTTTATTAATGTATACTGTGCTGAATCTAAGTTTCGAAAGTTTTTCTATATACCAATATCATGGCATTGAGGTTTACAGGAAATAAATTCCTGATGTACTATGAATCATGTTGATCATTCATTCTTGTATTTAGATATTTGTAATCAGATATTTGTAATATCTTATAATATCTTTGTAACATCTTATAATCAGATATTTGGAGTATCTGACTCAAAAAATACATTAGGATATAATACTAATCCCATTTTACATATAATATTTTGAATTCTACCTTACATTTAATATTTCTCACAGGAAATATTAGTAAATTAATCATTTAGGTTAGGTCAGAAATTAATAAATTTAGGTTAGGTCAGAAATTCAGTTACATCCCTGTTATCTTAAAGTGTTAGTATTTAATAATGCCTGTAGGAAACAGTTAACCCTTTATTAATTAATCATGCCTGTTCCATGGTAGTACATTCTTATATGGTTTCCATTTCTCTTCAGTTACATCTATCCTGTACCTTGCTCAAAGATTCACTCTCTTACAATTCAGTTTTCATCATGTGCCCTTTCCCTTCATGTTGAAGTATTTAAAAATTCATTACTCCCAACTGACACTCCTCAGCCTGGTATTTATTATATTTTATGGCTTCTCATGCATTTGTATTTCTCTTTCCAATACCTTCTGTTTCTGTTCTTGCTATTTCTTTTTGTTTGTTTATTCAAGATGTTTTGCTCAATTTACTACACCCCTATACAGCATGCTAAATACTTTTGGGCAAATTCAATCTAGTTTTCAAATTATTCTTTAATCACTGTAATTTCGTATTTGAAAAATCATAAAAAGTTTACCAATCTATACTAAAATCTTTTCTAAATGGCAAAGAGAGATCCCACTCATAATGTACAGCAAAAAATCCTCCCCATCTTCCCATCTCATTTACACAGAAGCTGCCCACAAAAATTTCAGTCTTTTCTTAAAGAATTTAAAAACTTCCTTCTCTTTCCTTCCTTTATGAATTTATTAATCTTCTCTTCCAGAAATAAAGCTGTCCTTTCCAATTTAATCTACCACTCCTGGTATCTACTTTTTTTCTAACCATTACCCCGATTAAGCTTAGCAAGGGACCAGGAGTCGACCTAGCAGACTCAGAATCTTTTTAGCAGACAGGAAGGGAAAGGACTGTGGATATACATATCCTACCCCTTTGGGGGGGCTTCACAGCTCTAAAGTGTGTCTTTATATATTAATCATAGGGAATTAAGAAGAATTCATTAGAATTTTCAATAAAAATTTGTTGGGTTCGATCCTTTGCAAAAGGAATGCAGATCATTTAAATAGATTTATATATATATATATGTATGTATACATATAGATATATATATATATTTGCCACTAAAATGGCAATTTATCCAAGCAATGTAGATGCACATATGTTGGGTAATTGCTACCATGTTGTCATAGTCACTTAAGGATTCATGCATGATTCAATTTCATTTTAATACCAATCACAACCTATATTCCATAATATCTATTAGGTATTTTTTTTTTTTTTTTTTTTGCTGCTCCACGCGGCTTGTGGGATCTCAGTTCCCCCACCAGGGATCCAACCTGAGCTCTGGCAGTGGAAGGCCAGAATCCTAACCATTAGGCCACCAGGGAACTCCCTCTATTAGGTATTTACTTGTGTGTTTTTCCTTAATCAGAAATACTGCTTCTGCCGCAGAGCACAGGGAGATCAGCTCGGTGCTTTGTGACCACCTGGAGGGGTGGGATGGGGAGGGTGGGAGGGAGGGAGATGCATGAGGGAAGGGATGTGGGAACAGATGTATATGTATGACTGATTCACTTTGTTATAAAGCAGAAACTAATTAAAAAAATAAATAAATAAACTTTAAAAAAAAAAAAAAGAAATACTGCTTCATCACAACTATATATTCAGCTCAAAAATCTCTTCTTTTATACCATCCTTAATTCAGTCAAATTTATTCACACATTGCTGACATAAATGGGAAGCTGTCAAATACAGGACATCGGCACGCAATTTACTGTTTGACCTGTGGTATGCTTCTTATGCTCTCTGGACATGGTTTCCTTATATGTAAATGCAGATGCTAATACAGGGCATCTTCTCATATATGAAACCCTTGGAAGCTCACATACTCTAGACTAAAAAAATATAGTTTATTCTCTCATAAATAAAGCAATTTGCTTTCTTCAATTTTATTGAAAGTTATTTTACTTTATTTACTATGGTTTATCCATATTAGAAAAATCTAAGCAGCCCTTTAAAAGAATAAGGTAGATCTAGATATGCTGATACGGGAAGAATCCCAGATATACTGTTGATTAAAAATCAAGTTCCCAAATATTCTATTATTTTATGGTATGAGCCCATTATGTAGAAAACAGCTAAAAACCATACATACACATATAAAAACTTGTGCATACATGGTCATGTAAATATATATGCATGTGTACATAATTATAAATAGCATATTGTAAATACATGATTATGTAGAAAAATGTTTGAAAGTATACTACAGAATTTTTTAAGATAATGATTATATAAAAGGAGTGGAGATGGAAATGTGTTATAAAATATGAATCTGTGTTATATGATTTTTTAACCCAAACAGGTATTTGAGAATTACTTATGTAATTAAAATATTTAAATACAGCTCTAAGCAGCAACTTCTATATTTTCATAAATTTTTATACTTCAGTTATTATTGATTTTTATATGTTAATTATATTTGGTGTGAAACTGAAAATATTTATACTAGTAGCCCTTTACTAACTTATTTTTAATGTTAAAAGTCACTCAGTGTTTATACTGATATAATAATTGATTCTCATACACTTAAAGAAGCTCAAAAAATGTTTATTAACAACGACCTAGATGGATGGGATAGGGAGGGGGGAGGGAGGCTCAAGAGGGAGGGGATATGGGGATATATGTGTACATATAACTGATTCATTTTGTTGTACAGCAGAAACTAACACAACATTGTAAAGCAATTATACTCCAGTAAAGATATTTTTTAAAAAATAAGAAAAATAAAAACATAAGCATTGTGAAAACCTCTGTAGTTAAATGCCTGGGCAGATGAACATTAAGAAACTGCCATTTAAAAGCAGCCAGGTATTTCTCTTTCTAGGTGAAGACACTGATGCCCATCTAATGTGAAGAGTCTCTCCTAATTAATTTGAATATTAATGCAATATCACTTATTAGTATTCGAAGCTAGTGAAGGAGATGACAAAAGTCACACAATTATTATAGATGCATTTGCTAACAGCTTAAAGTTTAAAGGTGTTAGACCCTTTTGCCTCTATCTTAGTGGTCTTTAATGACTTCATTTCATTTCTGAATGTTCTAAATAGTCCACATTTGCCTTAGATCACATTAGCATGAAAAGTAAACAAAGGTCATGATAATAAAAAACAAAGAAACAGGCAATCTTAGTTACAGCCCCAGTAGTGTAATCTCTGGAAATCTCATCCCCAAATCCCCATGGCTACTTCCTAAAGCTCCTAGGGGATCTTACAACTATAGCATCCTGCTCCTCAGATGCTCCCTACAGAGGCTGACAAGCTCCTGTCTCTGTGGTGACAACCCTGGAACCTTCCAAAAAGGATGCCTCCCTCACTTCTCATCTTTTACAGCTCAATGAACTGAGGTGTGTGAGTCAGAAAGGTAGAAACCCTCTTCACTTCCGTGTTCAATTCCACCATCAAGTCAGAATCAAGTGCATCCATCCTCAGCCCTCAAGGTACTTCACTGGCTCTACCAATGATCATTTTCTGAAGTTAATTGTAGTTTTACCCAGTTGTTATTATACCTAGTCCAGAAGATAATCTGATTGGCAAGATTTTATCTTACTCTCAACACTGTTCCTTTCCTGAGACTTTTAACAAATAAGCAGCCTTATTTGTTTTATACTCCTCTCTTGTTTCTTCAGTGTGAGTTTCTTTCCCACCTAAGATGATTATTTATTGAGATTCTGCCTATATTATATATATATATAAATTATAATTATCTATGATATTAAAAATTGCTCTTGTTCCTGAGAGACTTAAAGATGGGAGTTTGGTAAATTTCACTTCATTCCCAGCACATTCAAGTACTGGCCCTTACATGAGGCTGCTTAGCTTTCAGACAACTGGAACCTAATTGGCCCTCCTCATGGGACATCTAGACCTGTGCTGTACAACAGAAATATAATGTGAGCCACAGATGTGCACCACATATGTAACTTTACATCTTTTATGAGCTACATTTTTAAAAAAGTAAATAAGTATCAGATGAAAATATATATATATTTTTTTGCTGTACACGGGCCTCTCACTGCTGCGGCCTCTCCCATTGTGGAGCACAGGCTCCGGATGCGCAGGCTCAGCGGCCATGGCTCACGGGCCTACCGCTCCGCGGCATGTGGGATCTTCCTGGACCGGGGCACGAACCCGTGTCCCCTGAATCGGCAGGCGGACTCTCAACCACTGCGCCACCAGGGAAGCCCAGATGAAAATAATTTTAATAATATATTTTTATTAACCAAATATATCTAAAATATTATTTCAATATGTAATCAAAATAAAATTTAATGACAAATTTTATATTTATTGAAAAGGAGTATCGGGACTTCCCTGGTGGCACAGTAGTTAAGAATCCTCTTGCCAACTCAGGGGACACAGGTTCAAGCCCTGTCTGGGAAGATCCCACATGCCGCAGAGCAACTAAGCCCATGCACAACTACTGAGCCTGCGCTCTAGAGCCTGCATGCCACAACTACTGAAGTCCATATGCCTAGAGTCGGTGCTCCACAACAAGAGAAGTCACCGCAATGAGAAGCCCACACACGGCAACGAAGAGTAGACCTACTCACCTCAGATAGAGAAAGCCCGCAAGCAGCAACAAAGACCCAATGCAGCCAAAAATAAATAAATTAATTAAAAAAAATAAAAGGAGTTATCTATTTTACACTTATAGCACATCTCAATTTAGACTAGCCACATTGCAAATGCATAACTACATGTATTTAGTGGATACTTTATTGCTAAGTAGAGATCTGGATACTTGAAAAATTCTGGGTTTCAACTGGCTCAACAGTTTAAGCTTGATCTAAAAACCTTGTTTCATGTTAAGACTTTTCTTAAATACCAAACTAACTTCGTTATACCATGTCCAATGATGAACTCCTCGCATCTTGAAAAACGGTTTCCTCAGATCAATACATAGTAGCCTGCTCCCTTCACTACATGCTTTATTATGCTTTTTTTAAAGTTGCAGAAAGAATATTTTTTAATGCAATCATTTTGTAATTTACTACACAATTAGGAAAACGGATTTTGTTTTTAAATTAAAAGATTAATAACAAATCCTCACTGTAATAAATCAAACACCACAGAAGCACATAAATTAAAAACTGAAAGTAATCTCCCCTTGTAGTCCCTATTCTGTTCCCTAGAGTTACTCAAGGTTGCTGTGTATCATTCTAGACATTTTTCTATGTTAAATAGATGTTTAGACAGAGGTACTAAATACTGCACCCAGATTTGCCTAATGAGGATGAGTAGATCCACTGGCAAGGTCTAGTGCATTAACTTGTTTGATGACTACTGGAAACATTAGGTGGCCTAACGGAAGGCACTGTATTCTTCCTTGCTGGTAGAGCTCCTATTTTGTCTGAGTGTTCACAATCACTGTTGCCATGTGTGCACAGAAGAGCTAAAAAGTGGGATATTGATTTGTCTGAGCCCATGCGGTAATTCCCTTTCCCTAGCCAATGACTGACTTTGTCAAAGGTGTACGATGTTTTGTCCAATGAAAACAAGAGACAAGGAAGGGATTTTCTTGCTCATAAAACAGCTGCATGGAAATGAACAGTCTTCTTTTTCTTTGGACTTTGCTGTCTACCTGTGATGCCTGCAATGACATGTTGTGGCTTTGAAAGGAATCAGCCTAAGGATAGAAGTTAACATATCAAAATAAGCATATGACAGCTCAATATTAAAAAAACAAATGACCCAGTCAAAAAATGGGCAGAAGTAAATACACATTTCTCCAAAGATGACATACAGATGGCCAAGCAGCACATGAAAAGCTGCTCAACATCACTAATTATTAGAGAAATGCAAATCAAAACTACAATGAGGTGTCCCCTCACACCAGTTAGAATGGGTATCATCAGAAAATCTACAAACAACAAATGCTGGAGAGTGTGTGGAGAAAAGGGAACCCTCTTGCACTGTTAGTGGGAATGTAAATTGATACAGCCATCATGGAGAACACTATGGACGTTCCTTAAAAAATAGAACTACCATATGACCCAGCAATCCCACTACTGGGCATATACCCTGAGAAAACCATAATTTAAAAAGACACATGCACCCCAATGTTCATTGCAGCACTATTTACAATAGCCAGGTCATGGAAGCAACCTAAATGCCCATCAACAGATGAATGGATAAAGAAGATGTGGTACATATATACAATGGAATATTACTCAGTCATAAAAAGGGACTAATCTGGGTCATTTGTAGAGACGTGGATGGATCTAGAGACTGTCATACAGAGTGAAGTAAGTCAGAAAGGGAAAAACAAATATCGTATATTAACGCATACATGTGGAACCTAGAAAAATGGTACAGATGAACCAGTTTGCAGGACAAAAGTAGAGACACAGATGTAGAGAACAAACATATGGACACCAAAGGGGGAAAGTGGCAGGGAAGGGGGTGGTGGTGTTGGGATGAATTGAGAGATTGGGATTGACATATGTACACTAATATGTATAAAATGGATAACTAATAAGAACCTGCTGTATAAAAAAATAAATAAAATTCAAAAAAAAACAATAAGCATATGAAATGATGGACAGGATCTCTGATGTCATCACAGAACTGGTGTCTTCCTTAGATGTGAGATAATAACCTTCTTATTGCTAACCCACTGTTGGTTGTGTTTTCTGTTCCTTGAAACTTAAAGCATCTTAATTGAGGCAAACGTCAAGAAAAATATGTTTTATAGACATTAGTCAAAATGAAATAGGAATCATTTTCATTAGTGAATTGAGAATTTAAGCCACTAGTTCTCGATGAGGAAGTTATTAATTTTCTATCAATTTACTTCCATACATCATCCATACATTATAACTTTGTCTGAGTTATTTGCAAAGAAAGAATAGAAATTCTCAAAAGAATAGAAAAACAAATGTTCAGTTTTACTGCCAGTAGAAATAACATTGACACAATTTAGGTAAGCAAACTGTAAACACATCATCAGAATTGTTTATTTTAAAATGTTTTTGTATGTGTGAAAATCTTCACTGGATTATAGGATATCATGGGACCTGCTGTCAGTAGCAAGTTATAATTGTTTATTTTTATAGTGTCATAATTTTCTTCCTGTTCAATTACTATAGTCTACACATTGCTCAGAGTATTCCACACACTGAGTTTGAAGAAAAGTAAAATATAAACTATTTATTATATTTAAAATATATAATACAATATTAACAAAAATAGTTTTAGCTACTATTTGGCAAAGCCAAATTCAAATATCCTTTCAACATTTCAACTTAATGTACACTTCTAAATATAGAAATTAAGAACTTTGATAGATTTAATGGAGTGGGATCAAACCATATAAATTAATCATATAAAACTGCCATTTCTGAAGCAAAATGATGAAATATTGGCAATTTCACATGATTTGAACTAAAATAAACATTTAAAACTTTTTCAAGAAATACAATAACTGGTATTATTTTGAATTTCAAAGTTTTTTTTTCTTTTCATAATGATCATAGAAGTTCAGAATGCTTATGTCACTTACCTAAGAAACTAGAGCTCTACTTGGTAAGACAACTGTAACATAGCAAATGGGAAAGGGATAGGGTGGGGATTTTATTCTTTGTTGATGTACATCAATTTATTCTACGTAATTCTAAGTCAAACTTTTTTTTTTTTTTTGCGGTACGCGGGCCTCTCACTGTTGTGGCCTCTCCTGTTGCGGAGCACAGGCTCCGGACGCACAGGCTCAGCGGCCATGGCTCACGGGCCCAGCTGCTGCACGGCATGTGGGATCTTCCCAGACTGGGGCACAAACCCGTGTCCCCTGCATCAGCAGGCGGACTCTCAACCACCGCGCCACCAGGGAAGCCCTAAGTCAAACATTTTTTGACCCAGTTATAACATTAAATCTGTTTGCAGATACAGTCATACAAAAAAAAAAAAGCACAACCACAACACTGCTTTATAACTATAATGAATGTTCTATTCTAATTGTGGGAATAAAAATATTTGTAAGTATTTGTATATTTACAGAGCACAGTGTTAATATGCTAATGTATATTTTTAACACATCTTTGCCATAAACTTTAGAAATACTATATATGGTAATGTTTTTATTTTTAGAATATCATTTACATGGAAAAGGATGAAATTGAGACTTCTAAATTATTCAGCTGCTCTAGCTGAGGATTACTATTCAAAATAAACTTCTGCTTTGTGCTAAGTGTGACAGAAGCTAGAACAAAATGAATAAATATGTAATTAGGGTTAGGCTAATGGGTATGTTGGGGGTAATACTTTGCTTGCTGCATTTACAAATCATTAATTATTTCTAGGTTTTAAAGTACTATTGCGTCTATCCTATCTTTTTAGCATTTTCTCTGGTTCATATAATTTTAAAATAGCAGACCCAAATTTACATTTTTTTTCCTATCTCATCCCAACCAATGGTCATCATCCAGATTAAGCCCAAAGACTTAGAACTTTTCTAACATTACTGTGATATTTAGGAGGTGGGATTATCAATACTTGATGATTGAATATAGAGGGACATAGTAAATGGGGAGAGTAAAGTGATAGGTTCAATTTGGTATCCAGGAGGATATAGTAAGTAGTAGGCAGTTGATATGTAAGTTTGGGATTCAGCAAAGTATCTCAGCTGAAGGCACTAAACTTGGGAATAATTACCGTAGAGGTGCTAGCTAAAATAAAGGAAGTGGATGAAACAGCTGAAGAAAAGCTGGTCGGAGAGTATAATGGACTGAATGTTTGTGTCCCTTCCAAAATCATATGTTGAAATCCTAACATGAAATGTGATGGTATTAGGAGGTGGGGTTTGGGGGAGGTAATTAGGTCATGAGGGTGGAGCCCTCTTGAATGGGATTAGCACCTTTATAAAGAAAGACCCCATAGAACTCTCTTGCCCACTTTGAGCCATGTGAGGATGAATAGAATTCGGCAGTCTGCAACACTGAAGACGGCCTTCACCAGAACCTGACCATGCTAGCACCCTGATCTCAGACCTCCAGCCTCCAGAACAGTGGGAAATAAATTTCTGCTGTTTATAAGCTTCCAAGGCTATGGTATTATACTTTGATATAGTAATCCTAACTGCCTAAGACAAAGAGGGAAGAGAAATAGGAGAGAGAGGTGCCTTGGAGAATGAGAGACGCAAGTGGTTTTTAAAAGGAGGACATGAGTAAAATCAATCAAGCTGATACCTAAAAAGCATTTCCTGAAGTAGACTGCTAAGGTAGTTAGTGGCCAAATTATTGAGAGCCTTGTCTATTAAACTTTAGTTACTCCACTGGCCATCAAATATTATGAAGCGGGGAGTGACAATATCATAAAATCAAATCCGTGTAGTAGTAATTATCTCTGAGAGCTGTGTGTGTGTGTGTGGTGGGGGGGGGTTCTGGGAAGGGGTTGCTGAGAGAGGGAGAGAATTTTGGACCAGCTAGAAAATATGTAGTCTGTTTTAACGAGTTGATCATTGTGGGAATGAAAAGGAAAGCACAGATTAAAAGAACACAGATATAAAATCAAGAGCACTTAGTAACAGCATGTAGAGGCTGAAAAGCAGCTAGGAGGAATTAGAGATGATAGTGGGAGTCATAGACTGAAGTCACCAGCAGGATGGTGACACTCTCAACTGGAAGTAGAGATGTGGGGAGAAGAATAGGTCCGGGTTGTAGTCTAATGAGTTCCATTTTGAAAAGACTGAGTTTGAGCAGTCAAGGTGTATCCACACGGAGAAAGCCAGCAAGCAGTAAGATACTGGATCTATTGACAAAGAATATTTCAGATCTACAGATGTGGATTTAATTGATCCTCAGCGCAAGGGCAATTTATCCATATATTTTAAAATACTTTTAAATACACCATAGATCATGAAGAACCTACGGGCAGGATGGGAATAAAGATGCAGACCTACTAGAGCATGGACTTGAGGATACGGGCAGGGGGAAGGATAAGCTGTGACAAAGCGAGAGAGTGGCATGAACGTATATACACTACCAAAGGTAAAACCAATAGCTAGTGGGAAGCAGCCACATAGCACAGGGAGAGAGGGGTGAGATAGGGAGGGTGGGAGAGAGGGGTGAGATAGGGAGGGTGGGAGAGACCCAAGAGGGTAGAGATATGGGGATATATGCATATGTATAGCTGATTCACTTTGTTATAAAGCAGAAACTAATACACCATTGTAAAGCAATTATACTCCAATAAAGGTGTTAAAAAATAAATAAATACACCATAGAAATACTCAACAAAACATGTAGTGCATAAATGGAAGTTGGTTTCCATTGATGGCATTTGCAAAACTATACTTTAATTACCTGGAGATAATAATTTTTGAAACTATATGTGGGGCTTCCCTGGTGGCACAGTGGTTGAGAGTCCGCCTGCCGATGCAGGGGACGCGGGTTCGTGCCCCAGTCTGGGAGGATCTCACATGCCACGGAGCGGCTGGGCCCGTGAGCCATGGCCGCTGACCCTGAGCGTCCGGAGCCTGTGCTCCGCAACGGGAGAGGCCACAACAGTGAGAGGACCACTACCGCAGAAGAAAAAAAAAAAAAAAAACTATATTTGAAAGCAAGAAAGTAACTGAAAGGTATTCTATTTCACATTTGTTAAGTTATGTTTGTGCTTGGAGGTACATAACCCAGTTGTGTCCCTTCTTTAAAACACATACACTATTGTCATTACTGGCTGAGATTTTTCCACACAGGGAGTGATGCCAATATAGAGAACTTTGACAGCTTATTCCAATTAAAGATTGTTTCTCTCTAGAGAGCATGGAATATTTTACCCTCTCTGTCAAACGACACTCTTTTGTTTTGCTTTTCATGTAACATTTTGTATGTAAAAAGGTGAGGAGCTTATGTGAGAACAGTTTAAAATTGTTCAGCCAGCAGGAAGCTTATGTAATGCTTTGTTCCTTAATGAGGGCACCTGAATCTTCAAATGAAATTACCAGTTTTTCCAAGTGCAGGTGATCAAATTAGGGATGGGAGATGCGCCAAACGTATGTAAACAAAGGAAGCATTTCCAAGGATGCTGACGGAAACAAGTGGAAACGGATCAGACTAATCAGTGATGGAATTTAAAGGACTAATAAGTTAACCTACTGGGTCTAACCAGATTGCCGAAATAATCATAGCACTGCCGAAGAGAGGATGAGTGCAAACCTTCCCAGTTTTTATAGAAGGGTGTGAATTTCAGATATTCTTTCTTTCATTTCCATATTAGAATATTTATTTATTAGTACCAGATCATGTGTACAATTTTTATTTTGAAAAATATGTTACATTGGAATGTTTCATTCCTTCCTAATAATCATTTCCCCTTCCTAAGACCTTGATTTTTTTGTTGTTGTTGTTTTTTTGCGGTACGCGGGCCTCTCACTGTTGTGGCCTCTCCCGTTGCGAAGCACGGGCTCCGAACGCACAGGCTCAGCGGCCATGGCTCACAGGCCCAGCTGCTCCGCGGCATGTGGGATCTTTTCAGACCGGGGAAGGAACCCGTGTCCCCTGCATTGGCAGGCAGACTCTCAACCACTGCGCCACCAGGGAAGCCCCTAAGACCTGGATTTTAG
This sequence comes from Mesoplodon bidens, assembly GCF_964165515.1. Classification (NCBI taxonomy): domain Eukaryota; kingdom Metazoa; phylum Chordata; class Mammalia; order Artiodactyla; family Ziphiidae; genus Mesoplodon; species Mesoplodon bidens. The sequence goes on from NC_138166.1 coordinate 27,026,380, forward strand.
TCCATCTACTTAAACCAGCTCCACCCAGCTCAGCTCCAGGGTGGGCATAGTAGTTGAAATCCCCAGGCCAACAACTGCTTATAGAAACTAGGCCTACGACAAACAGTCTACATGATTCCCTTTGCACTTTCAGCTGGCTTAGTAATGAGCGTCCAATCCAACTTATTCCAGTTGGATCTTTGGGGGATGAAGTTTTCCTAGGAATATCTGGGAAAGACAGTCCCTTACCTTGTTAAAGAGTCACTGCAGTTAGCAGGACTCTCATTCTGGCCACTAGCCAACAGCCTAGAACTCCTGTTGCTATCTCATTACCTGGGTGAGGATAAAATGGCTTGTGAAGGAAAGCTAAACTAAAGGGAATCTAAGTTAAAAGAAGCTCGAGTCTTGATAGAACAACATTTTGATTGAGCACTCCCTTACTTTAAAGATTTCTTCAGTTAAAAAAGCAATTATTTAAGACAATTAAGTTGGTTTCTCTGTTACTTGCAACCAAAAGCATCCTAATACTAGTATGCTTAAACCACATTTTTTCACATTTCATGACATATAAAATGATTCCTATTTTCCTTTAGAGTCTTATATTTCTTTTTTACTTTATTTTGAGATGATTTTGGACTTACAGAAGAGTTGCAAAAACAGCACAGAGAGTTCCCATACACCTTTCACCTGCTTTTCCCTAAGGTAAAATCTAACTGTGGTACAATGATCAAAACTAAGAAATTAACATTGGTACTATGCTATTAACTACAGAATTTATTCAGCTTTCACCAGTTTTTCCACTAATGTCATTATTCTGTCTCAAGGTCCAATGCAGGATCCCAGATTGCATTTAGTTGTCATGTCTTCTTAATCTCTTTTATTCTGCGGTATCTGTTCATTCTTTCCTTGTCTTTCATGACCTTGACACATTTAAAGAATACTAATCACAGCTTCCCTGGTGGCGCAGTGGTTAAGAATTCGCCTGCCAATGCAAGGGACACGGGTTCGAGCCCTGGCCTGGGAAGATCCCACATGCCGCGGAGCAACTAAGCCTGTGCACCACAACTACTGATCCTGAGCTCTAGAGCCCGCAAGCCATAACTACTGAGCCCGCATGCCACAACTACTGAAGCCTGCATGTCTAGAGCCAGTGCCCCACAACAAGAGAAGCCACGACAATGAGAAGCCTGCGCACCACAACGAAGAGTAGCTCCCACTCACCGCAACTAAAGAAAGCCCGGGCGCAGTAACGGAGACCCAACACAGCCAAAAATAAATAAATAAATAAAGTAATAAAGTAATAAATAAATAAATAAAGTAATTTAAAAAAACGTATTAAAAAAAGAATACTAGTCAGTTATTTTGTACAATGTCACTTAACTTGTGTTTGTATGGTGTTTTCTCAAAATTCGATTGAGGTTATGCATCGGGGATACCACAGATATACATTACGTCTCAGTGCATCATAATAGAAACTCAAGATTTGATAAGTCTGGTGATGTTCCCACTGAGCATTCTGTAAGGTGGCAACTGCCAGGTTTCTCCACTGTAAAGTAACTATGTTTTTCTTTGGAATTGATAGATTTGGGGAAGGGATAGCTTCTGAGTATGCAAATATCCCCTTTCTCCTTAAACTTTTGTCCACTAATTTTAGCACCCATCATTGGGTCTTGCCTGCAGCAATTATTACAATGGTGTTCTAATGGTGATTTTCTATTTCCCTCATTTCTTCTACACTTTTAACTGAAATTCTTCTATAGGAAAGAGTTGTCCCTTTTCCCATTCACTTATTTTTTAATTTATTTATAATAGCATGGACTCACAGATATTTACATCATTCTCTTGGTATAATCAAATACTGTCATAATTTATGTGTTGCTCGAATTGTTCCAGCCTTGGCCATAGTGAGCTCTTCTAGGTTGGCTCCTGTGTCCTTTTGACACTTCACTTTCCTACCTTTCCCTTTCTTTTTTTTCCTCCCTTCCTCTCTCTCTCCCACCCTCCCTCCCTCCCTTCCTTATTTCTTTCCTTCCTCTCCCTCCCTCCTTCCTCCCTTTCTTCCATCTTTCCTCACCCCCTCCCTTCCCCTCCTTCTCTTTCTTTTCTTTTCTTTGCTTTCTTTAGAGTACATTCATGCTCCAGACTCATCTTGTATTTTCCCTACTCCAGTCAAAACACTCCAACCACTTCTCCAAAGAACCTCAGCTCCTTTTAATGGAGAACGCTATGTACTAGAAATGCTCTTTGCTGCTTGAGTGTCACTGTTTCTAGGTTCTCTCAATCAATAAAGACAGGGATATATGTATGTATATTAACACATTCATAAACACTGTTGCATGTCCCAATCTCTTTCATATGTCCTCCCCCCACCTTCTGATCTCATGACGGCATCTTGGACCTTGGACCTTCCTATATTTATATGAATGTATGTGAATCTTTTGGCTGCTCCTTAAAATCTTCCGAGGCACAGAGAAACAATATCAGTGGGGTCAAATATTCTAATTGAAAATGGTAACTTCCTAAGGTAGGACTCTTAACCTGATCTCTCTTACCTGACAGTCTATCAGTGGTGTACCCCAATTACAGATTTCCCATTTAACCCTCAACACCACGACCACACTGTTCTCAATTAATCTATAAACTGATGGCTAGACCAGTTGGACAGGTGAAAGTCTGACACTTCTAGAAACAACACTAATACTAAGCTTATAGAACCATCAGCACAATTATCTATCTATGGATAGCACCCATATACATTATAGTCCTGGCAAGGGACACATCTATTTCAGTATCTCTTCTGACACTAACACTGTGACACAAAGTCTTACACCACAGTGAGCCAGACTAGACAAGAACCAGAATAAAACACTTGAAATCAAGCTCTAAGCCTAACCAGTTTTGATCATGAAGGTCTCTGGTTATTGCAGGACCCAGATCTCTGGTCGAAAAACTTGATACTTTTTTATAGTAGTTATTTTTGCTAATGAAAATGTGTCACCGGCAAGGAGAGCCTTCAGTGATATTCACTCTGTAATAATCCATCTCTATGGGCTCTCTGGTAAGAACACATTAGATCAATACACTGTCTCAGCACTCTGTTTTTTATGTCCATCCATTTTACTGTCTTGACTGTGTTTTGCTCAACACTAGTTCTTTTGTTACCAGATTTCACTCAGTTGTGGTTCCATGAACTGTCCTACCAATTAGAAAGTGTCCTATGAATACATCCATACACACTGTTTCAGTTTAGCAAGCTTTACAAGTCCTTTGCACATTTCCGATCAGTAATTGATGCTACATTTTATTGGACTATATTCAGCTTTGTCCAAACATAGGTTAAACATAGATAAGACTATAGCACAACTCTATTTTTCTTGGTTATTGCTGTGGTAACAGTATAAATTCATGGAAAATTTACTCTGTAGATAGTATAGGGTCAAGTTGTTGTAATCTAATATCAAACTCAATTCAAATACTTTACCAGTATCCCTCACTGTTCCTATAGAACTAATATTTCATAATCTGATATGAAGAAAAAATTATCCTAATGGGAAAATATATATATGTACAAAAGAATATATATATATATATGAGACAAGGAATTAGAAATAATTTAGATTAAAAGAATGGCCACGTTCATCTGATGGTGTATTTCTGGGAATTGAGAGGAAGAAAAATATTTGGAAGGCATTGCAACTAACTTTGCGCTATTATTATAAAACCTCATATAAACATATCAATTGTGGTTTCCAAAAGGTTCTCACATGTACTATAGTCTCTCATGAATATGGAGATTTATGGTAGTTGGCTCCACTGAAGCTGAGAATGCTAGGGGAGAGGTGAGCTAAATCTACCTGCAGTGGTAGGTGTAGGCTGGATCATCCAGATGGCACAAGGACTGTGCTAAAACAGACACAGTGAGATCCTGGACCTAGCATTTCTCCAGTATCTTTTTATATACTTTTAGTTTTCACAATATTAAAATGTAATTGTTTTAGAGATCCTTTAAAAGACTGTAAGAATGGCTCCATGATAAATGATGTCATTTTATTCTGTTGGTCAACTTTAGTAAATGAGTTAGTGAGGGAAAGCAGTGAAATAATTAAATAGTATAAAGTATTGAATACTAGTGTCTTTTATAAAGTGATCTTGGGTTTTACTCATCCATTCTTTGCTTTCCCAGGTAGACAACTAAGTCAGTGTTTATATATAAAAATCAATGGTGAGTTGCTGCTATTATACAGGCTAGAGTCCTCTCATTGGAAATATGCTGCATTAATAATGCCTGCAGTTTGCTGCTCTGGACATTTGCAGACCTTAAGCCAGGAGAATTCCAATCTTCTCTTAAGGAATCAAACACTCAGAATCAACAAGGCTCCTAAGGCTTAGTGATAACATAATTTACCTCCAATAACATAATTTACCTCCAGAAAACCTGTTGTGATACCCCTCTGTGCTTCTACAGCATCTCTACATGTCTTTATCAGCACTTATCCCATGAAATGCTATGTACTTAACTGTATATCAATATTCTCCTTAGAACAAAATCTGTATGTTATATATTTTTATATATCTTAAGACTTCATACCTCTATAAGACTGCATGCCTAAATATGTGGCACTTAGTAAAGATCAGCTAAATAAATTTATAAGCAGTAAACATTATGGAAGTTTTTCTTTATAAACAGTCTCTAGGAAAATTTTTGTAGGCAAAATAGTTCTGAGTTAAATTTGCTTAAATGTTTGGATTTATTTTTTATCACACTTCAGAAAATAATGTCCAATATGAAAAGCCTAAGAACTTGAGTTTTTGAGAGCAAAAAATGAAAGTAGATAAAGCTCTGTGGTTTTAAAAGTCTTAGTGAAGTATTAAGTACACATTTTAATTAAACACAGAATGATGTCATTGTAAGTCACTAGCATCTAACATTTTCCACTTCTAGCCCTTTCTAAAATAGTAAATCTAGAGGAAACATTAAGTTATACATAACACAATGTCCCTTTCATTAAAAACCTATGAGATTATTATTTTTTTCCTTCTAGAGGGTAAAGTATTTTGTGGTTAAGCAAAAGTACAAAACTTCCTATGTGAATATGAGACACGAGAGAAGCAATTTAATCATTTTAACCTAATGAATGCCAAAATAGTTCATTTATACTGGGAGCTTAAATTTAATAAGTTAAAACTTTTGCTCCAAGGTTGATTTACAGCTATTAAATACTTTCATAGCTGTGCCTTAATGATTGTAAAATTAAGTTGATTTTTGTTACATAAATATGAGTAGTTCTACACAAGATGAATACAACAGAAGTGAGTATATAGATGGCCCATTGGACATTTACTACCTAACAGTTTACATATAGACTAATTTCCACATTCAGACATTCAAAAAACCATTCAATAGTATTAAAAATCATTAGAACTACATAATGAGATAAGCAGAATAAATAAACCTTTGTTCAAAGTTATATGCCTATAGTGTTCCAATCCTGTTTTATAGCCAGCATTGCATGAGGTCCTGCTAATGTGCTGGTGTGTGTGTGTGTGTATCTGTTTCTAAATAGTAAATAGTACAATTGTTTCTGAAAGAAGTTTTTGGAATTTTAAAGGTCAGTGTATAAAAAGAAGAGCAAGCTTCTTAAAAATGGGCATTTACCACACAATAAACACATTTTATCAGTAATGGATTTGTAGAAAACTTAATTTTACAATAATAATTATTTTTTCCATCAATCATATTACATAAGTATACTATTGATTAATTTGAGGGCTTTTGAAAAATGGCTCCCATATTTTACTTTTCCTCTCTCATCCTACAGACTATCAAATGTTCCTTATAGACTACGTAACATTATTTTATTTGGTTCTACCTTATATATCTTGCTCTGGGCCTTTGTTCATCAAAATCCTTCAAAATAAAATACTCTCCCTTTGTTTCTATCTCTGTCAAAATTAAAACTTTTCCCCAAAGTCCTTCTCAAGAAACAGAGGGATTACATCAGTAATTAAAATCCAGGAATTACCACTAACAAGAAATATTCATTATTAGAAGCATGGCAGAATCTCAAGCAATATGAAGGTAAAACAAAGAAAAATTGTGGCTTTTTTTTTTCTAAACAGGGTCATAATCTTAGAGAAATAAGGACAGCTAGAAATAAGAGGAAAGTCAGGATGCAAAAAGAGGATTGAAAGATAAATTCCAATGGCAAAATTAAGTAGGAATGGACTAGGCTCTAGAGAGTTGTGGTAGGCTGAATAATGGCCTCCCCAAAGACAAGCACACCCTAATCCCTGGAAATTTGTGAATATGTTACCTTACACAGCAAAAGGGACTTCAGTGTTGTAAAGAAGTTAAGGTTTTTGAAATGGGAGATAATCCTGGATTATCCAGTTGAGTCCAATGCAATCACAAGGGTCCTTGCGAAAAGGGAACAGGAGGATCAGAGTGAGAGAAAGAGGTGTGATGAAGAAAGCAGAGGTTTGAAATGATTCAAGGAAGAGGCCACAGGTCAAGGGATGTAAGTGGCCTCTAGATGCTATAAAAAGACAAGAAAATGGATACTTCCAAGGGCTTCTAGAGGGAACATTGCCCTTGCAACCTCCAGAACTGCAAGCTAATAACTGTGTTGTTTAAAGACACTAAGTTTATAATCATTTGCTACATTAACAATAGGAAACTAATACAAAAGTCAATACAATTCAATGAACACCACTTTGGCTTTAACTCAATTTGTGTTCTGAAGTCCCATTTTGCCATTTATTTACTGTATGAACTTGGATTAACTACTTACTCTCTTTGATCCATCCTATTCACTGTGATATGCACATAAGATCCCTTTCTCAACACTCTTCTCCTGCATATACCATGTGAACCTGACTCACCAGCTAACGTTCTTTGGATATTTGACTGATTTGAGTATCATAAGTTGCATAGAGTAGGTCCTCAATAAATATTTGTTAAGTGAAATTGAAACTGATATTTAGTCCACCAAAAATATGGAATTTCATAGATACTTGTTCAAGAAAAAACAGTTAAGTTGTATAGTATTTCTTCAATAAGCTTCCAACTGAGCACTATATTTCTCCAAGAAATACCACTTACCCACTGGGCAAAGTCCCCTACTTCTGGGAATAATAAAGCATTTAGAAGCACAGTATGAATGTGTACATCATTAACTCTCATTTCCCCACCCCACCCCCCAAAAAAACCCCTGAAATTCATACGTTAATACAAGTGTTGAATTATTTTCACTGCTTGCTGGCTATATGAGGAAGGTGAAACATAAAAGAGAAAAAGGAGTAAAAAAGCATAAAACTTTACGGTGGATTCTTTTTTGCTTTATACTGTGAATAGGAATATCTTCAAGTTACTACTAGGTAGAGGAAGTGAGAAAAGGTCTCATATTTTTATGACATGAAAGCTACTATTTAAATTATGACTACTCATATAGAAAAATGGCACACCTTTTCTGAACAAAACTAGATGCTGCCATAGACATTTTATTAAGGAAATCAGAAGGTACTCTGCCCCCTGTGCTAGTTTAAGTTTAGTTCTTTAACAAATTATTTCTAATACCAGCAGTGAGATAGGTACAGTTTTATTTTAAAGTGTAAAGAAAAAGACCAAAAGTTCAATGACTTTCTCACAAAAGTAAATATTTTCTAATCCTTTAAGCCACATGAATATATTTTGTTTGCTGTAAATCTCTGCATTCATCTAAAATATTGTATAAAAACCTAGCCATGTAATCATTGGAGCTGTCTATTGCAACACAACATTACTTATAACAAGTATTTATACAAACACTTGCCTTCTTTGGATTTGGCTACTCCTCTTGCACATGTGTTTTTTAAAAGCTGTAAGAAAATTAAGGTGCTAAGAAACTGAACAGGAAGTTAAATTTGTGTAGAGCTTATCTCGCCAAATCACCCACTGTCAGAAGTTTCTTCAGGTACCGAAAGGGAAGACTGATATCCCTAATTGCATGGTTCACCTAATGAAACTGAATATAATCACATTTCTGGAAAGTGAAATTGTTCTAGCTACTGATAAAGCACTTCTTCTTTAACTGTTGGAATAAAGTGCATTAGTACATTTGCAAAGCAAATAGGTTTAAGGAGGAGGAGAGAGGAATTTCATCCCTTACTCCTGAAAGTGAAGCAAAATTTGTTTAAGAAGCAATAAATGTATAGAAAGAAAGGGAATGCCTCTCTTCAGATATATTGTTCCATTTAAGTGCTATGTGTATAGTCTGAATCAAGCTGTCTATAATTTATGAAAAAATACCTGGCTGTTAGGGCTCTTAGATGGAATTCAAGTATACGTGATCCAATTTTTTGGTTTTAAACCTAAGCGTTTTTTTCCCTTACTATTTAGGTATGCATAGAAACCTTTTATTCTATGAACTTTTAGATATGTACAAAGATACAATTTAAAAATTAAGAACAATTGAAACAAATAATAAAAGTTTCCATCTCTCAAATATGTTATTAAACATTTTGAGACCAGAATCCTAACTGCCCTTTGGTGAACAGCAATCATTAGATATCTACTCAGCATTCAGCAGGTTTAGGTAATTGTACCTGGTAAGAAAATTGAAAATTTTACTGCCTTGGATGCATTCTAAGCTGCAAAACCTTTGAAAGTCTTGATTTACAGAATGAAGGGAACAAAATGGTTGACAGTTCTTCCGGTCAGGGTGACCTATAAAATGCCATTGAATTGATGATTTGTTAGCCTTAATATTTTAGCAGCTCATCCATTTCCTGGGTAATCTTATGAGATTAAAAATGTCAGGTTGGATATTATGGTTTTAAATATATATATGTATTTTCCTATTTGCATATTATATTGTGATCAATATAAGATTACAGAATAAGATCTACTAAAGTAAAGCTTCCAAGAATATTTGAAATTAAAGCTAAAAACAGTGTAATTTCATGATCTTTGTTGTACTAAGGCTATTTGAAGCAAAATGCAGGATGTGATATATATCACCATTCCTTAAACATTAAGTCCACAGGAATGAAGCTACATAAACTTGTACCAACACTTTCTGGTTGGTAAAACTGGAAATAGTTCAAGAAGGCTGAACTTCTATATGAACACTCAGAAGTGCTATTCCAACCATAGAGATGATGCTGAGATTAGTACCCACTGAGCTAATTTGTCTTTCCTCTTGAACCCCCCAGTGTGAAATGACCTAAGGCAGTACTTATGTAACTTTAAAGAAATAGAGATTCAATCAGTTAGCTATTGTGTCCACATGACAACAAATAACATGTTTGACTCAATTTTTTTTTTTAACTTAAGTGACTTTCATTTTCTCTGAATGTTTGAAAATTGCTGGATGTTTTGGGGTCATATTATCAGCCTAAATCTCAAAAAATAAACAGTAAGTGTTATAAAATACCTTCTCCACTTGAGCACTTTCTCTACCTTTGTAAAATTTCCTATTGTACTATCTTGAAGAGGACTTGCCTTACATATGTTAATATTATGGGAGTGGATTGCCCGTATTGATTAAATTAGTCATTTGGAATGCTTTGCTCTCAGTATTATCTATATATATAAAAAAACCCTCCATGTTTTTAATATTTTAGTGTTTTACAAAAAATATGAACTGTCTTGTGGGCTTATTAGTCATTCCTTCCACAAAAAAAATCTATGAAATCAAAATCAGAATACTTGTAAGTGTGAATAATGCGATACTGTTCTCAAGCTGGAGGATAAATAGGATCTTTCCTTAACAGGTAAAGTTGGAGCTGAAATCTAAAGGATGATTAAGATTTAGGAGAAGAGAGCAGGAGGACAAGAGGATGAGTGTGCAAAGTCAAGTGTAGAGGCAGAGAGGCAAGGAGGAGTAGGCTTTTTCTGGGAAAGGCTAGTGAAGTGGGGGAAATGTAGGGAGATGGGCAAAGGCCATCTCATGAAAAGGAGACTTGGAGACCATAGTCAGAAGCTACTGAGTAGCTTTAATTGCAGAGGTGGTATAACCAGACTGAATTTTTTTTTTAATGATTATTTTAGCTTCAGTCAAGAGAACAAAAAGGAAGATGATAAAAGAAAAGAAAAAAAGAATGATGTTCAATAAGCACCTAAGGAATGATTGCATTTGTTCAGGTTATACATTATCTCTTTTGTAGGTTTCTCATATATTATTTTTAATACAAAACAATATAGCAATTTTAAAAATAAGGAATTTTTAAAAGAAAAAAATTCATAATCCTACTACTTTTAAACAGCTACTTTTGTTTTATATGAGTTTAAAAAATTTTTGTCGAGATGTGTAGTTTATATCATTGTAATCATAGTACATATATAACTTTGTGTTTTGCTTTCGTCATGCTTCAGTTCATCATAAACATCCCCCTGTTCCTGTTATACATTATATTCCATCAAGATAAGTCATAATTGGTATAACCAGGCTATTACCATTAGTCTAGAAGCACTATAATTTGAAGTCCATGGATATTCACGGGCTGTCATATGGGAATCCATGAATTGCTTGAATCTGGATGCAATGTTTTGAATGTACATGCAAAGTCTTGAACATTCAAAGTCTTGAATTTTTCTAAAGAATCCATAGTATTCATCTGGTTTTCAAATGGCATGCAACCCAAATGGCTGTGAGTACAGATAAGCATTCAAAGTTGGTAAAATCCCAAGTCTCACTGTGTGAGAGAGCTAAGTGAAAGAAAAGTACACTGTGGTACAACTTGCAGCATAAAATTTCATTCATTTTAAGGATTCAAGGTATGCCTGCCAAGAAGTAAAAGTAAAGCCATCGGGCCTCCCTGGTGGCGCAGTGGTTGAGAGTCCGCCTGCCGATGCAGGGGATACGGGTTCGTGCCCCGGTCTGGGAGGATCCCATATGCCGCGGAGCGGCTGGGCCCGTGAGCCATGGCCGCTGAGCCTGCGCATCCGGAGCCTGTGCTCCGCAACGGGAGAGGCCACAACAGTGAGAGGCCCGCGTACCGCAAAAAAAAAAAAAAAAAAAAAAAAAAAAAAAAAAAAAAAAGTAAAGCCATCTGACATATTTCTAAGTATTGAGAAAGAATAGAGAAATGTCTAACAAATTAATTTGTATTGAGAAAGATAATTTAAACATTATACCATATGCAATTTATTCCTAAGTCTCTCTCATTTACCTCTTATTTTGGGGGAATTTTATTTATTTACTTATAAGCAGGTTCTTATTACTTATTTTATACATATTAGTGTATATATGTCAATCCCAATCTCCCAATTCATCCCACCACCACCACTCCTCCACCCCGCTTTCCTCCATTGGTGTCCACACATTTGTTCGTTACGTCTGTATCTCTATTTCTGCCTTGCAAACTGGATCATCTGGAACATTTTTCTAGATTCCACATATATGTGTTAATATACGACATCTGTTTTTCTCTTTCTGACTTACTTCACTGTGTATGACAATCCCTAGGTCCATCCACATCTCTACAAATAACTCAATTTTGTTTCCTTTTATGGCTGAGTAATATTGCATTGTATATATGTGCCACATCTTCATCACCCATTCATCTTTCGATGGATACTTAGGTTGCTTCCATGTCCTGGCTATTGTAAACAGAGCTGCAATGAACATTGTGGTACATGACTCTTTTTGAATTATGGTTTTCTCAGGGTATATGCCCAGTAGTGGGATTGCTGGGTCGTATGGTAGTTCTATTTTTAGTTTTTTAAGGAACGTCCATACTGTTCTCCATGGTGGCTGTATCAATTTACATTCCCACCAACAGTGCAAGAGGGTTCCCTTTTCTCCACACCCTCTCCAGCATTTGTTGTTTGTAGATTATCTGATGATACCCATTCTAACTGGTGTGAGGTGATACCTCATTGTACTTTTGATTTGCATTTCTCTAATAATTAGTGATGTTGAGCAGATTTTCATGTGCTTCTTGGCCATCTTTATGTCTTCTTTGGAGAAATGTCTATTTAGGTCTTCTGCCCATTTTTTAATTGTGTCGCTTGTGTTTTTTATATTGAGCTACATGAGATGTTTATATATTTTGGAGATTAATCCTGTCTGTTGATTCATTTGCAAATACTTTCTCCCATTCTCAGGGTTGTCTTTTTATCTTGTTCACAGTTTCCTTTGCTGTGCAAAAGTGTTTAAGTTTCATTAGGGGGCTTCCCTGGTGGCGCAGTGGTTGAGAGTCCGCCTGCCGATGCAGGGGACATGGGTTCGTGCCCTGGTCTGGGAAGATCCCACATGCCGTGGAGCGGCTGGGCCCGTGAGCCATGGCCGCTGAGCCTGCACGTCCAGAGCCTGTGCTCTGCAACGGGAGAGGCCACAACAGTGAGAGGCCTGCGTAATGCAAAATAAATTAAAAAAAAAAAGTTTCATTAGGTCCCATTTGTTTACTTTTGTTTTTATTGCCATTACTATAGGAGGTGGGTCAAAAAAGATCTTGCTGTTATTTATGTCAAAGAGTGTTCTTCTATGTTTTCCTCTATAGTGTCCAGTCTTACATTTAGGTCATCAATCCATTTTGAGTTTATTTTTGTGTATGTGTTAGGGAGTGTTCTAATTTCATTCTTTTACATGTAGCTGTCCACTTTTCCCAGCACCACTTATTGAAGAGACTGTCTTTTCTCAACTGTATATCCTTGCCTCCTTTGCCAGAGAGTAGTTGACTGTTTTATCTCTGGGCTTTCTATCCTGTTCCATTGATCTATATTTCTGTTTTTGTGCCAGTACCATATTGGCTTGATTACTGTAGCTTTGTAGTATAGTCTGAAGTCAGGGAGTCTGATTCCTCCATCTCCATTTTTTTCCCTCAAGATTGCTTTGGCTATTCGGGGTCTTTTGTGTATCCATACAAATTTTAAGATTATTTGTTCTAGTTCTGTAAAAATTGCCATTGGTAATTCGATAGGAATTGCACTGAATCTGTAGATTGCTTTGGGTAGTATAGTCATTTTCACAATATTGATTCTTCCAATCCGAGAACATGGTATATCTCTCCATCTGTTTTTGTCATCATTGATTTCTTCCATCAGTGTCTTATAGTTTTCTGAGTACAGGTCTTTTACCTCCTTAGGTAGGTAAATACCTTCTTAGGTATTTTATTCTTTTTGTTGCACTGGTGAATGGGATTGTTTCCTTAATTTCTCTTTCTGATCTTTTGTTGTTGGTGTATAGGAATGCAAGAGATTTTTGTGCATTAATTTTGTATCATGCAACTTTACCAAACTGATTGATTGGCTCTAGTAGTTTTCTGGTGGTATCTTTAGGATTATCTATATACAGTATCATGTCATCTGCAAACAGTGACAGTTTTACTTCTTCTTTCCCAATTTGTACTCCTTTTAATTCTTTTTCTTCTCTGATTTCCATGGCTAGGACTTCCAAAACTATGTTGAATAACTGTGTCGAGAGTGGACATCCTTGTCTTGTTCCTGATCTTAGAGGAAATGATTTCAGTTTTTCACCATTGAGAATGATGTTTGCTTTGGATTTGTAGTATATGGCCTTTATTATGTTGAGGTAGGTTCCGTCTATGCCCACTTTCTGGAGAGTTTTATCATAAATTGGTGTTGAATTTTGTCAAACGCTTTTTCTGCATCTATTGAAATGTTCATATGGTTTTCATTCTTCTGTTTGTTAATACAGTGTATCACATTGATTGATTTGCATATATTGAAGAATCCTTGCATCCCTGAGATAAACCCCACTTGGTCATGGTGTATGAACATTTTAATGTGTTGCTGGATTCTGTTTGCTAGTATTTTGTTGATGGTTTTTGCATCTATATTCATCAGTGATATTGGTCTGTAATTTTCTTTTTTAGTAGTATCTTTGTCTGGTTTTAGTATCAGGGTGATGATGGCCTCGTAGAATGAGTTTGGGAGTGTTCCTTCCTCTGCAATTTTTTGGAAGAGTTTGGGAAGGAAGGGTGTTAGGTCTTCTCTAAATGTTTGATAGAATTCACCTGTGAAGCCATCTGGTCCTGGACTTCTGTTTGTTGGAAGATTTTTAATCACAGTTTCAATTTCATTACTTGTGATTGGTCTGATCATATTTTCTATTTCTTCCTGGTTCAGTCTTGGAAGGTTATACCTTTCTAAGAATTTGTCCATTTCTTCCAGGTTGTCCATTTTATTGGCATAGAGTTGCTTACAGTAGTCTCTTATGATGCTTTGTATTTCTGTGGTGTCTGTTGTAACTTCTCCTTTTTCATTTCTAATTTTACGGATTTGAGTTCTCTCCCTCTTTTTCTTGATGAGTCTGGCTAAAGATTTATCAATTTTGTTTATCTTCTCAAAGAACAGCTTCTAGTTTTATTGATATTTGCTATTGCTTTGTTTCTATTTCATTTATTTCTGCTCTGATCCTTATGATTTCTTTCCTTATACTCACTTTGGGCTTTGTTTATTCTTCTTTCTCTAGTTCCTTCAGGTGTAAGGTTAGATTGTTTATTTGAGATTTTTCTTATTTCTTGCGGTAGGATTGCATTGCTATAAACTTCCCTCTTAGAAGTGCTTTTGCTGCATCCCATACGTATTGGATTGTTGTTTTCATTGTCATTTGTCTCTAGGTATTTTTTGATTTCCTCTTTGATTTCTTCAGTGATCTCTTGGTTATTTAGTAACGTATTGTTTAGCCTCATGTGTCTGCGTTTTTTACGTTTTTTTCCCTGTAATTTATTTCTAATCTCATAGCATTGTGGTCAGAAAAGATACTTGATATGGCTTCAATTTTCTCAAATTTACCAAGGCTTGATTTGTGACCCAAGATATGATCTATCCTAGAGAATGTTCCATGTGCACTTGAGAAGAAAGAGTAATCTACTGTTTTCGTATGGAATGTCCTATAAATATCAATAAAATGTATCTAGTCTATTGTGTCATTTAAAGCTTGTGTTTCCTTATTAATTTTCTGTCTGGTTGATCTGTCCATTGGTGTAAGTGAAGTGTTAAAGTCCCCCACTATTACTGTGTTACTGTTGATTTCCTCTTTTATAGCTCTTAGCATTTGCCTTATGTAGTGGGGTGCATATATATTTATAATTGTTATATCTTCTTCTTGGATTGATCCCCTGATCATTATGTAGTGTCCTTCCTTGTCTCTTGCAACATTCTTTATTTTAACTTCTATCTTATCTGATATGAGTACTGCCACTCTCGCTTTCTTTTGATTTCCATTTGCATGGAATATCTTTTTCCATCCCCTCACTTTCAGTCTGTATGTGTCCCTAGATTTGAAGTGGGTCTCTTGTAGACAGCATATATATGGGTCTGGTTTTTGTATCCATTCAGCAAGCCTGTGTCTTTTGGTTGGAGCATTTAATCCATTCACATTTAAGGTAATTATCAGTATGTATGTTCTTATTACCATTTTCTTAATTGTTTTGGGTTTGTTTTGGTAAATGTTTTTCTTCTCTTGTGTTTCCTGCTTAGAGAAGTTCCTTTAGCATTTATTGTAGAGCTCGTTTGGTGGTGCTGAATTCTCTTAGCTTTCACTTGTCTGTAAAGCTTTTGATTTCTCCATCGAATCTGAATGAGATCCTTGCTGGATAGAGTTTTCTTGGTTGTAGGTTCTTCCTTTTCATCACTTTAAATATATCGTGCCACTCCCTTCTTGTTTGTAGAGTTTCTGCTGAGAAATCAGCTGTTAACCTTATGGGAGTTCCCTTGTCTGTTACTTGTCATTTTCCCCTTGTTGCTTTTAATAATTTTTCTTTGTTTTTAATTTTCATCAGTTTGATTACTGTGTGTCTCAGCATGTTTCTTCTTGGATTTATCCTGCCTGGGACTCTCAGTGTTTCCTGGAGTTGCGTGGCAATTTCCTTTCCCATGTTAAGGAAGTTTTCGACTATAATCTCTTCAAATGTTTTCTCAGGTCTTTCTCTCTCTCTTCTCCTTCTGGGACCCCTATAATGGGAATGTTGGTGCATTTAATGTTGTCCCAGAGGTCTCAGACTGTCTTCATTTCTTTTCATTCTTTTTTCTTTATTCTGTTCCACAGCAGTGAATTCCACCATTCTGTCTTTCAGGTCACTTATCCGTTCTTCTGCCTCAGTTATTCTGCTTTCGATTCCTTCTACTGTATCTTTCATTTCAATTATTGTGTTGTTCATCTGTTTGTTTGTTCTTTAATTCTTCTAGGTGTTTGTTCTTTAATTCTTCTACGTGTTTGTTAAACATTTCTTGCATCTTCTCAATCTTTGCCTTTATTCTTTTTCTGAGGTTCTGGATCATCTTCACTACCATTATTCTGAATTCTTTTCCTGGAAGGTTGCCTATCTCCACTTCATTTAGTTGTTTTTATGGGGTTTTATATTGTTCCTTCATCTGTTACATAGTCCTCTGCCTTTTCCTTTTGTCTGTCTTTCTGTGAATGTGTTTTTGTTCCACAGGCTGCAGGATTGTAGCTCTTCTTGCTTCTGTTGTTTGCCCTCTGGTGGATGAGGCTATCTAAGAGGCTTCTGCCAGCTTCCTGAAAGGAGGCACTGGCTGTGGGCAGAGCTCAGTAAAACTTTAATCCTCTTATCTGTTGATGAGTGGGGCTGAGTTCCCTCCCTGTTGGTTGTTTCGCCTGAGGTGACCCAGCACTGGAGGCTACAGGCTCTTTGGTGGGGCTAATGGTGGACTCTGGGAGGGCTCACACCAAGGAGTACTTCCCAGAACTTCAGCTGCCAGTGTCCTTGTCCGTTGGTGAGCCACAGCTGCCCCCTGCCCCTGCAGGAGACCCTCCAATACTAGCAGGTAGGTCTGGTTCAGTCTGCTAGGGGATCACTGCTCCTTCCCCCTGGGTCCTGATGCACACACTATGGACATCTGTAGTGTGTGTCCTCCAAGAGTGGACTCTCTGTGTTCCTCAGTCCTGTCAAAGTCCTCTAATCAAATCCTGCTACCCTTCAAAGTCTGATTCTCTCGGACTTCCTTCTCCCATTGCTGGACCCCCAGGTTGGGAAGCATGACGTGGGGCTCAGAATCTTCACTCCAGTGGGTGGACTTCTGTGGTATAAGTGTTCTCCAGTCTGTGAGTCACCCAACCAGCAGTTATAGGATTTGATTTTACTGTGATTGTGCCCCTCCTACCATCTCACTGTGGCTCCTCCTTTGCCTTTCGATGTGGGGTACATTTTTTGGTGAGTTCCAGTGTCTTCCTGTCAATGATTGTTCAGCAGTTAGCTGTGATTCTGGTGCTCTCACAGGAGGGAGTGAGTGCACGTCCTTCTACTCCACCATCTTAGAATTGGTCCCACCTCTCTTAAAAAAAAAACATTCTGAAAACTATTTTTAACCACTGCTGATTATATTTGATCATATAGCATGATCATGAGTTTCAGAAGATGCCCCATCAATAGTACAAAAAGGTATGTTGAAACCATGTATGTTAGTCTCCTACTTAAATATTTGCTATGTGTTTTCTTCATTTTCTACTGTATTTTAAACCTTACAGTAATAAAATTAAACATCGCATACTGAATGATTATGGATAAGTTTTAAGAAAGCCAAAGAGACTCCCCTCTATTTGTATAAATAATTTTAAAATTTGCTAAAATGAAGTGTAAAATAAAATCAAGATATTTGTGGAAATATTAAATCTTGATTTAAAGACAAACTATAAATAAATTTTGAAAAAATGTATTAAATACCCAAAGCAGAGAATGCACAGAGACTTTTCATACTGAATATAAGACTGTTGTAGATATAGACTTTTCATACTGAATATAAGACTGTTGTAGATATAGACTTTTCATACTGAATATAAGACTTTTGTAGAGACTAGCAGAAGCTGGACTTTAGTCTGAAGGTCATGGGATGAAAGAATTAGAGAATTCACTCTACCTATCTCCCCCACTTTTCTAGTTTTCTAATCTTGACCCTCTGTGGGCATAATTTATGAAATAACAAATGCAAATCACTTGGCAAAAATACCTAGAACATATGTATGCATAGTAAAGAAATCTAGAGCTACTATTATTATTTTCTTTTTTATCTTCTATACAACTAGAGTATATGTAGAGAAAATATTTTTTACATTTAATTGGCATGAATAGAGTTATTAAAACTTTAAACTTAAGTTATCCCTTGATTTTCTTAAGTGTTATGAATATTACAATGTATGACTGTGACTGAACATGTTTAAAGCATTAACTGAAACATTGCCATACAATCCTAAATGTACCTATAGCCCATTCTCGAGAATTATATCATACTTTCCTCAAACTTCAAATACCTTTTTATGGATTGCATTGTGTCCCCCAAATTTATATGTTAAAATTCGAATCCCCAGTACCTCAGAATGTGACTGCATTTGGAGATAGGCTCTTTAAAGAGGTAACTAAGTTAAAATGAAGTAATTAGGGTGGGCCCTAAATTAATGTGACTGGTATTCTTATAAGAAGAGGAGGTTAGGACACAGACACAGAAGGAAAACCCTGTGAAGACACAGGGCACAGATGACCAAGACAAGGAGAGAGGAAGAAACCAATCTGGCTGATACCTTGACCCCGAAATTCTAGTCTCCAGAACTGTGAGGAAAAAAATTCCAGTTGTTTAGGCTACCTCGTCTGTGGTATGTGATATTGGCATCCCCAGCAAAATGATACACGTGACTTTCCTCCTTCCTCTCCCACAGTGGAGGACCTGGCTTCACATATAAGTGAGAAACTAGAAGTTGTAAAAAGAGAAGTCCCCAGTTTTTCCACCACCATCAATTCTATCTAACCCTCTGCATCAATACTCCTATACTCTGCTGCCCTCTGCATTCCTGTCACAGCCCAGCCTCTGCTCTGCTTTAATAAATCCCATCTCTCACCTACTCAAGGACTTTCTTCCCTCTTTTGCATCATCAATTGTTCCCTCTCACCAGATCATTCCCTCACTAGACAAGCATGTGGTACATCACCCACGTTTAGCCATCACTGCCCTTGACCTCAGGTCCCCATTCAGCTACTTCACAATCTCTCTGCATCCTTACTCCTCCAGCAACATTCCCCATGGGAAAGTAGCAACTCCACGATTCCAGCTGTTTAGGACAAAACACTTGAAATCATTTTTTGGCTCCTCTCTTCCTCTTACATCCCATAAGAAGCTATCAGCTAATTCTGTTGGATCTACTTTTAATATCCACATCTTTTCTTTCTGTCTCCATCAATTCCACTCACCTCCAAGCCACCAAGTTCCCTTACCTGAACTATTAAAATAGCCTCCAGATTGGTTTCTCTGTTTCAAACCTTGTCCCTAAAGTCTATCACCTGCTTATCCAATAGTCAGTGACCTCTTCAATCTGAAAGTCAGACCAAGTCCTTGTAACTCAGAACTCCAACAGTTTCCTATTCCTGCAGCTGAAGCCCGCTCTTCAGCATGGTAGACAAGACCCACAGATAAGCTCCCCATCTGCCTCACTAATTTCACCTCTATTTCTCCCTGCTCAGTTCACTGTTAAAATGGATAAATGACCCACTAATTTCAATGCCTTTGCACTTGACAGTCTCTCTGTCCATAATGTTTTCCTCCTAAGCTTACGTATTTCTTTTAGTTCTCTACTGAAATATCACTCATCAGAGACACTCTTCCTGATCACCCTATATAAAGCAGAACCCCTGACACATTCTATCTTCTTTCACCTACTTTATTGATTTTTATTCAGAGTGTTACTCAACAACTAGCATATCTCAATTATTAGGCCAGTGGTCTGAGCTAGATGTATATGGATTAAGCCTTCCATGTGCACTTCATTTGCTTCATGGACTACAATTTCCTAAGAAGACTACAATTTATATCCCAGCCAAAAAGAAATACGAATGGGCCAGTTCAGCCTTTGGGAAGAAGAGGAGGAAGAAGGAGATCTATTTTAGTTTCATGGGGAAAATCCTAAAGCAAACCCAGACTTCAGCAGGTGTTCCTGGGTCTTGGATGCACGGGGCTTTCTGAAGGATCAGCAACTAGAACGGGTTAGCTTGGAGGCAGTGAGACTGTCCTTCTATAACCACTAAAAAGCCATTACCAGCAGGGAGATCCTTGAAGCAGTCAAGCAGAGATCCTCTCGGAAGAGTTTTTGAATACATGAAGTGGATCTGAACAGCCCTGTTGTTGAAATGATTGCACTTGTCAAAAAAACTAGATATGTCAGAGGGCTGGGTTGGAAGACAAGGTATCTGAGAAGTGCCTGCTTCAACAGGACACGGTGCTACACACCGGGTCTCTGGGTCCTCTGACTTAATTTGTGAAAAAAATAAAGGAAAACTGTTCCCCCCCCAAATATATAAATATATATTTATTTAAATAAATATATATTTGTTTATTTAAATATTTAAATATATATTTATTTATTTCAGAGCTAAAGCACAGTAATAATACAGTTCCTTCTAACCGTATGTTCTCAGTATATACTTAAAATTCTAAGATCTTACTCTGACAAGCACTGTGATTTAAGCTTTAATATTCAAATTAATCCAAAGAACAATCTTAGAAAGGAGATAGGTACACCTTACAGATGAAGGATTGAGACAGGCAGTAAGATACTCAAGGCCACGAGGCCAGAATTTCACTTTTTTTCAGTTGATGAAGAAAATAAGCAAACAAAATGTCTGCCCAGTGCCTACTGCCTTCCTAATTCTAAGAGTATATTTTGATAATTGTATGTTTGTCCAGTTTAAGCCTTCTTTGCCTAATTTTAACCCTGGGTTTTAAAGAACAAAATGCTCTAGTGTTATTAAGGATGAGGTAAAACACACGAATGTCTATTTCTGGGATAGATGTACCCTTACCCTGTGGAACAAATTCTTTAGTAACTCCCAAACAAGAGTTCTCCATCCTTACAACATAAGTATTACGAAAGTTAATATTTCATTTGGAAAAATGTAATGACTAATCTGCACACCACTGGGAAAGACACTTTGACATACTAAGGGGAAATAATCTTTCAAAACCCACACCCATAATTCAGCCTGCTGTATTCAAACAGTACAGACAGACACTGGGTTTGAATCCAGTTTTGTTATTTGCTAGCTACACGGCTTCACTTAGGGAAGGCATTTAAACAACTGAGCCTCTTTTAGCTTACTCATAAAATATGAATAATAATACAAAGGTATTTGGAGGATTTGAGATGATGCATCTAAATCATTGAGCACAAAGTAGGTACTTAAAAAGAGTAATTTTTATTCATATTGGAAGAAGCACCCTAACTTCTTGACTGCTCTAAAACCTGAAACCAACAGAAACTTATGTTCTGTAGTGTCTCCCAATGAATCCATTTAATCCATCCTGCCTTTCTCACCATCCTCCCATCGATGAAAAAATAGCATACAGAATGCAATCTAAGATATAGAGTAATAAAACATGGGAAGGAATTGTCAATTCTCCTTTGTGAATCAGACTGTATGATTGCTTAAAACAGACCTAACAATATCATGCTATTTTTTAATGGAGCACTGTAAACCACAAAACAATATGGAATGATTACTGTTTTCAGAAAGTACTCTCTTTACTCATTTTATCTAAAATTGAACTAACAAGGAACCTTATTTACAATCTACACAGAGAAACAGACTTAGTCTAATATGATATGAGAACAAGAATTCAAGCCTAAAAATAATCCATATTAATACACTTAACAAAGCTTTTGAATGAAGATTATTTGTACTTTTTCTGCATTTAATAGTCTTTTGTATTCTACAATCCATTTGTCAAATTTTGATCATAATTTTTCACTCAACACCAAGATAGTAAAACTACTGTAAAAAAAAATAAGAACAAACTCAAGACCAGTACTCTTGAGGATGGTGTAAACAAACTGAAAATAATATTTTTTCATATATCTCTCTTAGTTGTCACTAAAACTACATATTTCATCCCAGTTTCCTACTCCTTACCATTAGAGAATATGAAATGTAATTTTCATTGTAATCATTTACTGAAAAAATGCAACAAAAGTGACTTCTAAGGATGCAGCATCTTCTAAAGCATTTAAAATATAAAATAATATTCTTATGTAAAGGCAGGGAAACAAGAATTCAAGAAATATGGTTGAATTTCTGAGAGAATTACCAAGTCTGTGGAAGTGAGGATTATTTTCTCCATCCTTCAGTCTTTCTTGCTGTTACTAAGATAGAGGAGTTGCTGTGCTTGCCCTGGAAAGACCCACGTGATTATTTAACAACTATACCTGTCACAAGTTGTCACTTCACTCTATACTTTCTAATGCATAAGCCAAGAGAAAAAGGAGGATAAGATAACAATTATATAGGTAAGTCTAGCTGCTCACGTTCCTCCAAAGTCCTACAATCCAGGAGACAAACAGCCAGATAGATTTTATTCCCGATTCAGCACTGTGGACAGCCAGCCAGAAGCTGTTTTCCTGTTCAAATACAACAGATGCTATGTTTCTTCCTTGTAAAGAAAGAATTTCACCACATGTAGTATAGAGAACATTGGCATGGCACAGTCGGTTATGCGGAGTGACACCTGAACATAATTTATTTGTCTGTGGAAAAAAACACCTTGCTTAGTCATGTCTAGGAGTAAAAATGTTTTCTTCCCAAATAAATGTGTTGCCAATTGTCAGTCAAGAGAGGACAGGTTAGGCTGCAATAAAAAACAACACCGGTTTTCTCAGGGTACATGCCCAGTAGTGGGATTGCTGGATTGTATGGTAGTTATATTTTTAGTTTTTTGAGGAACCTCCATACTGTTCTCCATAGTGGCTGTATCAATTTACATTCCCACCAACAGGGCAAGAGGGTTCCCTTTTCTCCACACCCTCTCCAGCATTTATTGTTTGTAGATTTTTTGATGATGGCCATTCTGACTGGTGTGAGGTGATACCTCATTGTAGTTTTGATTTGCATTTCTCTAATGATTAGTGATGTTGAGCATTCTTTCATGTGTTTGTTGGCAATCTGTATATCTTCTTTGGAGAAATGTCTATTTAGGTCTTCTGCCTAGTTTTGATTGGGTTGTTTGTTTTTTTGATATTGAGCTGCATGAGTTGCTTGTAAATTTTGGAGATTAATCCTAGTCATGTACCACAATGCTCACTGTAGCTCTATTTACAATAGCCAGGACATGGAAACAAACTAAGTGTCCATTGACAGATGAATGGATAATGAAGATGTGGCACATATAGACAATGGAATATTACTCAGCCATAAAAAGAAATGAAATTGAGTTATTTGTAGTGAGGTGGATGGACCTACAGTCTGTCATACAGAGTGAAGTAAGTCAGAAAGAGAAAAACAAATACCATATGCTAACACATATATATGGAACCTAAAAAAAAAAAAGCTTCTGAAGAATCTAGGGGCAGGACAGGAATAAAGAGTCAGACGTAGAGAATGGACTTGAGGACACGGGGAGTGGGAAGGGTAAGCTGGGACGAAGTGAGAGTGGCATGGACTTATATACACTGACAAATGTAAAATAGATAGCTAGTGGGAAGCAGCCACATAGCACAGGGAGATCAGCTCGGTGCTTTGTGACCACCTAGAGGGGTGGGATAGGGAGGGTGTGGGTGATGCAAGAGGGAGGAGATATGGGGATATATGTATATGTATAACTGATTCACTTTGTTATACAGCAGAAACTAACACACCATTGTAAAGCAATTATACTCCAATAAAGATGCTAAAAACAAACAAACAAAAAAACAAAACCCCAGAAATCTCAGTGGCTTCAAAGAACAGATGTTTATTTCTAGCTCAGTTTATGTAACCAAGGCAAGTCTTCAAGTGGGACCCTGCTTATCAAGTAAGTCTGGGACTCAGGGTACCAGAGCCTCCATCTTGGCAAGTGCATTTGTGACTGCTGAGGCTGGAAAAGGAAACATTACAAATCACACTCTTGGTCTTAATTTCGAAAGTTTTTGCACGGAAGTGGCATTTGTCAATTCTGACCTCATTTAACAGACCAAATCAAGTCACAAAGCCATGTTAACCTCCAAGGGGAGGTAGGGAGGTGCAATTCTATCATGCATACAATGAAAAATTCAAAGATTAATAAACTGTTCAAATGATTCTTTACAAAATATAAATGTCTAAGTAACTTCCTATCATTCTTAAGTAGAGGATTTTATGTGGTTGAATCAAATGCATACTTACTGAATACATGTATGAATGTATGTATTGAATATATCTATGAATAGAACAAAGCACTATATTCCCTGTAGAAAATACAAATGAATACAATACAGCCTGTACTCTGACATGTTTAGACAAGACCACCACTGTCACCATCTTCATCACAGCTAATAACAGGAGCTAATATCAATTGAGCACTTTCTCTGTGTCCAGCACTGTTCTCAGGGTTTCTGTGACACCCATATATCGTATCTCTCTACAAGTAACCTGAAATTACTACCATTGTTACCCTTAATTTGAGATTTGATGCCTCCAACAGTTCTAAAATGTGAATACATTGTTTATAAAGTTTACATTATGGATAGCATTTAATTCACATAAGGTTGTTTTTAAACCCCCTACTTAGCAGATAGCATGGCATTGAGGGATGTGGAGAGAGAATAAAACAATGATGATAAGAAAAATGTAGGGAAAATATAAGAGCTTAGACTATGGCTCAGAGAAAAAAACAGGCTCAGATGGGCTCTACTATGATGTGGGCAGCCGTGAGTGAACTTGGAGGTTCCTTGAAGCTGGCAGGAGAAGAAGCCTGTTTCTATTTTTAAAGAAAGGCACTTTATAGGTGAAAATGACATGAAACTTCTAAGGTCATATAAAGAATAACTTAATAATGCCACACTTTATAGATCTCCAACATTGTTTTTAACACCGAAGGACAGAGGTTTGTACACATACACCCACACCTTCCCACCTAAAGGCAGATTAGAGCAACTATAAAACAATTCTATTGTAAGTGAACCACATGACACTAGAGAAAATGGTCTTAAATGGAAGCAGCATGGGGGGGTTACCTTAGATATAATAAAAAACTGCTAAGCTTTGCTCAGTACTAAGGGCTTGCTATGGAATCTCTCTCTCCAGAGGGTTTTATTTATTAAATGGAATTTTTTCATCAGACAAGGTTTTAAACAATCCTGCCTAAAGTTAGTAAAATGGATTAGCTTGATTTTAAAAAGGAAAAATAAGTCCTCAGTAAGTACCTATGCTCTCGTTGGTTAAACGTATGCCCTTGAAGAAATAAGACCATGAACTAGTGAATTTGTTGGGGTCCTTTTCCAACGATTTGTGATTTCAATCATTAGGTTCAGCTGGGGGAAAATAGCTGCTGTTAATTATGTGAGTCTATTTTCTTAAGCTTTTGGCAAATGGGAGTATACATACTGCAAAAACATTTCCAACTACGGCAGCAATTGTGACACACAATATAGACATATCTGGATTATTACAAAACTTGATGTAAGTAGCAAGGGCAATTGTCGTTCGTGTTATGACCTCTTTTACATAAGAAAACATCTGTTTTTGCATTTCCTAATATTTGTACCAGCACATTCTAGATCAAATAGAAACACCATACATCTAGTTCTAAGATGGGACATTTTGCCAGAATAGGAAAAGAAACTATATTTGAATTTTTATTCTATAAAACCCACAATTTGTCACACTTCTATATCTTCTAACAGAAAGAAAGAATCTGGTAAAATGGCACCAGTTTACTTACTCAATGGTATTCCCTGTTCTTTTTCAAAAGTTGAGCTTTCTCCTGAAAAGCCACAACTCCCACATCACTTTTGCCTTTGCATCAGCCTGAAATGCTCTCTTCTTCATTCTTTGTTTCTTGAAGTCCTACCTGTCCTTCAAGGCCCAGATGAGATCTGAGATCCCAGCTCTGTCAAGAAACATTCTTCAAAAATTCCAATTCACGCTCTTTACGTTCTTCATCTTAAACATTATTTTGGTTAAAATTCCAAAATATATGTTAAGAATATTTTAAATAGGAAATACAAAGTGTAAAATATATTTTAGCATAATTTAAAATATTTTAGAGTCAATAAATTCCTTTTCATCATTAAAATATTTTTATATTTGTTATGTTTTATGTTCCTATATAATCTTCACTTTGCAGTGGTATTTATTGAATATATATAATCCTCCTTTGAGAATGACCAATTTCCATTTCATATATGAGGGCCAATAAATGCCCTTAGGAGGTTAACCATAAAGGGATGAAACTAACTGCAGCAAATATTTTTCCATAACTGTGTCATAGAATATAAAGAGCTTCCATTTCCTTTACCAGAGTTTATAATTTGGATACATTGGTAACTAAGTGATTTTATGAAAGAGGAAATTATAAATCACTGTTTGATGGGTTTTTTAAAAGGTCACTTCATGTAGTAGATCTTATCCAACAAAGACGATGATCTGGAATTCATACATAGTAGGGTAGCCCCTAAAAAGTATTCTTCCACAACAAGAAAAAAATAACACCAACTTAAAATTGATTAAGTTTATGGATACCATATTTGTGAATAAATTTGGAGTTATCTGGGAACAGGCTATTTATGGCCCTCCTAGGGTAGAGAAAGGTTCCTTTGTGCCATTGAAGTTTAGCTTTTCCCACATGTTTCTTGGGTAGAACGAGCACCAGAAAAGACAGGTTGACCAGAACACAACACAGTCATCCATATATTTAATAAGTTCTTACTATTTTCTAGATACTGTGATATGTGTTTGTGACATAGTGATGAATAAAATACTGTCCCTACTCCTAACGAGTTTATCCTAGTAAACTTAATAGATTAATAGACAATTGGAATACAGTAAATAATTGTCGTAAAGTAGGCATGGAGTACCGTGGAGGTTAAAGGATGACTGGAAAAGCCTACCATGTCTAAATCGAGTCCTAAAAATGAGCAGACATTAAGAGTAAGCAGCACAGGAAGGGAGAATGGAGACGAAAGGAAAAGACATTCTAGGAAGAAGCAATATACAAAGGTCCAGAGCAAGAAGAAGCTTGGCAGGTGGCCAGAAAATCATGGAGCTCGGTATCACTGAAGATTGGAACTCAGAAAAGATGCAAAGCAAAAAGAAGGGGAAAAGTAAACAGGGTTCACATCGCAAAAAGCCTAGTGTACCATGCCAAGAGGAGTGTGTTTTCTCTAAAAATCCATATCTATTCTTCCATTAAATATTTATTGGGGGGAGTTGAAATGAGTAAGATTTGCATTTTTAATGATCACTCTACTTGTAGCATGAAGAGTAGGTTGGATTGACAATAAGATATCAGTCAGGAGGCCACTGTAATAAAGCAGATGGACCATAAAAACATTAGTGGGACCAGGCATATAAATTGATTGAATATACAGTGTTCTTTGAACTCGATGACCACCTGACTCAACGCTATTCTTAGAGTCATTCTTCCTCTACATTCAAAATTACAAAAAAGTGTAAACAGGTCATAAACTAATATAGTGATATAGGAAAAGAGCATTTGATAAAGTTAATCCTATAATAAGAAAAGAGCACGTAAGTTTGGTTAAAATATATATATGTATATATATATATGTTTTTTAAAATTTAATTTTAATGATGCTTATTTTTAACATATAAAGTCTTCTGCAGAATTATTTTTCTAGAGCTTACCATTTGACTTACAAGGAGTTAATGAAAAAAAATTATTCTGAAAAATCATATGTCTCGTTTTTCAAATCACAGGACATTCTACAAATACCCAGAGAGACTGGCAAATCTACAAAATGACAGCAAATTAAAGTTACAAAATTAAGCAATCACAGCTATGATGGTATTTTAATTCTGCCATTCTGTTGTGGTGACCATTCCAGATTCTTTTTAAATAAAAATTGTTAAGACATTTAAAAGTCTCCTGTTTATTTTAGCAGTGAAGAAAGACTATTTTATTTTTTCATATTAAAGAATTTCAAATGAACCTTTCATTTACTATAATTATACAAATTATTTTATATTTATAAAGAAAATCAGCAATTACATTTATTGGTCTACACCATCCTTGAAAGCCAAAAGCATACATTTTATAAATTCTAATTTAAAAATTGTCTTTTATGTGCATTACACTTCTTCCAAATACTGACATTTTAGAACGAGCCCATTAAATGTGTATTTAAAAATTTTTAAATACTTGAAAAGAATTTCTACAACGAATGCAAGTTTCATCTTTCCTAACTAGCTAGTTTCCTAAAGACAATAAATGTGGAGACGGATGTTAAGAAAATTAAGTGAGAACACACAACAGCAGAAATAGTCTGAAATTAGGAATGTTTCACTCCAGAGCTCATGTCCTTGTCCAGGGCACCACATGCTGTTACTCTGCTTCTGATCCACATTCTACACTGGAGAGCGTAGGAGAGAGTTTTCCTTAACTTCAACAAATAAACCACACGTGTGAAGTAAAGGAAAGAGCTGGCTTAGAGTCTATGTGAAAAACCCTTGGAAAAACTGACAGTCATTTCAACATAAACCAAAAGGCTGGCATATTTGTCAAATAAGCTGCTGTCAACTCAGGTGGCTTTCATAAATAAAGTCACCAGTTAGCAGCACCACAATTCTGTGAACAAGTCGGGGATCCCTTGAGTGTTGATTGTGGTGCTCGATTTTAAGGGGGAAATTAACAAAGAGGAGCCTGATCAGAATACTGATATCGGTCAGGACGATCATGGCATGAAGAATATTCACCCATGACCAAAGGGCATGAGAACTATCTTTAAACATTTGGAGGTCTGTTATGACTTATGACCTTATAGCATTAGAGGAAAAAACCAAGGCTAAAACATGGGAGATACCGTAAGTCAGATTGGGATTAGATATGTAAACACTTTCTCCTCATCAGAACATTCAAAAATGGAACAGGGCTTCCCTGGTGGCGCAGTGGTTGAGAGTCCGCCTGCCGATGCAGGGGACACGGGTTCGTGCCCTGGTCTGGGAAGATCCCACATGCTGTGGAGCGGCTGGGCCCATGAGCCATGGCCGCTGAGCCTGTGCTCCCGGAGCCTGTGCTCCGCAACGGGAGAGGCCACAACAGTGAGAGGCCTGCGTACAGCAAAAAAAAAAAAAAAAAACCAACAAAAATGGAACAGACCTTCTTATCAGGCAGTAATTTCCCTTTCCATGAGAATGTACAAATTCAAATGAAAAAACGTGTCTGACCACCTGTCTGGATGCCACAGATACAATTAAGTCACTAAAATTCTGACCTTCAATAAAATTCTCTGATTTGGGTAAAATTCCACAAGATTTCCTAAACTCCAGTCTTTTTCTAATTATTGATTTGGGGGGGAAGGAACATGGAATAAGATATATAAAATGCTAAGTGCTAAATACACGTCTTAATTGAGTAAGTAGAGTTATTGGGTTTTCTGCGTTCCAGCAAGGATTCCTCCCTCCCTCCCTTTTCCTTCCTCCTTTCCTTCCCTCATTTTCTCACTCCCCTCCCTCTTGCTCCACTCTTGCTTTCTTGTGCTCTCTTCTGCTCTTTCCCTCTCTCTTTGCCTTTCTATCACTGTTCTACATGCATTCAAATGTTCATTCATTTAATCCTTATCAAAGACAATCAATGACATAGGCACTACTTATCATCCACCTCTTCCAGTCAGAACACGTTAAGTAACTTTTCCAGGATCACGTGAATAAATTAGTTTCTGCTGCATTTGTTTTCTAAATGGTGCTTAAAAGTGGAAAAACTAACAATGTGCAAAATGAATCATTTTCAGCAGCCAGGTATAAAAGAGTCACATCCAGATGAGGAAAACATTTTGGAAAAACATTATTTGCCAATTTTTTAAAAGTTCAGCAGAAGGAAAGATTAGCGAATTAAATGAAATAATAAAGTTAGGAATGGACCCACCCAAAATTATTTAGATGCCAAAGTAAGCCAATCCCAGCTGTTATTCTTTACTCTGGCTGCCATCCTCAGCAAGAGCGGTATGGGGGAGTGTGGGCAACCGGCTGCAGTAGCAGCTGGGCCTATTTGTTAAGAGGAAAAAAATCTTCAGTGAAGACAAAGGGAAATTTCAGTGGCTAGCAGTGTGAATGGAAACTTGGAGCCTAGCTGGGGGAGCCTCAGAAGTGAAATGCAGCAGTGCTGTCAGCAACCAAATTACAGTATTGCACAAACCATTCACGGGGAGAGTGTTCCCTACTGTACTGCTTTTGCTGGCAAGAGTTTTATTCCATCAAGAGCAAAATTTACCAATGACAAATTTTGTATATATTTTCTCATATTCCCAGTATTCTGGACATTCAAAAATTAAGCAATATCAATGTCTGTTCTAACTACATAGTGGGTATAAATTAGCAGACTAAAAAGCACAAATGTCATTTCCAATCTAAAAAAAAAATTGCTGTCACATAGTTCACTAATATAGAAATGTAAATGCATAGTAAACATAATCACATATTCCAAAGCATAATTGCATATAATAAAATCCTAGTATTCTATTTATTTTACATCTCCTGAGACCTATATTATAATAGGCATCTAATGTGTGTCTAAGTGATTACTGCTTGATTTGCATGTAGACTGTCTCATTAGTATCAATTTTCTAATTTTATTTTTCATTTTTATTCTTGTTCAATTTTATTGAAGCCTTAGAGACTTCCAATTTTTTCTCCAGATATGAAAAACTCTTCTACAATCCTAAAATATGTCAGGCTTCAGTTTGGGAATACACATTTTGGAGCAAGTAAAAAAACATTTGGCAAAAAAATCTGTCAAAAGCAGTGCCCAGTACATAACTTTTGTCTTATTTCTGAGAATTATAACAACAAAGATACAATTATAGTCTTTTAATTATAAGTATAATTGACTTAACTGTAATATTTTTCTTCTTTCTATGGTTATCTAAATATTATTGCAAGGGAATTTTGCTTTGGGAAATTACTAGGAAGTCAAAATATATTAAGGTGTTGAAGTTTAAACATATTAACTTCCCATAACTGGTATAATATAGTAATAAAATAGATATTTTCGGGTGGCTCATAATATCCATTCCAGTATTTCAAAGTCCTATCTTTTCTTTTCCTTCATTCTGGATGAACAAAAAGGGAGTATTCTGTGTTCCTTTACTAATGGGAAGGTGCAATTATATGGGTAGTTAAACATGCCAACAACTAAAATTCTAACATTTGACTTTGAAAAAAATATTTTTTTCTTTTTAATTTAAATTTTAAACATGGGGTGGTATGACTATTCTAAGAATACACCATATGGTTAACTCAAGTTTATGCACACCCTTAAAGTGCCAGCAAGCTCAATATTCTAGTACACATTCTAAGCAATTGTAAAGTATCCGTCAGATATCATTCATCTGACCTGAAATATGTGTAGCATTTATGCATTGTGATAATGTCAAAGTTGAAATTTCTTTTGCATTTCCTTTTTTTTTTACTTTGCTTTTGATAAGGAAAAATTAGCTATATCAGTTTCATCAATAATGATAGAGCTATTTCAATTTTTATTTTCCATTACTTTTCCCAATGTTTTCTTTACAAAACATATATTTTTGCCTTGCTCAAAACAATCAATATGATCTTAGTTTCTACACATTTATTTTGACAACTGGATTTTGTTTCTAAAAATAAAATAATCAAGCACCTCCCATTTCCATATATATTTTCTCCTTAGAGTAGTAAGGGGAAGTGACAAATGTGTGCTTTCTCCTGAATTAACTTTACTTATAACATTTCTGTTTAAGTCCATTAACTTCCTCTTTTATGTTAGGTGTATCATATCTGATGGATCCATACGGTGCTAAAAACAAAACAAAACAAAAATCAAGGATACAACATTTCAAAATATATTGTCAATTTTTATAAGGCTTATATATAATAAAATCTTAGGTAAATTTTTCATTGGTTCTTTCCCAATTAACCTGGTTTGGAAAATACCTTACATAAACTAACCATAATTATAAAACTGGTAACTACTGCTTATTCTTCTCACAATATCATTACCTACAGCTACGCTTTTAAATGATAAATTCACAAAACAAAAAGGCAGCATAGTCAAATTATTCGTAAAACAACCTTCTCATAGGGATAAACTGATAAAAACAAAAAGCATTCTTGCTTTTGGTCATTTAGGGCATTCCTTAAAAACAAAGGTGTAGGGCTTCCCTGGTGGCACAGTGGTTGGGAGTCCGCCTGCCAATGCAGGGGACACAGGTTCGTGGCCCGGTCCGGGAAGATCCCACATGCCGCAAAGTGGCTGGGCCTGTGAGCCATGGCCGCTGAGCCTGCGCGTCCGGAGCCTGTGCTCCGCGACGGCAGAGGCCACAACTGTGAGAGGCCCGCATACCGCAAAAAAAAAAAAAAAAAAAAAAAAAAAAAAACAAAGGTGTAGGATAAGTTGCTACGTTTTCAAAGCCCTCCCTTTGCTTTCTGCTTTGTCACTGACTTCATGCATTAGTTGTCTCTCTTCATCGTTCATCACTCTAGACATGAATGAAATGCTACACTGGACACTGGAAGATCACCGCAGGGGCAAATGGGAAGAAAAGGTGATTGAAATGGGACATTGATCATGTAATGGCCCAGATGAACTCAAACCACTCTCTGCGAAAGCTTCACACTATCTTTCAATAAAATATGGATATTTTCTGAAAAACTTTAAAGCCGTTCTGGATTTCTCTTCATAGCTTTTGTAACAAAACCTGAAGCCAAACTAGGGCCTAACATTTTGGAGCAGGGGCAGAGGAGAAGTATTCCCATTCTTTTTCCTGATTTCTGAATGCTCCCCCAAGCTCCAACAGCTCATTTTCTGTCATCTTTTTTAGGAATCTAATTATATGTGGCATCAGACAAAAGAATTAAGATTGGTAATACTAATGTGAATAGATATAATGAAATTCTTTACATTAAGTGAAATAGGTAAGGTAAATTTATTAAGTACCTTAAATTTGTTAGATTCTAAGGATTCAAACAATAAAATGCAATATACTTGCCTTCAAAGCTTTCAAAATCTACTCATGAATTTGCATTAATCATATATTAGTCATACAAAGAAAATGACAATTCCTTAAAGTCATATAGAAATGAGGCCAACAACATGAGTAAAGAACATTCATGATTCTATCAGTAGTAAAGCTATGAATACAATGGAATTCAGTTAATTAGATATTCAAGGCTAACTGCATTTCTAGGAGGATACAGTGCATTATATGCAGAGGGGATGGCAGTGGAAGGATGGCAGACATGGTGGCAAGACAGCCTAAGACACATAGACAGTTTGCTTATTCCTTCTTACCCAGTCTCCTCCTATTCATCTCCAAGGCTGAGCTCTGGTTTTTTTTTCATTCCCAACTCTATGTTTCCATAGCACTTTGTTCTAACCTTTAGTATGTATAAAAAACATCCTGCTTTATCATGACTTGTCTCTTTTTACAACTAGACCTTAAGCTTCTTGGAGAACGGGTTTGGGTAGAGGCACTGTGTGTGTGTGTGTATTTTAATAAACTTATTTTAGAATAGTTTTAGATTTACAGAAAGTTGTGAAGCTTTTGTGAAGAAAGTTTCCATACACCCAAGCCCAGTTTCCTCTATTATTAATAGTTTACATTAGTGTGGTACATTTGTCACAGTTAATGAACCAATACTGGTACATTATTATTAACTAAAACCCATACTTTGTTCAGATTTCTTTAGTTTTTACCTAATATTCTTGTGCTGTTCCAGGATACCACCCAGGATACCACATTTCATTTAGAAAACTGTGTTTTTTATTCTAAAATTTCTACCATGATGCTCAGTATCTAATACATTGAAGAAGGTCAACAAATAGTCATGGAATAAGTGAATGATTGAATGAATAAATATTAAAAAGATATAGAGGGCTTCCCTGGTGGCGCAGTGGTTGAGAGTCCGCCTGCCGATGCAGGGGACACGGGTTCGTGCCCCGGTCTGGGAGGATCCCACATGCCGCAGAGCGGCTGGGCCCGTGAGCCATGGCCGCTGAGCCTGTGCGTCCGGAGCCTGCGCTCCGCAGGGGGAGAGGCCGCAGCAGTGAGAGGCCCGCATAACGCAAAAAAAAAAAAAAAAAAAAAAAAAAAAAAAAAAAAGATATAGAAACTTCTGTATCCCTTAAGGGAAAGGTTAGGATGTGTAACTGAGGAATGAAGTGCACCTAACTTCATTAGTCCAAGAAAACTTCCCACTGAGAGATAAAGGACACCTGGAATCTTACAAAATGCTTTTCCACAATCCATCAACATTAAATGTTTTCTTATCTGAACTCAATGATAGCACCACGTGTCACAATTTACACCATGAAAAATCATTAAAAACAAATTTAATTTATATGTTAAAGTATTATCAATAACTATATATACTATATATATCTTATCTAATAGAAAAAATAATAGGTAGAGAATGGTATAATAGTTAGATATTTATGAATTTAAATATATGTATGAAGACCAAGGCTGTAATTTGGAAATTTAAATAAATGACACCTTAGCCTGGATAATGGATCTGAAGGGAGGAAAAAATGAAAACATTAATATGAAAGTGAGGCTCCTTTGTAGCATCATCCCAAACACTTAGTCCAGTGTTTCTCATGCTTGAATGTGCATTGAGAATCCCCTGCAGGGCTTGTTAAAACACAGATTCCTGAGCCCCAGAATTACTGACTTAGTAAGCCTAATTCAGTAGCTCATAGGGGATGCTGATGCTGCCAGTCCAGGACACTTTGTACAGCACTGGCTTCATCCCAGCTCAGTCTCCTCTCTGCCCCTACTCTGGAAGAAGAGCAGAAGAAAATCACAAGTAGCATCATCTCCTCTGCAGGGAAATTCAACTAAGGCTCTCTTAGGTTAATTATTCAGCATTAGCTCTACCTCTTAAAGAAATAAGTCTTTATTTTGTCATTTTGACCATAACATGGAAGCCAAAAACAACAAGAAAAAGTTTTCTTTTTTTTTTTTTTTTTTCAGTAGATACTAAACACACAGCCTTGAGGAATGATCTGATTAAGTCACTTTATTCTGTCCACAAGGGTCTCACCAAAAAACTACTGCTTGCCCTCAAGGATCCTAAAATATAGTTAAAGACAAGTACATAACTTAGAGAATATTATAAGCCATTATTATACAATATCTTACATCTCCACGGAACATTTCCATTTTCTACAACAATCACGAGATAGAAATGAGTCTCTGTGTACTTATGAGGAAAGTAAGCCTCAGAAGTTCAATGATTTAGCAAGAATAACAGGCATCCAATAGGATAAGCTGTAGATTCAAATCTAGGATTTTTAAACTGTGAATCCATACATACTTTCCACTAGAACATGCTGTCTCCTAATAAAATGTTCAAAGTGTTCTGGAGAAACTAGACACGCTGGGAGGTCTGGTGAGGAGAAGAAAAGAGTCCTACACCTAGAATTGGAAACGATCTCCGAAACCACATGGACCATAATACATTTTTGACTCAGGATTAGGAAAAAAGTAATCAGCAGGAGTGAATAGCTATGTGCAAGGCTGTCAGCACATTTCCTCTTCAGCTTTAGTTCCACAGTGTATCTCGAGCTTTGAATTTAAAGCTCTCCTCGGTTCCCATCATTTGTTGAGAGGAAAATGATCAGGAGGGGAAAGGTCATTGTCCCCAGCTGACCTTATTTTCTCCCTATTTTTTTTTTCCCCATTTTCATTGCTGTTGTTCTTTTCTGGTTCTGGAGTTAATCCAGCCACCTACAATCACCACTGAGATGTATCCTTACGGATGCTACTCTTCTGCTCTATCCTGTAAACAAAACCCCCTGTCTATTCTGGTTTCAATGAGTTAAAAATCATAACTCAGAGAGCACAAAGCAAAACTACATGGAAAGAGGTAGGTTTATATAAATTATATTCTTACACTTAACACAAGTTTAGTCACAAAGGGGACAGGCTGGCAGGCCCTGCTCTGTCCTGCTCAGGACCCTAATTCTCCCTTCCCAGTCCCCACAGTGCCATGGTGCTGGGAACATCAGCCTCCCACTGGAAACACAGGCTAGACAAACAGGACAAGTTGTCCAAGTGGCTAGTAAGCTATTTCTTTAATATTTCATTATTTCCTAAGTCATGAATTTCAACAAAGTTTGAATGCCTAATGAACGCAGTTAAATTTCTTTTCAATTCAAAAGTCATGTCTTCTATTCATTGAACGAGACAACAAAAGAAATACTCAGGTAAACTGAGGACCAATAAATAGATAGCACTCACTTAAAATGTTTTAATTTCATTTTGGCTTAAGGTAGGGAAGAAATCAAAATATCTCTTTGGAAAGAAGCAAGGTGGAGACCAAAAGAGGTGGGGTGGTGGTGACACACCATGGAGAAGTTAAAGAAAGAAGTGAGAAGAGAAGAAAAGGAAGGCATTGTGGTGATCATCCAGGAATGACGAGAGCACCAACAAGTAGTTTCTTTTGTTTGTTTTTTTTTCAAAAGAAGACTGATTATAGATGAGAGAATATGGCTGAACTGTCAGGAGGGTGTCTGGAGACCCCCAGCTGCTTCACACAATGCAATGCTGAGGGGAAGGAAGGTGAATAGGCAGAGAAAGCCCCAGCCTTCCTCTTCATGTATGTTTTACCAAAGGAGCCATAAATAGTTGTTCATGATTCCTTAGTTTCCTTGGTACTCCTCACCCCACCCCTGGAATCAGACATTTCTTTAAAAAACACTGCTCTAAATCATTCTGTTTTATTCATATACCCAGTCAATGAGCATTGATTGAACACGTACTAAGGGTAAGGAACCATGCTGTGCAGCAGATACCTTACCTGTGTGGTGTGTGGGTCCAGGAGAAGGCAGAATGGAAAGCTTTCTTTCAAAGCAAACAATGCATGTTGGGCTGATTGCTTACAGGACACTGTTTGGTTTAACTTTTGACAGTGTGATCTGGTCTTAGTAATATCTGTTCTATTGTGCCTTACAAAGCCAGGCCTACAATTACCTTTGTTAGTAACTTTTATTTTATGGCTTTGGTCTCTTGTCTCCAAGGTGCCATCAGATAAAGTTCCAACTTTCCTTAAATTATCAACAAAATAATCTTACAGTAACTTACAAGCATGAGAGATACCAACTTCTAGGCATCTGCTCCAATAAGAGCTGGATTTCATTTTTTAAAAAAACCTTTGCTTTCAAGTAAAAAAACTGATGACTAAAGATTTTCCCTTATTTTAAGTTGTTAAGTTAATAATTAACTCATGATTGTTTTTAGAATAAAAAAGGGAACCAGAGTAGGCTAATTCTCCCTGAACCTCTTCTGATTCATTGAGTAATTTATGAAAAGCTTCTTAAGGCTAAAGTATTTACCACACTAATTCGCATTATCTCATGTAATTCTTTCAGGGTGTTGCAAGTTATATATTACCCCATTTTAAAGATGAGAAAATTCATACTCAGAAAATAAGTAACTTGCTCATGGCATACAGCCGGAAGCAACATTCAGATTATGTAGGCCTCAACCGAAGTCTAGAGCTTTTAGGCTATTGATATTAGAATGTGAGAATGTTTTGTAAAACTTGAGCCTAAACTACTTTTCTACATGTACTGTGCCAAGGCTATGAGCTAAGTCCTTGAGCAGAAAGCAGTGATGACTAAAGACAGAAGTAGAAATACGTTTCTAAGCCCCAGAAATCAGGCAAGTCATGAATATCTCTTTTCCTTTTCCACACTAGTTATAGAGTCAAGGTTACCAGGACAATGGGGCCTTATGGTGGGAATATCCTGAACTAGGTATTAGACCCAAGGCAGGCTGAAAACTTCTTGAGTAATCAATTGCTTTGGCCACCACCAGGGCAACAGGAAATCAAGTTATCAATTCCACAGACATTTCTGTTCTTGAAATCATCACATTCTTTGACAGAAAATGTTCTCCAATATCAGAGATTGTAACACTTGGTTCAAATGGTGTATTAACATATCCTTTTCCTTCATAGTTCAGAAAATCCAGCTGATAAAATATCTAGTCTTGTCATTATCATCCTTATCATGAGTACAAAGAATAATGTTTAAGCCCAAGAAATAACTAATGACATTGATAGTTTCCCTTATGCTTCAAATGTTATTTAAAACCATACCATGAAAAAATTCTTTATTAAAATAATCATCCTTTGAACAATGTATATAATATTCCAAAGTGTCAGATGTTGTACTAAAGACTACGAACAGCAACTGGCCCTGTCTATTGAAACAAAGAGAATAACTGAAATTTTTACTTTGCACCTTTTGGGAAAATGTTGTAAGCAGTATAATTTCAGTTTTCTTTTCTTTTAAATTTTCTGAGACTGAACTTACCAGAACACTTATATACCGTGGTGGCTATGTATGAAGGGGCATGCTTGCATGCAAAGTGTCATTTCTGGATTCCTGCAGACTAAATTCCTCTACTAAACCACAGAAGAGTCTTAGACACAAGATAAAGGAGTAAATCTTCACACACTCTCCCACTCAGAACTCCCCAGGATGTTTCCAGTAGACATCTTTGATGAAAGAAAACTGACTCAGCAGATCGTTAACAATAATTTTCACCAGCAATGACCAATTTGATGTTTGGTGCTTTATTATGTGGTCGTAGAACTGGGGCCACCAAGTGATCTCATACCAGACAGAAAGATAGGCGGTCTCTGTGAAATACCCTCGTTAAATGACAAATCTGACACGGACAGCAAAATAATACAGCAGCATAAATTTTTGCAAGAATATTCCATTGTGACAACATGACTGTTGCATGTATTTTTTAGTCAAGAACAAGTACTGGTTCTATATTATGGATAGAACACAGTCCTCACAAAACTTTTAAGAAATGATTTTATGTGACTAAATTATTTTTTGGTCCAAAATTGCCCCAGTTCATTTTTTGCTTTTCCTAACTCTGACCTTCCCTCACCCTATTTCTATACTAAAGATAACTGTGTTCTCACTGTCATACTCAACATACAGATAAGAACCGAATAATTCAGGCTTCCGTGGTGGTGCAGTGGTTAAGAATCCGCCTGCCAGGTTTGAACCCTGGTCTGGGAAGATCCCACATGACACGGAGCAACTAAGCCCATGCGCCACAACTACTGAGCCTACGCTCTAGAGCCCACGAGCCACAACTACTGAGCCCATGTGCCACAACTACTGAAGCCCACGCACCTAGAGCCCGTGCTCCCAACAAGAGAAGCTGCCACAATGAGAAACCTGTGCGCCACAACGAAGAGTAGTCCCCGCTCGCCGCAACTAGAGAAAGCCTCCACTCGCCGCAACCAGAGAAAAGCCCGCGTGCAGCAATGAAGACCCAATGCAGCCAAAAATAAAATAAATAAAATAAATACATTTATTTAAAAAAAACACCAAATAATTCATAGAACCATTCAGAAGCTTTTGTGTCTCCAGATGCATTTCTGTGATGCACGAGCAATATTTCTATGTAGCAGATATAAAAATACAAAAAATAGTGTTATCTAAAATCCTTACATAGACTTCCTCTATAAAAAGTATATTCTGTGTAAACTAAACTCCACAAAGCATATTGTAATTCCTTTCATGTTACCCAGTGGCTTTTTATTTTTTTTAGATATAAACTGTTTCTTAATAAATCCACCACTTAATTCTCACTGACTCCCCCTCATGGAGATCTGGGCAGTAAAGTTTGTGTTTACCCCTGGGTCCTATCTAACTACTTTCTTTATGAATCATGCCTTATGACCAGTTTTTATTTATTAACCACACAGGGATGTGTGACTAATGTCACTACTGATAATACCTAGTTACTGGCTGAGAAACCCAAGCTATGAGCTGGTTCACAAAAAACTGGCTCAGTCACTGCCTTTATAACATTGGCCCTGGATAGAAAATAAATACCACAGCCTCCAGGATGATCATTCAAAACTTATTTATCACTGCGCTCTTCTAGAATTCTATCTCAATTTTTTTAATGCAAACTGAAAAAAATTCTAAAATGTGTGGTGAAAAGTACGTGTAACAAACAGATATATACACCCTTCTATTGCAAAAATATTGGCCATGAATCTTGGAAAATGCACAGATGATGTAATTATCTTCTAAATTATTATAACTAGAGGTCAAAGGTATGGAAATGGGATTTGGAGTGAATGCAATCAGGATAAATCACACGTTTTATGCAAATTAAGACCAAGTTTTGCTGTTGTCTATACTAGCATCATTCTAGGACTTATTTATTTATTTATTTGTTTGTTTGTTTGTTTGTGGTACGTGGGCCTCTCACTGTGTGGCCTCTCCCAGTGCGAAGCACAGGCTCCAGATGCGCAGGCTCAGCGGCCATGGCTCACGGGATCCCACAGCCGCTCCACGGCATGTGGGATCTTCCCGGACCGCAGAACGAACCCGCGTTCCCTGCATCAACAGGCGGACTCTCAACCACTGCACCACCAGGGAAGCCTTCTAGGACTTATTGATATCCAAACTCAAGCCATTTCCCAAGAGTTTTTTGTCTTTAGGACATGATTCCATCTAACCTTCTCATTTTCTATCAGTCTTCAGGAAACATTAATAAGATAATTTTTAGGTTATAAAGTGCTTTTACAGTATTATTGTTCCATTTTGATCCTCTCAAAAACCCAGTGAAATATACAGGGAAAATACCAGTACTACCCCTGTTTTCAAATTAAGGAAACTGAGGCACAGATAATTACCATTAGTATAAGTGGAAGAATTAGAGCTGGAGTAGAGACCTCTGACTTCAAATCTGAGCTCTCTGAACTATGACAAATCTGTATTTAATTGGTTACCATATTCAAATACAGATAGACTAATTATTAACACTCGCTATCTCACGTTCTATATGTATGGATATGTATTCAATGCTCAAATCTAAATTTATAATATCAACATATTTTAGCAATGATCTTCTGCCATATTCATGTCTTTATTTAGCTATCTTTTCACCAAACATCCTGGGAGAACATCCTCTGCTTATCAGCAGGCATTCATTCTCCTTGGCTTTTGCAATTGTGAAGTTACTCATTGGGTCTTTGAACACCTACCCTATCTGGAACCTCCCTCGATTGAATTTCTGGGGCTTTCCACGTGCATTGGGATTCCTTCTTTGACATGGGCTTTGCTCATTTGTTTTTTTCTTCTTTGAGCTCCATTATCAAGAAGGCTATTTTTGCCTTCCCTGTAACCTCATTAATGCAGGATGGTGAAAGACAAGGAGAGAACAGACATCAAGAGAGGGAAGTGGCTGAATCCACCAGGACACTTCTCCCTCTATTCTCTCTTTCCTTCATTTCTTTTTTTTTTTTTAGAAGGTTTTTTTTTTTAATGAATTTATTTTATTTATTTTTGGCTGCATTGTGTCTTCATTGCTGCGCGCGGGCTTTCTCTAGTCGCGGCGAGCAGGGGCTACTCTTCGTTGGGGTGCGTGGGGTTCTCATAGCTGTGGCTTCTCTTGTTGTAGAGCATGGGCTCTAGGAGTGCAGGCTCAGCACTTGTGGCCTGTGGGCTCAGTAGTTGTGGCTCACGGGCTCTAGAGCACAGGCTCAGTAGCTGTGGCGCACAGGCTTAGTTGCTCCGCGGCATGTGGGATCTTCCCGGACCAGGGCTCGAACCTGTGTCCCCTGCACTGGCAGGCGGATTCTTAATCACTGAGCCACCAGGGAAGCCCTCTTTCCTTCATTTCTGTCATGAGGAGCACAGCTATTTTTCAAAGAAATCCTTGTAGTAGAATATTATCAATTTGTATGAATTATACCCAAACTACCCTCTTTAGGGTATTGGCTATAAAGTTGGCTATAAATTCTTAACTGTTCATAAATTTTAACATTCTTGTCTGATATAGTTAATCTGGACACAAATCTTGACTGAAAATTCTTATAGGGCAGGGCAGAATCTTGCCATTTTTATCTTTGTATGTTTTTATTTGTTAACCCAATGTATCTTGTACCTATAAAATGCATTAAAAGATATGCATTGCCTCAACAAGAGCAAATATTTCATCTTTTTAGCTACAAGGCTTGTCTTAAGTTAGCATATTTGCTTAATATTGGGGTGGAGTGGATATTCCATAAGAAGAGGGAGGAATTCAATATTACCCCACTGTGGGTGGAGAGAAGTGAGGAGTAAGCTCGAAGATGCTCTATATCTGATCCCAACTTTCTACCTTTTTTCTCTCCCTCTCTGCCTTTTCTCTCTTTTGGTCCTAATGTTCTTCTCCTCTCAAGCTGTGTTTAAGAACATGCCACTTCCAGAGTTAGAGAAGGATGGAGGAGAGAGAAAAAGGGCAATTCCTGGGCATTTTTTTTTTCTGAACATATTTTTATATAATGTAACTCAAGCTTTGTAAACATATGACACTGAAACTTTCTCCTTCTCTTTGGGAAGTGACACAAGGTTTGTGTTCTCCAACACCATCCCGATAATGGAAGATGTAAGAAAGATGCTTGTCCTTCTCCAATATGGCATGGACCACTGCTATGAAATGAATCCCTGGATGAATCCAGTAGGCTACCTCAGGGAGCCTATTGGCTTTCTCCACTGGGGGTCAGGCAGCAGTGCAGAGGTGCTAGATTACTTATAAGTAGTGTCGCTTATTTTTCAGGACCATGCACTCATTTATAATACTAATCACCTAATTTACTCACTACTAAAATTGTACCATTTTGGATATCATTTAAGATAGCAGAAGAGTATACTCTCAAAATATTCTGCCCCCAGTTTTCGGACACCACTAAAATGTCCATTGAGTCTCTAGTGTAGAGTGGTGAATGTGCTGTTCATACTGTATCGAAGGGATGGAATATCCCTGCTCAGGCAGTCCTGTGCTTCTCTTTCACTGAGTCACCTGCGGCACAGGAGGCATTTGTTGCTTCAGGTTGCATCTGCGCTGTGATCTCTTAGCTGACTTTGCTAACTAAACTGCGCAAGTGGGAACATTCTATTTTCTGGTAACTCTATACTGTCTGCATAAGAGCACAATATTGCACATTTTCAGCTAGTGCCCTTAAATCAAAAGGTTAAAAAAAGCCAAAAGGAAATCTTACAGGAGTTTTCTGT
Source organism: Mesoplodon bidens (assembly GCF_964165515.1). NCBI lineage: Eukaryota > Metazoa > Chordata > Mammalia > Artiodactyla > Ziphiidae > Mesoplodon > Mesoplodon bidens. The sequence continues at coordinate 27,069,293 of NC_138166.1, forward strand.
CTAGTGTACCCAAAGCTTCTAGCAGTGGTCCTCCCACACCACTTAACAGGACTCATAAAATCAATTACAGTTATTCTTTTGACTAAGAGAGATGTGGTGAAGATAAGGCTGATGGCAACATTATGCATTAGAGTTTTGGTATGCACTGACTAAATCAGAAGCTCTCCAATGAAATATTAAAATGAGGTATCTTTGGAAACATACTGATATTGAGCTATCAAAAAACAAGTATCCTAGTAATGAGGTATAAAAGGTTGATACCATGCATAGCAGAATGGCAGCTTGCCCAAACTGACAGCTTATCCGCTTGTCTACATAAGAAAAAGAATCCATTATTATGTTTTTTTCTGACATCCTTATGTGTCCATATTCCATCACATCAAATTTTTACATTTAGATATATTTGATCTTAACTTAGGAATATGTATTTTGATACATACCATGATACATCTTCCCAAATCAAATGAATTATACTAATTCTAGGCACTATATTTTAAATACTTTACAAATTCAGTGTCAATGTGCTTCTTAAATTTATGTTATCTACTGGGGAGTACTATAGGAAATCTATTTAAACTAAGAAAATACCCATAGATTATAGCTGTTCTAAAACTGAGAAACTTCTATAGTCCAATCTACTGATGATTGTCAATTTAAAAAAAAAAACTGTGTCATAAATTTGAGCCCTCCCTTTTTGTTTCTCCTTCTGGTAAAGATTACACTCTTATTTTTAAAATAGAGACTTCTTTCTACAGTGGGGACAATTTAAAAACTTACACAATTGAAAAATGTCTTTTATGTAATTCTCACTATTCCATCTATTATCTGTCTCAATGGTTAATGATAATAAATACTTCTTTCCTGAAAATGTATTCCAAGTTACTTTTAAGTCAGCAAAGTCACTTTCTTAGAGTGTGGGTTTTGTTTGTTGTTTGTTTACAGGAAGAGTCATCAAACCTATTCATGACTGGCTTTTACTGGTCCTGATGCAAAAGCTGTCTTTTAATCATTTATGACTAAATGCTGCTTTACAAGACATAGTTGCAGAATAAAATATTTAAGTGCTCTCTGATAGATGGATCTTCAGTTAAGCAATATGAATTTACATTAAAAAGAATAGATGCTAGTAAATAGTATCTAACACTTTAATCAGTATAAATCAGTTCACAAGGGTTGCTAACATTTTTTTGCCACACATTAAAAAAATTTCTAATAATCAATTCAACTAGAAAGCTCATTTATAACAGTTGTTAGTCATTTTAATTACATGGAGATGACTGTTATCATGGGCAAGGAATCATTTTGATTCTCAGGAGTTTTCTTTTTTCCTCCTCTCATCCCCATTATGGACACCACAAAACAGAAAACCAGTTGCACCTCTATTTTTACAGTCCTTCCCTGACATACTTGCTTCCCAAAATGCATACATTGGTATTTAAATACCCTTTGCTAACTTGGTGGATTCAGCCCCTCAAGGCTCTTTACTACCTGCTTCCTACCCTCTTCTGTTATGTCTGCTGGTGAGTGAACTTATTACAAAACCTAATATTTACAAGACAAAACCAACATCTCTAAAGTTAGGCTGTTATTTTACACTATTTTCAGCTGTGGTTAAGTATGACCTACTCATTAGAGGTACTCAGAAGCTTGGGTCGGTGTTGCAATCATTTTTTTCAGGTGTATGTTAAGGGTCTCGAAGACCAAAGATCAATGTGAAATAAATGACTTTAATTCTTTTCTCATTTTTTTTTTAACAAAAGGATCTGAAAAGGTGACCTACCTTTATGTGACAGGCGTAAGCGGGGGTGCGGGGTGTCAGCTGTGTGACCTCCTGTCCAGAGCTCCAGCAAGTAGCCCCACAGGAGCCAGGTGATGAGGTACCCGGCAGATGCCATGCTGCCTGCCTGCCGTCAGCGATCCTCACTTTCAGGCGGGGTGAGTTTTACTTAGGACTCCCCTCCAGGGGCAGCGTGCGAGAGAGGCTTTGTCAGAAATCGAACGCGTTGTCATCAGAAAGCACAGTTCCAAAGTGCCATTTGTCAGGCTGTATTTGGATACTTAAAACCTGCCTTTCCCCAGGACAGTTGTTTATAAGCCGGGAGCAAGAGGACATTCCAAGGAGTGAGTCTTCAGAGCCATGTCCTGTCTAGAGCTCTCTTCAGTCACTATGACGGTGGATTCAGGAAGAAACTGTATTTTTTTTTTTTTTTAGTCACTTCTGCAAGCGGTTCATTCAGAAAAAACAACCACCCCAGCACACCCACTGCCTTCCCCCGTGGAGCTCCTGTTCTCTTCTGGCTCGTTCTAGCCTCTCAGAAGTCAGCCTCTTGCACTGACTTGCCAAACAGCTAGTTTTAATTCACCTTTCACCTTGCTAATTAAAAACAAGAAGTGCCATTCCCTCTAGGAGTTGCAGGATCCACCCAGCAGGGATGCCGCTCTGTCAGCGAGCTGTGTTTTCGGGGAAAGTTCAGGCAGGGTTGAGCCGCGTACTTGCTGTTTCTAGGAAGTGTTTCTGGTCCACGTGCCCTCGCCCCACCCGCCCTCCCAGTATTGTTGGCCCCGCGTCACTCAGCGACAGCAGAGAAGTTCGCATTTGGATGGGAAAGGGGAATCAGGAGGGAGAATGATACACCATAGGCTGCTTACTTAAGAGTAAGTATAACAGGAGAGGATGGAGTGTCAGGAAGGGCTTTTAAACGTTCACTCATCAAGATTAACCCTTGAATAAATTCAGATTCATTTTAAACAATCTATTTGTCACCGTCCAGTACCCAAACTGATTTTTTTGCGTTTCCACTGAAATTGTATTTTTTTTCACTTTTTTGGCTTTTTATATTGATTACATCTCAGAAATGTTTTTTTCAACTTTTGTAAGGAAAGCGTTTTAAGAACCTGAAAACCTGTCATCTGTGATTGTTTCATAGATAGGTTAAAACTAACAAATTATTTTGCAGAGGCAAATTCTTCAAATCAATTAAAAGCAAGTTCTTTTTTATAAGCAAGTCATAAATTTCATCTCAAATTTTGGAATAATTAACTTTTAAAGTGATTTTTCTCTTACATAAGATAACTATGGTAAACTTGAGATTCCGTATGGGAGAGATCTCAGTAGACATTAGAAAACTGGGGATGTAAAATACCTTGGGATTCAACTGCTATGCAGTTTCAGAGTTTATTTTCCAAGACACTATGTTTGTGTAAATAAGCCAAACACAATAGGTCAACTTTACAATCTACTTTCAATCAGTCTGAAAAACTAAACCAAACACTCTGTCGCTGTTGGCATGCAAATGAATGGTATTATTTTAAGGTATCAATAAACGTGAATGGATATTTGATTTGATAGCTGAAAGTTAAATGGTCAACAAACGATTTCAACTCTAACTTTTTCTCATTCTGCATTTTACATGGTAATGATTAAGGATACCTCTTGAGAATTATGGTTTTACAATCATGTACTTATAACAAAAAGATTACAGTTTACCCTGGTATTTTGCATCATATATAAGCAAATGTAGAGCCAGGCATTCTATACCCATTTTCCTAAGCACAATACGTCCTATTACAAGCAGAGTATATTTAGCAAAATGTAAATGTCACTGGATATTATAAATAATTGGATTTCCAAGGTCTACAAAAGATAACAAACTCTAAACATTATTTAAGAGTAAAGTACCATGAAGTATGTAGATACTTTTAACCTGGGGTGGTCTCTGTAGGCGCTTGCATATTTTAAAAGCCAGTCTGATGAGCTACAGACCTAAAGGTTTTTCTAAGTGTGCTATAATATACCTTTGGAATCCTCTTTTACTTTCATCCAGAATTGAAATAACTAGAAAGTAAATAGCAGCTTTTATATGTGTTATCTAATGGTAGGGTTCCAGAAAAAGTAAATGTGATGCATTTAATTTTTATTACAAATATGTGGCTACACTCATGCAACTGAAATTCCACTTAAGATTGTGCAGAGCCTGTTCTAACCCTAGTAAGGAGCTGAGGCAATGTAAGACGTTACAACCATTTCATTAGGGCACAGAATTCACACCATGAAATCTTGATGCAGGGATAAAGGTTATGAATGTTAGTTACATACATATAGCTATACACCAAGATTCATCTTCAGTGTTTACATGTCATCCTTCAGATAAGGTTAGGACCTTTTGAAGTCTGGGCCAGAATAATGAGCTCCTTTGGATTCCTCAGAAATGTGCTTTGGTTTATCCCTCCGTCATCAATGTCATTGCTTATTCCCTTTAACTCCTTTCTATGTCCTTCTACCTTTCTCTCTAGTCTCTACAAAACATACAGATGATGTCCCCACAAAATGACTATTCAAAATACTAACGATAGCCTCAGCTACCCCCATGTGGCTCTAGCCACTAGCAATGGAATGAAGGGTCTTTGGGACCAAATCACTCATTCACGTCATAAAATAAAACAAGAAGAGTTCTCAGGAGCAGGGTCACCATATAAGTTATCATCCAAACAGAACATTTTTTAAAAGTAAAAGAGTCTTCTATTAATAATCACAGACAACCAAGACTATTACAGACAAATCAGGACATCAAAATCACCCTCCTTGGGAGAGATTTCTAGGCTCCCTTAGAAAACGTGGAAATGGAAAAACGAAATTAAATAACAAAACTGACTTACCACCAACAGTGAACTAACGAGGAGCTTCAGTAAAAGGAAGAGCTTTGGAACTAGCAATAATACCTATTGATTTTATTATATTTGATCTGAGAGGAGTGAGACTGCCAGTTTGAACAACCTTAGACAACATGGAAAACCAGGTAAGAAGGAAAATGGCAGCTCTGAAGGTATTGCCTGCCAGGTCAGATGTTTCTGTCCAAAACCTTAACCCTTTGTGGTTAGTGTCACACACAGTAGTGAGGAAAAAAAAGGGGGAACTGAGTACTCATCAGGAGTTCCAGGCTCCCCCATGGTGGGTTCTGTCCCTGGTTCCCCAATTTTAACAGCAGAAGAGCAACTGGCCTCTGAAACAATTCTTCCCAGCATGTGGTCCAAGACTATCTGCTGCTGAATCACGAAGGGTATAGGGTATTTGCTAAAAGAGCAAATTCTAATGCCCCACCTTGTACTCCCAGTTTACCTAAAGTTTTACGTACTAAAATTTGAGTTTTAGAGTGGTTCTTTTTGGTCAGTGTTATTAAAACATTAGGCAGCTGTTTGGCACTTTTTACCATTTTTATCATAAGAACACAGTGTCTGCAATTAAAGTTTAAATTTATATAAAACGAAGCCATGACCTCATAGGCATAGTGTGCTACTTACATTTTTCAAACACATGTTGAAAACACGCAAAAATTATAAAAGTTTATTCTCTGCACCACTTAAAATTATCTCACATATTGTGGGACACAGTATTTACAAATGGCCTTGAGAATATCCATTCTTTCTTTTCTTCCTACCCAGGAAGACAGAAGATGAATATGGGAGCCTACCCTTCTCAGCCCCTAGGCAGTTATGTTAAGCCATGTGACAATTTCTGACCAAATAAATGTGAGCAGAAGTGACGTGTATCACATCTAGGCTGAGGCAGTGAAATACTCGTAAGCAATTCTTCTGTCTCTCTCAAGTCCTGGAGGAGGCCTTATACTGAAATGGTGAAACTATGAGACTGAAGCATCTTGGATTATGAATCACCACACTGGGGACAGATGCCCTGGAAAGTTACCCTGACCTACAGCAAATTTAGTACAAGCAGGAACTAAACATATGTTAAACTATTTGGTTGATTTATTACCACAGCATACATGGTCTCTCTTAACTAACTGTACACACTTTACTTACTGTGATTTGGGAAACAGGTTCTTAGACAAACATAAAGCATCAGTAAGCCACTGATATTGTATTCCTTCCTATCTGTCACTGAAACTTATTTTAGTTTTAGCCAGAGAGAGATGCAGATAGTTGAGGGCTAAGTAAGAGGTAACATGATTCCCTATGTCACTTAGAATGGGAGGAGACATGCCCTTAGCTTTTCCAGTTGAACATTGCACACAAAAATGATGTCATGAACAGTATAGGTGAACAAATAAGTACTACATCTCAAGAACATTATGATTAAAACTATTAACAACCAACATATCACAATAGCAATGATGATGATCCTTTTTAGAACTAAAGATAAACTTTCTCTACAATGGTCATGGCCTTTCAGGTTCACTAATCCTTCCTCTACTCCTGTTAGCCCTGCAATCTAGAGCATCTCAAATGCTCCACCAATACTGCCAGCTACTGCTGCCGCTGCCACATCACTGCTGATGGGTTTTACAACCAAGACTGTTGATGTGTTTATTGATCAGTCCATTCAGATGATGAACAGGATCTGTGAGGATTCCAGAAGTCTGGATTCACTACTATTTCTCACATTCAGTGATTCAAGAGGATGACGGAAAAGAGACAACTAAATTATTCCTGGTTTGTATGTAATTGAGAGTAGTTCAGAGAACGGCATCCTGTCAATCAGTACCAGCCAGGAGCCAATCCAGTCGCTTGCCTGATGCCATTCTGATGTCATCATTTAGATAGTTAATAATTCAATAAATTGGCCTTTTATTTTTCCATTTTTTTGTATTAGTAAAAAAAAAAGACAAAATTTGAGCAAAATTTACATTTTATAGAATTCTGAAGTTCTTTATTTCTGACTGACACTAGGTTTTCTCTAATTTTCTTTTAGGTCTTTGATAATAAGGAAAAGCAGAAGCACTGTGACCAGGTATCAGCTTTAATTGACTTTAATCAAAGAGCAGTGCTATTTCTCATGCCCTTTTAATGGCAAAATGAAATTATTATGTGTCATTAACTCTAGAAATCCTTTAATTTGTAGGTCCTGAGAGGTTTCCCTATATACTCTTCCTTATAGGCTATAGAGAATTCCTTAAAAAGGCAGCAATGCAATTAGTTATCTTAAAAAAATGTAAGAGAAACCTCCATAATACATTTTAATTTATTGGTTTATATGCCTGTTTTAACACATATTTGGGAGTTAATGGTGGCACTGATGGTGACCTGTTCTTAATACTTGATTAGTGTCCTCAACACCTAGCACTGCACTTCAAACTGTTTCCATTTTAATAGAATAAAAACAATTACTATAATAATAACAAAAATGTTCATTTGTTGTTTTCTGTATACTAGGCACTGTACAAGGCACATTCACATATAATCCAGTTTAATCCAGACAACAGCCCTATGCAACAGAAACCAATTTTACTGCCATTTACTCAGAAAAAGAATCTGGGACACAGATGTTAAGTAACTTTCCTGAGGTGAAGTACTGATAAGCAACAAATCTGCTCTCTTACACTCAGACTCCAGGGCCCGTGTTCCAATCATTACACTTGCCTTCTTGGAGAATATTATTTAGATAAGACTTTGTAATGACTCTTCCAAATTATTACACTAGCAGGAACTTATCTTTAATAAATGTTAGTAAGGAAATATACACCGTTTAACAATAAAAACCTTTCAAGGAAGTTCGTGCTTTAGTCGACAACCAGCCTCTATGACTGAGATTGAACTCACCAGATAAAGCCCTCCATCCCAGGTTGTGTCAGATGGCAGCGCATACTCTGTTCATTCCATTCCAGGCTATAGTGTCCAGCTGCACAAATTCTAGTGACTTGTTTCGTTGACTAGATACTGGCCCTTGTAAGCTGTTAGGTTTGACTCGAGTCTTCTGAGCTTGGTAATCAGGCACAACACTGGAGCTAAATACAGTAGGCAAAATTATTAAAGATCCAATTTCTAAGGGAACTAAGCAAATAGGGTTTTTTCTATTAATAATCTTTATTCCATATTGAAAAGTAAAATAGTTTTATAACAAATAGATATTTTAAGAAAAACTGTCAGATAATAATAGTTACTCTTATTTGTGGAAATATATATACATATGTATGCATACGTATATACACACACACACACACATTTCTAGTTATGGTTATAAGAGAAGAAAGAAGTTTCCAAGAAAGGATTTAGGGGTAGTAAATCACTTACCAATATAAACTGATGTTTAGATTATTTTGTCCAAAAGATTCCAACATTTTCAAACAACGTTACCACTAATGTACCCAAATGAAAAAAAAAAAACATTTCATAGTTCACTTAAGAAAGGGACTCAGTATGAGACCAATAATAAATGCCATAAACTGCAGTAAAGGAGTCATTCATCCACTGGCTTCTTTAATCTCATTCTAGAATTTAAGATCACCTGTATTTTTTGTCTTCCTGGCAAGAAGTGGTCTAAATTTTTCAAGGTCAGTTTCTAGATTATTTATTTTTTTAAAGAAAGAAGGAAGGAAAGGAAGGAGGCAGGGAAGGAAGGCAGGAGGAAAGTAAGTGATAATTCAATGTAATTTTTTTTCAACTTTATTTCAAGTTTTGAATCCTCTTTCATTTTCTTTATGATCTCCATTGTTGTTTAACTACCACTGCTAAAGCCAGGCCCAAACCAGTTGGCATGGAGTAATTTATTCAATAAATATTTGAGAGTGTGATAGTTGCAAGGCACTCGTATAGCTTAAGCTATCTAGAAACCAAAGATTAGTTTCTTTCTGTTAATTTTTTGGATCATTTTTGTAGTTGTTCACTTTGACTCTACAGAGGACAAATGGCCAATACGTAAGCATAAAAGGAAGCAAACAATTGTATCCTATTATGAAAGAAGAAAAGGAAGGATTTATATAAAGCCAATGCAATTAACCATTAGTCAGTTGGCAAGAAACTAAGCAAAAAGGCCAAATATTTTGCAATATTTTATAGTATCTTCAATTGTCAAACAGTTGGCAGATGGATATAAAATTTTATATATCACATAAAGCTGCCATCAACTAAATGAATGTTTCACATTGAAAGAAATGGAAACAAATACTAAAGTTGTGAAGAATCTGACAGAAAATCAGAATATTCAAAATAAATCACATTTTGGCTATGAAGGTGAATCTTAGACTTCAAAGGAATCACAATGACCAAAATAAAAACCTGGCAGAAGTCCTACAAAGCCTCTTTTCCCCCAAGGACTTCCTTTCCTTAACACCATTCCAAATAACTATATATGGAAGAGAGAAAACAATCCATAGAAAAAAGAACATGATCTTGAACCCACTGGTGAGATCCCAAAGATGAAACAAGAAATCTAAACTCATTTCATGTCACCTTTTGTTTAGCTTTACTACATTTCCACAAATGGTTTGCCTAAATTATTATTGTGCATGAGCCAGATTTTAAAGAAGGCAGGATTTCAGGTATAGTGTCTTTTTATTTGAATCTGTTGTTTCATTATTGGAATTATTTTTGATGGGCAGTGTGAGTGGTTATTTTGTGTTACCAGGTAGTTCTGGCTTGTGATGTCCCAGTACATAACACTAGCACCATGTGGAGGCCAAGACTGGTACTACATGCTTTCAATTGTAAACGAAACCACAGTACAAGCCTACTCGTGCTCGCAGTTTGTTTACTATTACAAAATAAAGAACGTGCTTTATCTAATGATAATGTGACACTATATTCTGAGCATGGTCACTTTTCATGGCTGATAGAATGGGTCTTGACAGTTAAGGATAAATAATTTAAATGTTCTTTATACAACATTTAATTTAAAAAACACTAAGACTTCTGTTAAGAAACTATTTCTTAACAAGAGGCTTAGAATTTGAAGATATGACCATAAATGTGTCAGAAACAAAGGTATTAAATAGGAAAATATTTCCTGTGAAAACGTGTTGACGAAAATTTAGCAAACTCAGTTGAAAATTTAATAGTTTGGAGATCTCTAAATTTAATCATCCCTGATTTTATGACTATTGTGTCTTATAACTAAAGCATCTCTAATATTACTATTACTATGAGACAATGATATAATTGCATGTAAATATTTCTTTATATAATCCCATGTTTATACTAGGTAATAAATAATGCAAAAATATGAACAGAAAATAACAAGTAAATCCCAACCTCACTCTATTTGCTTGCCAAAAAAATATAACCACATAAAACAACGTCTTTCCCCAGAGACCTAAAGAGAAAGAATATTTCAAGCTAGAATTTTACTTTGTATTAGATACAAGTAAGAAATTAGCATGTTTTCAAGGATAAATTAGTGTATGTGCATTAGAGCTCTGCCTAAAATTAATTGCAGGAGAATTTTAATAAATTGCTTAATGATCTGAAGATGGATCACTTATCATTGTTAAAATGGTGTAAAAGTTGAACTTGAATAAAAACTGTACATTTTGAATGAAATTTTAATAGCTAAGCATGAAAAGCTAATTGGTGCATCATATCCTCACAATAACTTGATAAGCTCTATCTAGGGTTAAAGTACAAGAAACAACAATGTGTGTTGCAAATAAAGGAGGAAATAAAATTAAACATTTTTGATTGATCTACATTTTAAAATAAAAAGTCTACCAATTATTTTCAATGAAGTAAGATTTACACCACTAAAAACATGGCATATCATCCATTTTTTTCCTGATTGCCTGATTGAAAATTATGCTAATTTGCTTGAATTCCAAGAATGCTGTTTCTTACAGTTTTTAACTATAACAATATTAACATCTATATAAGAGAAGAATTCAAATATAATTTTCCCCCAGACAAGTAAATCTTTCTCCTAGAATTTTGTTATTCCTATTTTTCAGTTCACAATTCCTTGCAACAATTTAATCTTTTTCTAGAGGATTAATAATACCTCTCTACAAGATAATCCCCAATCTTATGGAAAAATATGGTAACATTTCCCATCTTAAAAGAAATCTCCCCCTGTCCTCACTAATCCTCCAACTAGGGACCCATTTCTGAGTTCCAACTTATAGTTAAATTCCTTCAAAATATTGGCTATAGTCTGTCTTCATGTGTTGGCCTCTCATTTTCTCTTGAATCCACTCTATCAGTTTGAATTAGGTTTGGTTGCAGGTCGTAGAAAACTCAAAACAACAGCGGTTTAAATGTGACAAATTTTACTTCTCCTTTTTGTAAACACAGTCTGGGGGTAGGGCCAGGCCTGAACTGGCAGAACAAGGAGTTAACTAATCCATAACTAATAGAAGCATTTTCTATCTTGTCGCTTATTCATCCTCAATAGGCGGACTCCATCTCACAGTCCAAGCTCCAACCATCACATCCTCTCTGCAGCCAAAAATAATTAGGAATTAATGAAGAAGGACGTGCCCTCTGCACTTAAGGACATTTGCTAAAAAACTTCGTATTCCTGACCTCTAAGTTTTTGAGTGCCATGGGATTCAAACCTACAACCTCATCTCTCCTCTACCTATGCTCACCCCCTCTGGTGGATTTGCAGCAGGTCAACCTGGCTAAGCTGAGCTCCCTTTCCCAGAACTCCCTTTCTTGCCTGTTTCTGTTTAGGTTGAGCCAAAGGGGAAACTTGGGAGATTTGGAGAGCAGAAGAGAAACAGCAGTCATTTTGTAACATACATATTTTCTTATATTTGCATCTGCAACTACCCCATCTTCTTAGAAACCTCCTTCAGCTTTTGTCTCCTGGGACAGGTGTATGTGTTTAACTCCACCACCAAGGGTCCTGGCTTTTGCTGGACACCCACAACGTCAAGGTCAGAGGCAACAGCTGCTGACAGGGGTTTCAGTCTTTCCTCACTGAGTTCCAGTTCATACTTGTGGATTCCAGCTTGTAATTCCTCTCCAACTTTATATCCTTCTTCTCTTCTTACTGCCTGCCCTGTGTGCTTCAAAGTCCAGCATCAGACATGAGGACAACAGCTTTAAAGAGACTTATTAACCAGCTTTCACAAATGCATAAGGTTAAGTTTCTGGAACAAATCCATCTATATGTTCTAGAGGTTTTCCTTCTTCCACTGTACATCCTCTAGTCCTCTCACCCAAGACCATGATTTTTCATAACATCTATGTGCTGGGTATCAAATTTACATCAATAAATCCAACCCCTCATTCCCTCCATGAGACTCAGACAGATTTGTATATCCAATTGTCTTCTAGAGATTTCCACTTGTATGTCTAATAAACATTCTTACCTTACCATGTTCAAATAGAACTGTTGGTTTCTAATTGCCCTTCGCCTCCTCAATCTGCAAACCTGCTTCCCCCAACCAAGTAAATGGAAATGTCTAGGTCCCTTTCCATCAATGCTTTTCTGCTCCATATCAGTTCGAATAAAAGTCAAATCCTTGTAGTGGTCTCTGAGGTCCTTCTTGATCTGGCCCCTGCTGTGTTATCCACCTTAGGTATCATTCTTCTTCTCCCTCACCCCACTGGAATCACAGTGAGTTCTCAGATAGTTTCTATCCTAGCTAAGCACACTCCCACTTCAGAGCCTTTGCATTTGCTGTTTCCTCTGCCTATACAGCTTTCCCTTCAGAAATCCATATCTTACAGAAATCCATATCTTACATTATAATAGCTCTAAATTTTTATTACAAGTCAAAAGCTAACAAGACATAATTACTAAGAAATAAATGCTGAACATAATTAATTTATAATGTATAATGCTAAACACCAATTTCTTGTATTTCAACTCTCTACACATATCTATCGTTATATTTTTAAGTGGAAGTTTTTTTTCAGACCTATATTTAGAGTAAAAAGGCATGCTTTAAATCCTGCTTTAATACTATGTAGCTGGGTCCCCTTAACCAAAATATTTTTTCTGAGCATCATTTTCTAGCATCTATAATAGAGATAGTTATAATAAGTAAGCTTAAATAGATAAGCATTTTGAAACTAATATGATTACTGTCGAAGCTTTAATATACAAACATTTCTATATTTTTCTATATTGTTTTTATATTAGCATTCTATAGTAAAATATTTAAATAAGTTCCATTTCAATTTTGGGGGGTATGAAAAGATCTGCATGAAGGTCTATAAATATTGATATGTTAGTTTTTTTCCCTACCATTTGAATAATGGGTTAAATTTTAAGAACTATCTCTAATCAGGTACTTCTAGAAATAACATTACAAATGAAGAATTGATTTTTCAGGATTTAAATAACTTAACTCTTATGTGATTCCTAATGTTCCATGCATTCAGAGGCAGTGCTGTATATACCAATGTCTCCTGTGTACGGTTGAAGAGATGTGGGTACTAGGCAACCCTATACTTCTCCATTCCTACTAACGAAATGAATGACTTTGCAGAAAGACAATCTCATCTCTCAGAATAAAAGAGAGCTAATATCCTACAATCAATATAGGAATAGTCTTTAACACATTTCAACAAGGTCAGAATTTAACAGAGTATAAAATGCTTTTGAAAACTATGCTGAACAATTCAATCTGCAGAGCAAAATGTTTTATAAAATCTGTATCTTACAGTCATTTAATTTATTTTAAGGATATGCCTCTTTGTAAAAATAAGTTCATCCACAAATTTAAAAAAGAAAATCCATTATTTACATGTTGGGAAAATGATATTTCTTCTGACCAAATTTATACTCCTTGCTTAGGTGACATTACCCTTAAAAGCCTGGGCATATACTCATATCAATATATTCATCTCAATGTACTCATTTATTCATTACTGAAGAATGTAAGAACAAATGAATGAAAGAAAATATATCAAATACTTCAAGTTAAAATAAGGTTATGTTTTATAATATGACATTATATTATAATAATATACTAATAATTAAAAATAAAGAAACTTTGGGGGTGATGGATATATTCACTATCTTGATCACAGTAATGGTTTCATGAGCATATACATGTGTCAAAACATCAAATCATATATATTTTCTTGTATGTCAATTATACCTCAATAAAGCAGTTTAAAATTAATAATTAAAATATTAGGTATAAATTTTGGAAATTATAAAATTTTTTTAGAATATAATCATTCAAGGTGAGCCTAGTATAGAGAAATTTTGAAAAGAAAAACATCTTCAATCGTCATGCTCTGCTCTGAATATAAGATGATCATTTAAAACTATATTTGGCACTAACATAAACTCTTTACATAATAAAGATATTGTCTAAAAAATATTTTTTGGTTCCTTCTGGCTGTGACCAAGACCTTGACTTGTCGAGAATAAAGCTTCAAAGCTCATCTCTTCCTCTCCCAACGGGATTCTTTGGGTTTCCCACCACTCTGGTCTAGAAGCTGAGACAGCAGCACAGACTGACCATGTTCAATCCCCATCCCTCCCAAAGGCAATAGTTCATTGTCCTTTTAAAAAGCTCTGCTATTTTGGAGCTTCTACCTTTCGAACTGACCACTCTCTCCCCATGGATGCCGCTACAACCTCATCATTACCTCCAATCTTTCATCAAAGACTATGGCACTAGCTCATGGCATTCAAATGACTTCACTATTCAAATGAATGACTTACCTAGCAACCCTTTCAATTCCTTGACCTTCTAATCACTAATGATTTGCATCTCCCTAAGCAACAATCTCATGGCTACAACCTGGGTATTTTCACTACCAAATTGCTCTAGTTTCAAAAGCATTAATTTAGTAATCATCCTCTGAGCAAAAATTCCTCCACCCCAAGTTTAATTTCTCAATCCTTCTATTGCTAATCCTTCTGGCCTCTCAGGGACGAGAATTTTAGGTTTTGCACCAATAAGGTCTCTGTGGCAACTACTCAACTCCGCCTTTGTAATGCAAAAGAAGCTGTAGACAATATGTAAACAAATGGGCATGGCTTTGTTAGAAACAAAACTTTTTTTATGGACACAGAAGCTTGAATTTCTTACCATTTTAACATGCCTCAAAATATCCGCCTTTGATATTTTTTCAACCATTTTACAATGTAAAATGCTTTTTTTTTTTTAGCTGCAGGCTGTACAAAAACAGGGCCAGATTTGGCCACATCTCATCAGGACCTTTAGGTTACTAACCTTTTGACTTACAATTCATCAGCCCTCTAATGTCTTTATTTCCCTCTTTATCCTGCTTTGAACTAAGATTGCCTTATTTTAATAATGCTATTGCCAATAAGTTAACTCCGTAGTCCCTCTCTTTTATTCTTCTACCATCTGGCAAAACTCCAGCCTTGGATTAACTTGATTACCTATTTTCTCCATGACTAAACCCAAGGTAGCTGGGCATTGCTGCAGGAAGTCATAGAAGGGTGGAAAGATGTTCCACTAAAGATACAAACATTACCTCAATTGGTCTCTCTATACTCTCTGGCAGTCTTCGGAGGTTTTACTGTTAAACTCAAGGTCCACTCTTCTCAGTACTTTCTTCCAAAGATTTTCTTCCCAAAAGTGTAATCAACACTTGCTTCAAATCTCTAGTTAGTCATAGCAGATTATCTGGATGTTTATTTCACAGAAAAAGCTAGAAATTTACTGCACATATGCTTTCCTTTTTGTCTGGTGAAATTAGATGTGGTATCCTTCCTTCATCTGCCTTTAGCACATCCAGCTGTACATTGGACTCTGTCTCTTTCAACCTCTTATGAATTTTACATTATCAATTGTTCCTTCTCTCTCTCTTTCAATCGTTCTCAAGTAAGTGTTTAAATGTGCTCAAGTCTCTCCATCTTAAAGAAAGAAACACATACACATCAAACTACCTTCATAAACCTCATTCCCTCTACTAACTCTTCATCATTCTTTTTCTTGTTATAGCAATTATTTTAAGTCCCTTTTACTCTCTTTTTCTGTTCTTCATCTTTCTTTACAAATTGCTACCTATAGTCAGGCCACCCCTCCCATCACATCACCAAAGCTAAGTGATGTCCTCCATATCACTAAATCACTGCTCATTTCAACTCTCATTAAAAAAAAAAAAGAAGAAAATAAAAACAAAAAATTAAGCATATAAGAGACCAAGGTCATATAACTCTTATATCAAGATTTACCATGGGGTAATAAAGTCTTCCGGACTTCCCTGGTGGTGCAGTGGTTAAGAATCCACCTGCCAATGCAGAGAACACGGGTTCGAGCCCTGGTCCACGAAGATCCCACACGCCGCGGAGCAACTAAGCCCGTGCGCCACAACTACTGAGCCTGTGCTCTATAGTCCGCGAGCCACGACTACTGAAGCCTGCATGCCTAGAACCCGTGCTCCGCAACAAGAGAAGCCACTGCAATGAGAAGCCCATGCACCGCAATGAAGAGTAAACCCCGCTCTCCGCAACTAGAGAAAGCCTGCATGCAACGAAGACCCAACTCAGCCAAAAATAAATAATAAATAAATTTATAAAAAATAAAAAAATTAAGTCTTCCAAGATTTACCACTGTCTCTAACCATTCCGTTCTGTCCATTTACAGACCTACTTTCTCAATCACCTATTTTATAAACATTTAATTCTCAATGGAAGAATGCTCTGAGCATGTATTTTTAAAAAAATCATTATCAATATTCTTTTCAAACCATCCTTAGAAATAGTGACACATCACCATGGTTTTCTAGGTAAGTATATTATCTGAGGAACAATATTATCACAAACTCAAGGATTTAAAACAACACATTGTCTCACAGCTTCTGTGAGAGGAGTCTGGCATGGCTTCACTGGGTCTCAAAAGGCTGCAATCGAAGTTTCTGCCAGAGCTGAGGTCACATCTCAGATTCCATTAGGGAAGGATCCACTTCCAAATTCACTGTTGGCAGAATTCAGTTTCCTGCGACTGTAGGACCATGGCTTCAGTTTCTTACAGTCTGTCCCTGAGGGCTGCCCTCACTCCTAGAGATGCCCCCCATAGGTTCTTGTCATAAGGGATTCCCCAACATAGTCACTAGCTTCCTCAAAGTGAGCAAGGGAGAAAGAGACTCCAACAAGATGCGCAGTGCAATCTCATAAAACACAGTCACCTATAATATGGAAATGCACCCTGAGTCAAGAGAGGCACGCTATAGTTAAAGGGAAACTTTCAATGTCCATTTCATATTATGTCAGTCACTTCCTATTTGACATCTTATTCTTAAACAGCTGTTTTGCAATAATTTATCACTTGAGAGGTACTTTCCATTTTAAAGTGTTCTCAATTAGTTATAAGTAATCTTTTGAAAAAAAGACAACACAATACAAAAGATCATTTCAAGACCTCATTGTGTTAAAAAAAAACTAGTTTGGTCATACTCACTTTGGCTATTTCTATAATTTTGTTGAGACAATCTCTCTGCAAAGCCAGTATGGTAGTCCAGGCAGTCTGCTGTTGTCTTTCATAGGTACACTCTAACCAAGTTGTGACTACAGTTACAGCTGGCCTAATAATTTGCTATTTGTATACATAAAATGACACTCTTGTAAAAGTATTTGTAACTGTACCTTGCACACCATTGTAGAGTGTTAGCTTACCCACTTACTGAAGGATATTTTATTAAAATATGATTTATCTATAAAGCAATCCTCACAAAATAAATCCCAAGAATAGCTTTATATTAAGGAACAAATTATGCATATGCATGCATGCACACAAACAGACACACTGTTTCTCAACAAACTCAGGGAATTCAAAGGAATACTTACAACATGTTAGGTAAAAATAAATGCTTATACTTTGCTAATTCTATAAAATAATTACATTTTTGGAATTTAAATGATTACAATTTAATATTCTACTCTGGTTCTTTCCATCTCTAAGTTGGAAGACAATAAATTACTTTTATAATAAAAATATTATCATGAAATATGAATGTGGTATTTTTCACTAATAACAATAAGTGAAAGAAAGTCAGAATTGCAAATGGTACAATTTTAGGCAAGAAGCCAACACAGCTACAAAATTCATTTCAGTGTTCTTGTATTTAATGTATTATCTTTGTCATCACATCACTATAAATAATTTTGTTAATTTCAAGCAGGAGGAACCATTCTATTCTCGCTATTTACTTTTGTTTTTCTTCAGGCAGGCATTGTACATTGAACATCTTAGCAGCATTTCAGTATGATCTCAATAACTTTTTGTCTTGAATTATGATTAGAATAGGTTTGAAATTGCTTTCCTTTGTCTAGTTGTGTAGTACTTCTATTTTGTATTTCAGAAACATATTCAGAAGAAGTAAGACTTTTCAAATATCTTAGTCCTACTTAAAAAAATGCTTTTCTATAGAGGCACTAACTTTACAATAAAAAAATATACCCAGGTGTCTTCCCTTCATATATCCAAGTGCCCACCCTTCCTTGAGGTGATTCCTCAATTGAGGCCCTTGTTCATCTTCTGAAATCTATAATTAGGTATGCCTGTAGCCCTTCTTATTTTAGATTTAACATGTTAAGCTGAGTAATTGTTACTCATTCTCCAAACTTTGAGTTATCTTTACTGTGTTTTCCACTGGTCTCTTAAGATACAAAGGCCTTATAAAATATCACAGCTTCATGCTAGAATATTAGGCTGCAATTTATTAACATGTAAAAGTATCATGAAATAGTATTAGGTGGGGAAATTGGAATACAAAATTGTACGTTTGTATGTGTACAAAAATATCTTGCTAAACTGAGAGTTTAACAGCTTCTGTTCCTGAAGGAAATAGTTTCCATAACTTTAAATTTCTCCTTTATAATTTTCAATATATTCTGTAAGCATATGCTACATACATAACAAAGGACATTTTCTTTTCATGACTGCCTTATTTTATTATTGTCTTTAATATAATTTGCAGATGTTTGAGACTAGAGCCATTCTATTTGCAACTCTATGTTTTGCTTCTCAAATATCCTATTACTTCTGCATAAAAAGTCATCTTATGGAAGATTACTGTGCCGTAGAATAGAGGTCACCAAATTATAGTACCATGGGCCAAGGCAGCCCACAGTGAGCTATGAATGATTTCACATTTATAAATGGTGGGGGAAAATATCAAAAGAAGAATAGGGCTTCCCTGGTGGCGCAGTGGTTGAGAGTCCGCCTGCCGATGCAGGGGACACGGGTTCGTGCCCCTATCCCGGAAGATCCCACATGCCGCGCAGCGGCTGGGCCCGCGAGCCATGGCCGCGGAGCCTGTGTGTCCGGAGCCTGTGCTCCGCAACGGGAGAGGCCACAGCAGTGAGAGGCCCGCGTACAGCAAAAAAAAAAAAAAAAAAAAAAAAACAAAAGAAGAATAATATTTTGTGATACATGAAAACTAAATTAAATTAAAATTTCAGTGTTCATAAATACAGTATTACTGCAACACAACCATGCGCATGTTTCCACATTATCTACGACTGCTCTTGCACTACAACTGCAGGATCGAGCAGTTGCAACAGAAACTAAATAGCCCACAAAGCCTAAAATGTATGCAATGGGGTCATTTACAGAAAGTTTGCTAACCCTCGATCAAGATTTTGGCTTCTCAAATTTTATGTCATACAAATCACAAAGAGGATCTTCTTGAAGTACAGATTTTGATTCCGGGGGGCTGAAACTCTTCCTTTTAAACAAGTTCCAGGTGATGTTAATGCTGCTGGTCCATGAGTCATACTCTGAGTAGTAAAGCTCTGGATTACCACTCCAGTATAATATGTAAAATGTACTAGTTATATTAAAATTAAAAAAAAATAGTTTCCAGGGCATTTTCCATTGTGTTTATGCATGTGTGTGAGACCTCAGATCACCCTTTTATCAAAAATTAATACAGGGCTTCCCTGGTGGCGCAGTGGTTGAGAATCTGCCTGCCAATGCAGGGGACACAGGTTCGAGCCCTGGTCTGGGAAGATCCCACATGCCACGGAGCAACAAGGCCCGTGAGCTACAACTACTGAGCCTGCGCATCTGGAACTTGTACTCCACGACAAGAGAGGCCGCAACAGTGAGAGGCCCGCGCACCACAATGAAGAGTTGCCCCCGCTCGCTGCAACTAGAGAAAGCCCACGCACAGAAACAAAGAGGCAACACAGCCAAAAATAAATAAATAAATAAAATTAAAAAAAATTAATACAAATGGATGTGGACACATTATAAGTAAGGATAGAGAAAAAGTTTAATAAAATAGTTACAGAGCATTGATGTACAGTAAACTTTTAATGAAAAATTTCTAAATGTTCTAGCATATATAAAGTATTCAATACACTGACATATTCCAGTAGATTGTATTTTCTAATATAGTAATTCACGTAATAATAGAAGAATTAAACATTCTACATTCCCACAAAGATATTAAAATGTTCAATTTTAATACAGTAGTAATAAGTGTGCATATAAAGTCTATCATAATTGTTAGGTTATAATTGCTTAGTTCTTTTCCCTTTTTTTCATAAAATTATCTCAAACTATGTTAAAAGTCACAAAGAAAATAGCTCTGGTAAGTTACTGTAAGTACTGGCTTACACCACAGAGATGGCCCTAAGCCTACATTTCTCAGTAGGGACAAAGTAGGCCATTGTGTTGGAAGAGCTTTCCCAGTGAGGAACTTAGGGGTTACAAGCTGTTGTGTGGAGTGTTCTCTGTTTGGATTCTCCCTTCTCTCTAAATTGCTTCCTTTCCCCTTAGGCTGGTGTGGCAAGGAAGAGTTTGTGATTACCTCTTCTTGGGAGGTCCCTTTGTCTTTGTAAGATCTAGTAAAACCAGGGAAAGGACACCTGGGGTGGCCAATTTATAGCACCTCTTCTCTAAATCTTAGGGAGAAATATTCTTTTACTTGGGTGGAGATTCTTTGCCTCTCTGTCAACAGGGAAGGGTGCTCCGAGGAACAAGATCAGGAAAAAGGCAGGTAAGCCTAATTTCTAGTCTAGACCTTATAGAGAAATAGTGGAATTCCCAGAGTATTTGGGGATTAAAGCCCCGGTAATAAAAGCAAATAAACACATAAATTTACATTTCCATCTACACGTAGTTTCATTCCTAGAAAATCTGGTACACTTAAAAACATGTCCCCCCAATTTTTTTGCCTATGCATAAAACAGAATGAGATTCTAGATTCAGATAATTATAAGTAAGTATTTCAAGTATATGAATGTTAAGCAAAATATTTCAAAGTTATGTGAGAAATTTTTTCTTGCGCCGAACTATTCTTGTACTGCAGTATGGCTATCATCCCTGGCTGTAGCGTCCCTCAATCACTGTGAAAACCAAAAATGCCTCCCCAAATCCCAAAAGTCCCCTGGTCATACAAAACCCATTAAGGTTTGCTGCTATAGTGCAAAAAATCAGAATAAATAACGATGATGATGATAATAGTAAAACAGATTTTTCAGGATACATTACCTTAATTCTTCCAGCAATGAGTTTATCTCTGCTATTTAAATTATGTACCCTTTTCAAAAGCACAAGACTGTACATTCAGTGTATTCCAGTCCAGTGCTTGGAGACCGCTTTTGGGATGACGGCGGAAAACAGTAACCTCACATTTCCTCGGACAATCCCGGAAAGAGATGAGGCGGCCACCGCAAGCAAGGAGATGCCGCAGGACCTGCGAAGCCCAGAGAGAACCTCGTCTTCGGAAGAGGACTGAGACGGGAAAGAAGAACTGAGCAGATGAAAGTAGAAGACTTGGAAGCTGCCGTGAACTTCTAAGGAAAAGCCATGGAGCTCAATCCCGCCGCCAGCTACTGCTGTAACCGAGCTACAGCCCTGGGCCAACTCAGGAACTGCAGGCAACAGAATCCACAATAGACAGAACAGCTCCAAAGTCGGATCCGAAGTAGGACCCACAGTGTCAGCATCGTCGACCGGCATGAATGACTGTCCACCCATCCCAGGGCCATCGTATTCTTCCAAGCCGATTGGAAGCTTTACCGCATTTTGCCATTTTCTCCCGATGGACTGCCCAAGACAGAAAGAAAAAGAAATTGGGCTTGCACGTTAAAAATAAAAAAAAATAATAATAATTTGAATATACTTAATATCAGCTTACCTACCTGTTCAATTCATTTCAGGTTAGCTTCTCCATCTTCTTTGCCTGTCTCATTTTGAGTCTGGTTAAAAGCTACTTTCCTTCATTCATTCAGCATCTACCAAGCACATGTCTGTGCCCAGCACAGTGATTAGTATTTTCTTAATGTGGTTTAGCCTTTAAATCAGAACAGAATTCTCTGATTATGTTACCTATGAGAGTGAAATTGAGCTCTTTTTTCCTTAATGAGTATGTTCTAATTCTATAAATCTATCAATATCATTTTACAGTTAATTTCCACTAATTTTATGAAAATTATACATTTCATGCATCTAAAGTTCTTCTGCACAAGAAAATGCTTCACCTACTCTTGGTATCTGGTCTTATTCCTTTACATTTTAAGTAGATTTCTCTTTGAAGATCTGGTTTACATTTCTCCTAAACACAAGACACCTGAATGTGTAGCATAAGAAACCGATTATAATGCTTTCTTTATAGAATATTATATTTTCTGGGAAATAAGCCAGAGTCTGATCTAACTCATCTCTAGCACTTTTAGCTTTGAAAACTTTACCACGTACTGACTTGCAAAATCTTCTGCTAACAGTTATAAAATACATTCTTCCAAAATAAATTGATTTCCGTTTAGATATATTTACTAACAACCCAATAGGACTATCTGTTAGGATAAGAAGAATTTTAAATCCTTTTTTTCAAGTCCTAAATTGTGACCAAAGGCTTTTTTGAGAAATTACCATTTTTACTGAGTTTAATGCTTTTCCTCTTTTCTTTTTCCTCTATGTTAGAAAGTGCTAACAAATCAAAAGAGGCACAGTCCAAGAGTGGTTTCTAAATGGAGAGTTGGAGTACCTTCTGTCCTTTTTGTAATTTAGGAATGGGCTCCCAGGTTGATTCACAAGTCTAAAAACAGGGCAGAAGTTATTTTTTGCTTTTCTAAGGTGAAGTCACTTCAACAATTTCAAAAGCACTGTAAATGACTACCTTTGACAACCTGGAGGGCAAGGAGGTTCTCACAGCTCCGGAAATGGAAACAGCTGGACTGGTTAAGTGGTGATGAATCAGCCTGAGTCACAAGCCCACACCCAGATGGAAAAGGAAAACCCTGGGGGTTTTCGGGGATCCCTAAGGACTGGGATCCCCTAGGAGACCTATCATTGTGTCTGGACTGGTCCGGGTTTCAGAGAGTATTTCTATCTCCTTTAGTTTTTGTTATGGTTCCCCATCCTATTCATCATAATTTATAGGATTCTTTATTTACATTTCCAATAAGTACTGGTGAGTATGAGTAATTGCAGAATAAATTAAAATATGCCCAGTAAACACTTGACATGACACACAGCCCCAGACATCAACCTTCTCATACCCTCCTTTAGTCTGGAGGAGCCCAGATATTTCTGGAGTCCCCAAAGGCAAGAGCACTTCATGTCTAACATTCAGGCAAGCGAATTTAATGAGATACAGCATATAGGATCTATAGTACTATTTCCCTGCCCACCTAACCCATTCTACTTAAAGCAATAGCTAACAATTACCAGTATTTACTCTGGCCAGAAATGCTACAAAACACTCTACTTGCTTGATCTCCTTTAATAGATCACAGCTACTCTGTGAAGTAGACATTGTTATTACACCCGTGGTCATGCATTGGGTATATGGTGGAGCCAAAAGTGAACACAAGATCTTTGATCCTAGAGCATAAGCTCTTACCAATTATGATGGTTAAAAATGAATTGTATTTTCTTTTCTGGATAAATAATTTAAATTTTAAGAAGGAAGATACATAATCACTATGGAAGAGTCATAATCTATATAACAAACATGTATTAAGAAAAAACTATACTCAAACACTGTTTTAGTTACTAAAAAAAACAACAGTGAATAAAAGACAAAGGACCTAAATAAATGAGTAAGTAGATTGTATTATGGTGGATAATAAATGCAATAAAGAAAAAAAAAAAGGAAAGGAGCATGGATTATGGAGATATTAAAATTTAAATCCCGTGCTCAGTGATTATCTCCTGAGAAGGTGATAATTAAAGCTAATTAAAGACCTGAAGGAGGTAAGGGAATAAGTCCTTTTCTATCCTCAGGGACAAGTTCAAAGGCCCTGAGGCAAATATGATGAAGAAAGAAAGAGACAAAGGAGTTGAAAGAGTATGCAGAATGATCATAAGGACTGACCACAGAATGTAAATAGGATAAGGACGAGTGATAAAATGAAGGTGGGCTGTGAAGGACAAGAGATGGTAGGATCAAGGACTGTAGACCCTAGTGAGGCTGTAGGACTGTTGGAGTCCATACTGGACAGGTGATTAATCAACATAAACCATGGCTCCCTCATATCAAACGTTTATTAGAACATGCCCTAGCCAGAGTCCCTACTGGAGGCCAGTTCCTGGGACTCTCTTACATTCCATTTCCGTATTAGCTTTAGATAACCAAGATTCCTTAAAATGTTTAAGAACTGAATAGTTTTCCAATTATCTAGATATTAAAGTCTCCAACACAATATTTGAGTACTTATAAGATTTGGCTATTTGGGATATATTTGAAAATTCGTGGACTAAAGTAGACCGTCCTTCATTAGCAGTCAAAACACATCTGGGCTATAAGTCATTGCATTATAAAAGGATTAAATAAAATGTATCAGTATAGAGATTTAAAGTTTCATAATTAATCCCATTCATTACTTTTTCACTTTTTTTTTTTTTTTTTTTTTTTTTCAGCGGTACGCAGGTCTCTCACTGTTGTGGCCTCTCCCGTTGCAGAGCACAGGCTCCGGACACGCAGGCTCAGCGGCCATGGTTCACGGGCCCAGCCGCTCCACGGCATGTGGGATCTTCCCGGACCGGGGCACGAACCCGTGTCCCCTGCATCGGCAGGCGGAGTCTCAACCACTGTGCCACCAGGGAAGCCCCCCATTCATTACTTTTTAAAATGGATTGAACCGATCTTCAATACTTAAAATCTTAATATTAGTCTAATGATTGGCAAATGTATATGCAAACATTTTACAAATATTACTTAATTCTTAAAATGTAGATTATGATAAAATTATATTTTCTTAGAGGATTTTTTTTTAAAGAAGATGAATATTACTAGCTGCAATTTTGGTCATACAAATTATTTCATTCCTCGATGTCATAAGTAAATGTGGCATTGCCAGTTTAAATAAAAATTCTACATGACAGATCCCCCTGTTTCGAGATTTGCCATTTGTTTGGAAAATACCTGGTAGTACCATTCTTCAGGGAGGTGACTTTATTTTCTGTAAACATTTGCATGCTCCATTCCTGAGCTTTTGAGTAAATATAAGTAGGTTTTCATTGCAAAAAAGTGAGTGCACCCCAAAACATTTTTTACAATGCTAATTAATCATAATATAGAATTTGTATGGCCAGTATGCATTTTAATTTTTTAATTTATTTTATTTATTATTATTATTATTTTTTGTGGTACGCGGGCCTCTCACTGTTGTGGCCTCTCCCGTTGTGGCGCACAGGCTCCGGACGCGCAGGCTCAGCAGCCATGGCTCATGGGCCCAGCCGCTCCGCGGCATGTGGGATCCTCCCAGTCCAGGGCATGAACCTGTGTCCCCCACATCGGCAGGTGGACCCCCAACCACTGCGCCACCAAGGAAGCCAGTATGCATTTTTAAAACAATCACAGCTATTTATCATTGGCTAATATTTTACTCTTTTATTATTCTCTTATTGTCAAAATGATTTCCTTTCTCACCACCCTACCAGCTCATCGATGATGGAAGCATGTTTGAATAGCAGTACATATTCTCTATGTTGTGGCCATCCATCCCATGACACAGTTTCTAGAAATATTTCTCCATAAAGGTAGAGGTTATTCATATAAATTATTTATGATTTTTCAAATGTGGAAGAATTTTAAGCTTTTTTCCCTATTATTATGAAAGATAACAGAATATTTTATATTAATAGAATTGATGTCATATTGGGAGGATGGAGAAATTCACTTGTCCACCTCCACATATGTTCAAAATTGAGATGCCACACAGCTTACCTTTCCAAAATATGACCTTCCCAACCCATTGAAAGACTTGTCATTATGCCCATTTCTATTGCGTGTCTGAAGACCCCTACCATAAAATATATATATACACATTACTTTTGAGGTTTAAGGTACTGACTCAGAAGCTTAAATTGTCACTATCCAATCATAAAAGCGGAAAAGTCATGGACAGAATAAACAATGATCAGGAAACGATCCTTTCCAATATGGAAAGGAAACGATATTGAGTAAGGGGGGTGGGCCTAAGGGAGATAGGTCCAGGTGAGGTGACAAAGGGACAGTATGCTGGCACTTTGTATCTATCAGTTGAAATACTCATTCATAAGAAGGAAAGGAAGACAACTTTTCCACTTTAACAATTAATCACACACTGATACTTATATTGCTTTTGATTAAAATACAGATAGCCTTTTCATTGTAAAAGATCTTGTTTTTGTTTTTTATTTGTTGAGACAAGATAATTATATAATACCTACAACAATAAATAAAAGTATAAGTAGAGGTTCAGTGATTTACATTTCTGGGACAACATAAGTGATTTCTTTTTAAGGAAAAGATATGTTTTTAGGGAGGAGAACAACATGCAGGTTTGAGTTTATGGATCAGGAATGTAGTGCAAAGGCCAAGAAAACTTGATATTATGTATAAAAATGTTATTTCAGAGTTATTATGTTATCTACCAAAACAAAATGATTTAAGATGGACAAGAAAATACATGTTTTAAATGGGAGAATTTCCTTGTGTCTAGAGAATAAACTAGTTACATATATGTTTATCTGTATTATTGTATTATATTCCAAAATTATTATTATACTGTCATTCTTTAGAAGGCATCCTGGCTTAATAAATGACAAATGTATATCTGGCTTTACATCTCCACTGGGGTCAGTTCTTCAAGATAACATTTATTCTTTTCAAGTAAACTTGTAAACCTACACAGACACATTTATTATGTATATCAGCTCAATGATAATAACGATGGGCCAGAAACTGTTGTAAGCAGTTTCCATGTATTAATGCATTATACAAACTTTCAGATGGATTCCATTATTATACTCATTTTACAGATGAGGAATGCAAGACAGAACCATCAAATATCTTGCTAAAGACTGCATAGAATAAGCAAGAAACTCAGCTGTTGTTCACATGTGATATGAATATACTGTGTAGGTGCCAACACAGTGAGATGCCTCAGACAGTCCATTTCTAACAAGTCTAAAAACTGTCGGTTGGCTTTTCCTAATAGCTTCAGTGGGATGAAGTAGTAAAAGCCAGATTTTGGTGGGTTATGGAATGAAGGGAAAGTTAGAAAGTGAAGGCATTAATTTTCATAAAGTGACAGATAATAATAAAATTTACTGATTGCTAAAGGTATCAATCCCTGCTGGGAAAGGAAGTGGGGGATGGATCAGAGGTTGCCAAGAGGAAATAGGACATTTTTTTAAACTTAAAACACAAGTAGGAGTTTTTCTGAAAGATGAAAGGCTGGAGGCCAGGGCCAATGGGGGCTGAAGGAGTGGGCTGAACAGACACGGGGTTTAGAGTGGAAGGGAAGAAGGGAAGGATGAGGGTGGAGATCCAGGAAAGGGTAAGATTAGGGAGGCCTTGGACGGTCTGCCAAAAAGGTTTATCTTTATCCTGTATATAATAGGAGGCTTTTCTGGATTTGAAACAGAGGCACAATATGTTTCGATTTGGGTTTTATATAAATCACTTTGGCAGCTTAGAAGAGAATGTATCTGAGAACGGGAGCCTTGGTATTAGAAGGTTGCTACAATGAACTAGGAAAAAGAAAATATGATTTTAAGGGAAGTGGCAACAGTGACTGGGAAAAGGGGACATAATTATAAACATGTAAAAAGTGAAAAGAGCAAGTTTTGGTCGCTATTTGGAGAAGAGAAAAAAGAGTAGGAGTCATCTGGTTTTCTTGGCTGGATTGTGGGTGCAAGTTGGCATCAAAAATAAGATAGAAAACACAACAGGAAGCGCAAAATGATGCACTGAATTTTAGGCAAGTTGCATTTGAGGTTCCTGTAGGACACACAGTGGAGATGTGAAGCAGAAAATGGGATGTGTTGGAATAGGCCAGGAAGCATGAACTGAAAAGTTGTTTGGCAGTAAGCAGTCTATGGATCAGGTAGAACCACAGATTGGAGCTGTGAGAATGGATGTGAATACTCAGCAAGAGAAAATTCGAGAACAGAAATTGGCTGAGGAAAAAACTCTGGAGAACAGTAACATTTAACTTTCAGAAAGAGGAAGAAGAGCCCAGGAGGGATAAAGAAAATATAAACCAAAGTTAAAGCATAGAGGATCCAAGGGAAGAAAGAGAATTTCAAGAAGGAAGTAGAAACTCACTTGAAATACACACTTTAAATAAAACCAGAAGCTTTGGCTTTGTCAATGAGGGTGTTGGGAATGGTCATTGGTTTGCTTCATGGTGCAGTCACTGTCCTTAGACAGAGAAGCCAGATCATAGTTGCTTGAAGAGGGCGTGGTGGAAAGTTTAGGATCCCAAGAATCCCACATTTCCCCAAGCGATTCTCACCTTGATCCTACCCTGTAGATGACTATCTCTAGTTTCTGCGGTGGAGGGGAGGGTCATGATTCCTATCACAACCAAAGCTTTTGAACTTAATATGCAAGATAACTTTAGGTTGTAAATGTAATGTGGTAATTTATCAATTGGTAGTAAATTATGATATTCTTAGAAACAGTTATCATTTAATAGAAAATTATGCATAGAATCACGCTCTGTAATTTCTACCACTAGGAGAGGAAAAATGTTAGACTATATACTTAATTGTAGGATTGCTTATTAATATACAATATATAAACATATTAGAAAATAATTTCCACTATTTAAAAAAGGAAGGCTTATAATTTTATTTTTGCTCCTTTACAATTTAAAGGAGGTGATTATGTCAGGTTCTACAATTTTTATTGTCTTAGAAATAACCAAATCTGTGCAACTGTCATTGTTGCACTCAATAATTGTCCACCTTTATTTTATAATCTGAGAACTATGAACATCTAAAGGCAGAAATCAAAATCTTTCAAGGATGGTTTTTATGGTTCCTATTAGGAAAACTTCCAGCTCAAAATTCAGCTTTCTTGGGTCCTTAAACTAGCAGTGGAGACTGAGAGAAAGCCCAAGGGTAAGAAAACATTAGAGTGGGTTACTTAGTAAGAGCTCTATGTTACATAACATCAATTTCCTTTTTAAAGAAAGGCTGTCAAGAACATGTAGCCCCTTGCCATCATTTTTAATAACTAACAAACTGAATGCAAGTACACACATCTTCAAGGAAAGAGGAAAAATATAAAATCAAGGTGGCTATTTTAGCCAGAATTTCTTTCTATCTGATAAAAGATTTAGAAACTATAAATAATTATTTCACTGCTTCATACTTTTACAAACAGTGTGAAGATTATCATTAAGAACAGTGGAGCACCTACTGACACTATTTAATATTGCAACAATATGTCATTGAATTAAAGAATTATATTTCAAAAAGTTTTCTACTTTTTCACAGACATTAGACTGTTAGGATGTGCTCATCTGTGCATTTTAAATAGATTTGGTGAGAATAATTGCCTGTTTGTGTATTTTCTCAAGGAAAAATTAAATTGGTCTTAGCTGTCGAATTATTTAAAATCCTAATTTTCACCACAGTGTGAGTTAGTGCCTATCTTCATAAAAATCTCAAGGACTTCTTTAAGAAATATAGGGAATCGGACTTTCTGCCATCATTCTGACTCCATTACTATTTGATTTCAAATTTCTGGGCATTTGACACATCTGAAATAAGAAATGGGGTGCGGAGTACTTGTTTGCTTAAATGACCGTGAGAAATGCGGTCACAAAGCACCCTGGGTTTTTATCTGATTCACAGGAAGGTGGGTGGCGGAAAAGAAGCAGGTGCTGAGGTGAGATGCTGGGGTGGGGTCCTGGGGGAGAGCGCCTGGACTGATAAGGTCTAGGGCTGTGGGAATCTCCGCTGTGGTCTCAGCAGCTGTGCTCTGTACTGAAGGCCTGACAAGCTCCCTCCTTAGAAGGAATGGGTGGAATGTAGATTCTCCACTTTACCTTGGGCTGTGAAACCGCAGGGAGCTCTTTACCATTTTGAAGACCCCAGCCAGTGGAAGGCATTCGGGACTCATGCGAGAGGGTCCAGGGCTCCCCCATAAATCATAGTGAGGACTGCACTTTTGCAATCTCAGTGATCACATAATCCTTGCATTATTTCAACATGTATTTTAAAAATGAAAGCGAACAAACAACAAATTGAGGAATGGGGAGGAGGTAAAAGAGTACGTTATCTAAAAGCCTATCTTACAGACTTGGCATGGCCAGGTCTTTGAATCAGATTATGGTGTTGCACAAAATTGTGCTGTAATCTTTAAGCACATAAATAATATAAGCATGTCTAACATCTACTTAATTATTTGGAATGAAGAAAGCAAACTTAAAAGCATTACAGAATCACAGAATTGGCATGCACTGGGTACTTAATGAACTACATAAAGAAGATAATTTTACCTCTACAGGCTTCAGTTTCTTTATGTGAAAAATAAAGACATTTGACTAGATATTTAAAATTTTATTATTTCAAGTTCTTGATTTTAAAATTATAAGTATTGGTCTGTTTTAAATATCATAAGTTTGCTGCATAACACAGGGAGATCAGCTCAGTGCTTTGTGACCACCTAGAGGGGTGGAATAGGGAGGGTGGGAGGGAGAAGCAAGAGGGAGGGGATATGGGGCTATGTGTATACCTAGAGTTGATTCACTTTGTTATACAGCAGAAACCAACACAATATTGTAAAGCAATTATACTCCAATAAAGATGTTAAAAATAAATAAATAAATATCATAAGCTTTGCATGATTCATAAATTGTCATTTTACCCTTTATTTTTCCAAGTATTGATAGAAAATCATTTATGATCAATGCCAAAAAAAAAACCAGAGAGCTATTAAAAAATTAAGAAAACTTATAAAACCATCACCCTGAGAAATCTACAATAAACTTTTTGTGTTTCTAAGTACAAACTTCTTGTTAAAAATGTATATATAAAATTATAATAAAGTGGGATTATACTGTACATAAAACATGCTATTTTATTCATTTTTTGTCTTAAAATATATTGTGTATGTTTTCAATGACTATATTGATTCTCTATTTTTAATGGCTGCATATTTTACTGCATGTACATTTTGTACATATCACTTATTTAAGAAATCATCTTAATGCTGATCAACATTATATATTGATAATATTCAACATTTCTATTGATGAACAATTCAGTTGTTTCTTTCTGCTATTGTTTATAAAGTTTCAGTAGGTATATTTATACACTTCTTTGAATATTTCCCAAAAATAAATTCTAAGTAGAATTGTTATAACAAAGGGAATGTGACATAATTTGAAAGTTACTTTTAAATTAAAGAACACATTGAAAAATCTTGTACAATGTATAAAAATCATGATTAGTCATAATTTTGGTTAACATTTCATTGAACTTTCATTAAGTGATTTTTCTATGAATATATTTTTAACATGGCTGAAATTAAATACTTGGCAAGAATATATTCTGAAAGCAACAGTGTGTTTCCCACTCCACAGACAGGTTTGGAGAAAGGAAGAAGTCTTAAAACCCAAGCTATAAATTCTCCGGCCCTGGGCTTCTCACAGGGCAATTAGCAGAGAGACATACACGGAGCAGGTCCCTCCTTCTGCACACTGGCTGCGGTGGCTGTGAAGAGCACTGGGGTGTGTTGCCCCTCTGAGCCCATATGAATTTGCTTCTCCCTCTTTTTCAAATGGTGTGAGTGATCCTAGACCATTTCAGTAGTCTAAAGTTATAGAATCCATCTAATTATTTTATAATTTTGATTGGTACCAACCTCGAAATGTCTACTTAGGTACAAATGAATGAAAACTACTGTTTTTAAACAACCTTTTATGAGACGCAATGCTCTGTACTTTAAATGCATTTTCATTAATCCACAAGAAGAGGACATTAGTGCCGTAATTTAGGTTTTGTCATGCCTGTGTAGAGATTAGCCAATTGAGGCAAAGGGTTGTTAAATAACATTCCCAAGTCAAAAAACTAGAAAACAGAGTACTGAAACTAGGTTTGAAGCATTTCTATTCATTATCCCATTATTTTTCTTAGATCATGTTTTATTTATAGCAGATACACTGAACATCATAAATTCATCTCAACACAAGAATCACTGAAGCTCATCATTGGTACCACAGGAGTAAGGAGAGTTACATTCTTACGCTTCACACACGTTTGTTTTGGTCTCATACTTGACCCTAAAAATAAGGTTTGGGGTAAATTCTGTTCCTTACCCTTTCTCCTACTAAACCTGGATGGATGAGTTCCTCTAACTTCTACTTCTCCCCTTCCCCAGTTCCCTGGTTTCTCAAATAAAGTAACATTACCTATCTCACTCTTATTTATTCAGTGATGTGGGGCTTTGGGGTTTTTTTTGGGTCACTTATTATGTAACTGATAAGCCCTTTCCCCTAAGAACCCAAAGCATATCTCAATATTATTAATGATCAATAAGATTTTTCTTAAAGTTGATGGGGGATTTGAGGAACTACTAAATAAGATTTTAATTTTGTTTTACAAAAGATGCATATATAAAATATATCTTCCATCATGTAAATCTTAATATTTTATGGAGCCTGTATATCCTCTCTGTGACACATGGATTAGTTATCCCTTTTTAAATAGTTGAGAGAAATGGAATCACAGAAGTCTATTACATGACTGCCCCAAGGATATTTAGAAAACCAGCTGCAAAACTGTAGTTTTGTTCAAATCAGCTACAATTAACACAAGGGAGTACTTAAAAAAAAATGAAGTCATAGAAGCTTTAAAAAAAAACCCAGCAGAACAGATTAAAACTACTTAATATACACTAAACAACCAATGAGGTTGTTTTATTTTCAACTAAGGGCGGATAGATATCTAAAAGCATGTTGAGTTTTCAGTCATAAAATACCCTTAGATAAATAAGATTCACACAAGGGATTAAATCTATTTAGTCCTGCTCAAGGTTATGGAAAAAGTATAATAAAGAAAGTGTAATAGAGAAAGACTTTGAGAAATCTACTTCAGTATGCCATTTTGATCTTTTTATCTTGATTGCTCTTTATGTCCTGATAGTTTACCTCTCAGCTTTAGTGCAGGTTAAAAAAAAGTTTGTCAGCCCTTACTTTGTGCTTGTCTGCTTGTTGTAATGAGGATTGTGTGTCTGTAATATTCATTCCACAGTGTATTGTGTATACTCTTTGTTTAAATGGTTAGTTCCAGAAATATTTAAGAAGCTTTCTCTACCTAAAGTAAACATTTTGAAGAGCCATTAAGGAGTTAGAGAGATGATGAGTGGTGTGTTTTGTGTTAAGCATAACTGTGGCTCAAAGGGTGAAATCTTTGTTACTGTTGTAAAAATAGTCTCAATTACTCTTCATTAAACCAAATAATTTGGTTGCCTGAAAGTCTTAGACACCCATATCATCCAAACAGAAATCCAAGGACTGAGGCATGTGCGGCATTTGTTATTTGAATTCCTACACCTTTTGGTGCTAGAGTGCTAACTGGCAGGTAAATTGTGAAATGCAATCAAAGGCAAAGCTTAAAATCAGGTCATAAGTTGAAATATTTACAAGTTGATATAATATTAACAAATTCTTACTGAAATTTTTATGACATTTATTTAGCATAGAAGATAAATCAGTCTCATTCTGAATAACTAATACATGTAACAGATACTTCCATAAAAACCTGATCCCTTAATGTGACACGTTAATATTTGAAAAGTTTTTGAGTAAGGCCAAAAAAAAGAAATAGAAATATGTCATATACTAAAATACTTCAGATCAAGAACCAAATTAATTTAAATAATGTTTTTTCAAGAAAAGATCTCTCTCTGTATATATACATGTATATGTGTGTGTAATATATGTGTATATATACAAAGAAAATGAAAAATATTTTTTTTTTTTTTTTATTACCAACAGTTATATAATTGTCTTAAGCACAATTCATTTTAGGGCAATCTGTCTTAAGACTCAAACTTTCTTGACTCTTATTTCATGGCAGTGATCACTATGAAATTCTGGAAACATAAAAAAGAACATATTAAAAGTCAGTCTTATAAAATGGACTTTCCAAGTAATCTGGTAGTTCCATGATTCTAGAGCTATCTAAATTTATATAATATACATTTGCATGTGTGTGTGTATACATGTCTAGAGAGAATTCAGTTGTACACTAAGTTTACATATGAACACTTCCAGAGTTTATGATTAGCTTTGGCAACTTTAAGGGTCTATTTAATCTAAAGAAAATAGCTGCTTATAAAAAGTCCATATTATACAGAAAGAATATTGTATTGATATTAAAAATATTATAAATATGTAATTTGGAATATAACACATATAAGTTGAAAATCAGTGTTAAGCTTTATAAATGTCAGGTAAATTTTTTTAAAAACATTTTTATTGGAGTATAATTGCTTTACAATGGTGTGTTAGTTTCTGCTTTATAACAAAGTGAATCAATTATACATATACATATATCCCCATATCTCTTCCCTCTTGTGTCTCCCTCCCTCCCACCCTCCTTATCCCACCCTTCTAGCTGGTCACAAACACCGAGCTGATCTCCCTGTGCTATGTGAATGTCAGGTAAATTTTAATTTATATTATTATTATTATTTACCAAAGCAACAACTTTCAACATATTCTTTGCCAGAGGAAATAAAGACAAATATCTAATTACAATGAAAGATTAATAGTAGGTAGTATAAAGATATTAATGCTATTACTTTATAAAAATCTCTAAATTCATTGACTGTAAGTTAAAATTACATACAGCCAAAAAATAACATAGCTGGTAATAGCATCACAATTTCTAACTACAGCATAAAATTACCAATTCCCACATGGCTGCAAAATTTCACACCATCACATGTTCCATATATATATATATATATTTTTTTCAAATGACTGTAATGTATTGGGTATTTATTGTCACACTTCTGACCCTATTAAGGTAGAAATATATGGGAAGTTCTTAAAGCCCAGATTTTTCACTCAGCAACTACACATGAATAGAAATTACTCAGTTATATTAATGTCAATCTCAAAGTAATGCAAATGGTACAACAGACCTAATTTTTTCTTAGGAGATTATATCTTGAAAATTTATATTATCCTGATAAAAAGTCAATTTAATTTCATCATTAGTTTAATAATATACTCATCAAATATTTTAGACATGTTACTTGAAATTCTCTGTGTGAATAAACGTTACCAAGAATCAGAAAATATGGGATTCAGTCTCAGTTCTGCCAGGAAGTTATTGTGCTACCTTTGTCAATCAACTACTCTTTCTCTACTTCACTGCCCTCATTTGTGTAAAAGATATTTTGGAGTAAATAATCCCTCAAGTCTCTGCCACCTCTAAAAATCTCAATCTACAAATGAGATGTGATTTCTACTCTTAAGGAGTTTATATAGTGTTGTAGGAGAGAAGACAGTAGTGTTCTAATCGTAGGGGAGGAAAAATGTTTTCCATTTATCCTTCTAGATTCTTGGCTAAGACACCCCCACCCCCAACCCTGCCATAATAAAAGAGAGGTGAATGGGACAAAAACAAACAGAAGTTTAATAACATACATAGCTCCTGTATACCTAGGAGAGGCCTAGGAAAACTGAATTGCTCCCTGAATGGCCCAAGCTACCACTTAAATATCATCTCCAGGTAAAGACAAAAGCAGTTGGAGGTAGGGAGAGCCAGTTATGGGAGTTTGTCAGGCAAAGCACAGTAAACAAGGGTATAATTGTCATGCAGATTTAAGTCCAGGCCTTCTTCACTGATAAATCTCTAGAGATTTAGTCATTCTCCTCTTCCTGGTACAGAGAGGTCTGTTTGTGACCCTCGTAAATGGAGACTTCCCTTATAAACATAAATGTCCCTTACAAATGAGTAACCTGCTCAGTTTTCAGAGCTTGTCCTGTGTCTGCTGTTTCTTAAAAATAACCAGCCTAAAATAATCCTTATGTCAAAAAGGTACATTTTGGGGTGGCAAATTCTGCTCCCCTTTATATTAGACCAAAAGTTCAGAGAATGGAGGCAGGGAGGTCAGTAGGTATAAGGGAAGTCTTTCTGGAGGAGGGAGCATTTGAAACTGAATATGAAAATTAGTAAGGAATTATATTTCAAATAAAGATGGGGAATAAATTATTTAAGGTGAAATGAAAGCAATGGGAGAAGGAATGAAACTTGGAAAGCTTACAGAACTTTCTGATTCATGACCCTTCATGTCTCAGTCATTTTTTCATATCAACTGTAGGTCAAAATAAATTCATGACAGATCCATTTATTAGGTAGTTTAAGTCCAAACAAATTATAGTAGTAGTTCATATGGTATGCAACAAATGTAAGTGTATTTCCCTTGAATATTTAAAAGACCTGACAATGCCTCTGAGAGTTTACTGCAGTGCCCCATGGTACCCTGGATCAGAGTTTGAGAGCCATGGTTATAGCATGTTTGGTTATAGTGTATTCTGGAAATGGCAAGAGGGCTTTCTACAGTGTGAGCTGCATGTAAAGACTGTAAAATCCTAATAAAAGCAGGGCCTACATGGTCTAGTCTATGGATTAGCATGTAAGCAAATCTAGAAATCAGAATAAAAAAATTTCCAATACACTATCCTCCTTTATCCAAGGTTTCACTTTCCATGGTTTCAGTTACCCATGGTCAACTGCTGTCTGAAAATATTAAATGAAAAATTCCAGAAATAATGCATAAATTGTAAATTATGCACTATTCTGAGTAGCATGAATGAAATCTCTCCCTGTCCCACTCCATCCCACCCAGGACATGAACTATCCTTGTCCACTGTATCCATGCTGTATATGCTGCCCACCTGTTAGTATAAGTAGTGATCAATACTACCCTCGATTTGGGGCATCCACTGGGGGTCTTGCAATGTACTCCTCTCAGATAAGGGGTCATTATTGTATTTAAATGCAACTTCTAAAGAAAGATTAAGAGATTCAGTTCATTACAAACAACAATGCTTCTCTGAACCTCCACCCAGCCCCCCACGCTCCCAGCTTTCTTTCCCTTAATCTTTTGTGCTAAATCCTTCTCTACATTCTCTGACCTCTAGTCTACCTCCAATACTCTCCACATTCTCAATTACAGAAAAATCCTGGAATGGGTTGGCAAAGCCAAAGCCATAGAAGAGGGAAGGGTCATAGCAGTAACATGACAAACAAAAATTACAGTCTTGTTAGCGTGGAAGTAAGTGAAATACAGGTCTTATGCACATGTTAAATAAATCTTATCCCTGTTACATATTCTCCCATCTCATGAACCTCCATAAGCGGGCTCCAGTTTTAATTACCCTGTTTAGATACTCTTTCTATTTATGGTCTAATCCCATTCCATTTTTCCATATTTAACGTGATGCCTCTGGAGGTTCTTACTTGGTCTAAAAATTTTCCTTCTTACAAAGAAGGAATGTAGGAAGGGGTGCAGAATTTGCCACTCCCAGATTATATCTATGCAGCATAAGGTTTATTTTAGACTGGTTATTTTTATGGAACTGCAGACACAGGAGAAGCTCTGAAAATTGGGTTAAAAGGGTGAAAGCTTTCCTTTGTAAGGTCCATTCACATTTATAAGAGAAATCTTCATTTGTGAGAGTGTCCCCCTCTCTGTGCCAGGAAGAGGAGGAGACCAAATCTCTAGAAACTTATCAGTGAAGAAGGCTTGGACTTAAATCTGCATGACAATTATACCCTTGTTGACTATGTTTTTCCTGGTAACTTCCCACAACTGGCCTTTCCTCTCCCCGTACATCTTTGGTTTTTAGCTGGAGATGATATTTAAGGTGGTGGCTTGGGCCATTCAGAGTTACGCAGTTTTTCTGGTCTCTCCATGTATACAGGAGGTATATACATCATTAGACTTGTTTGTTTTTTTCCTATCAATCTCTCTTTTATTACAGGTGGGTCTCAGCCAAGAACCTAGAAGTGTAGGGCCTAAGTTATTTTTCCTCCCATACATGGGCTTCCCCAAAAATAAATGCCTCAATGTTAGAGTTTAAATATCATTTTTTCCCCTCCATTATCTTTTTTTTTTTTTTTAGCAGAAGGAGAAAAATAGTGTATACTGAGTTATTTTCCTCATAAAGTCAAATTACCATAAGATATTCCTTGAGGTCACAAGTAAGGAAATGCTGAGCCCACTCAAAGTTTTCAGCTCTCTAGGGATAAACACTGGATTTGGCCTACACTAATTATTGTTTGTAAAGCAGGAGCAGATGAGAGCACAATTGCTAAGAGGCACCCACCTGTTACCCTCTTCATCCCATTGGAACTAAATGAGTGGGAACAGCCTCCCACTGTAGCTCTTGCCTTTCTTGGGGAGGGGTGGGGAGAGGGAGAAGGAGAGTTCTCTTGAACAGTAATGCAAAATATATTTAATCCCAGTCACGAGGACCTTGCTTGTAGGACTATGCCTGAAGCATCTATTATCACTACCCACACTACCAGAGAGGCAGATCTTAGCTCCAGTATTTAGCCCTGATCATGGAGCAACATCATGGTAGTCATTCTCTTTCTTAATCCTTGTTGGACTGCATCCGTAGGCCTGCAGGCCTTGTAGTTGCCCAGCCACGAGACTGAAGAAAGAGCCTGGATACAGAGACAAAGACATCAATGGTTTATAAGATAGGGGACTTTACACATCTGAAGCAAAAGGTCCTGGAGCAACGTCCCACCGAGGATGGCAGATGGTGGCAGGCAGAAGATGAAAGCAGTTTTTGCTACTCAGGGGAGAAGGAGGCTACCGTTTATAGAGGGAATTGACATCAGGTTGGCTCATTTGTTGCCAGGGAAACCAGCTGCTGGGCAGGGGGCAAGCACATAGACAGTTTCTGATTAAGCCCTATAATTCAGAGGACTGGATAGTCATGTGAGTGACCCGTCAAGCATAGCATGTACAGAAAGCAAGAGAACAGCCATCTTGAATGGCCTGACCATAGAGTCCTTATTAATTTCAACAATGATAGGAATTCAGAGTCCACTCAGTTTATATGGAGGGCCACTCCTATGGTCACACCTTAGACATCCTTCATAATTTTAAATATCTTTAATCTCATTCTCAAATATTTCATGTCCAAATGATACCTCCCAACTTCCTAGCTCCAAATTAGAACCAAATAAAACAATCTTTAGACCCTGCTCAGACATAGCTTTTATTAATCCTGCCATCTTTTTTTTTATTATTCCTTCTTCCATCACTTCTTTACTTTCCTCCTATTACAGCTTAAATTTCAGTCAATCCTTATCACTCTTTAGTATGCACACTCAATTCCCTTGAACTTCTCCCTTCCAAGCGTTTGCTCAACCAAACAATATTGGTTCATTCTACCCTTTGTCTAATCTTAGCCAATATGCACACAGTTGAACAAGGCTAGTGAAAAACACACAACCACTTTCAGTTTGCACTTTAAGCTCATGCCAAGAACTTGGAAGCTACCTGATGATCATGCTTTATTTCCCCAGTACATTCACACTCCCAGTCTCCTGGACCAGTGGTTCACAAAGTTTGGTCCACAGTCTCCTAGAAGTCTCCATGACCTCTGCAAGGGGTCTGAGAAATCAAAATTATTCTCATAAAAATACATGTTGTTTGTCTGTTTCACCATGTTCTTCACATTAGCTCCAAAGATACAAAAGCAATAGAGGGTAAAATTGTTGGTGTCTTAGCACAGCTAAGGTACTGGCACCAAACTATCATAGAAGTCATCAACAAGCACTTTCATTTAAAAAAATAAGTTTCTTTTTTTTTTTGCTGTACATGGGCCTCTCACTGTTGTGGCCTCTCCCATTGTGGAGCACAGGCTCCGGACGCGCAGGCTCAGCGGCCATTGCTCACGGGCCTAGCCGCTCCAAGGAATGTGGGATTTTCCCGGACCGGGGCACGAACCTGCGTCCCCTGCATTGGCAGGTGGACTCTCAACCACTGCACCACCAGGGAAGCCCGTGTGGCTACCCCTTTTGAAACTGTAGCTGTCTCTGTCCCAGTGTTTATTATTCTTGTTCACAGATCTATTTTTTCCCATAGCATTTACTAACATCTAGTGTACTATATCATCTGTTTTTACTTTTTATTATAAGTTCCACCATTCTAGAATGCAAGCCCCATGAGGGTAGGAATTTTTTATTTTTGTACACTGCTCTAACCCATTACCTAGGGCAGGGCCAGGCAATGAATGGGACTCAGTGACTGGATGAACTGAATGAACATCCATGAGTGTCTATTCTAATAGGCCCTGTGCCAGACTCTGGAGACCAAATGATGAAAAGTATACAGACTCTAACTAAAGAGTTCAAATACAATGAGGAAAGAGAGGATATAGGGTATATAGTAGGAAGATAATTGGACAAAACTGGTTTACCCTAAGTTACTATTTTTTATTCAAAGTTTCCCATTAACACTTGTATACTGCTTTCCTAAGTGACATCTGGTTTGACATAATAGCTTTATGGTAAAGAACTCTATAACTGTATTCCCAAGAACACTTATAACTATGTCTAATATATAGAATTGCATTGATATACAGAATGTATAAGTTATTTCCAATAGAGTTCTTTATAGAAGAGTGAACTGACATTAGCACTATTTTTTTTTTTTTTGCGGTACGCAGGTCTCTCACTGCCGTGGCCTCTCCCGTTGCAGAGCACAGGCTCCGGAGGCGCAGGCTCAGCGGCCATGGCTCACGGGCCCAGCCGCTCCGCGGCACGTGGGATCCTCCCAGACAGGGGCACGAACTCATGTCCCCGCATCGGCAGGCGGACCCCCAACCACTGCGCCACCAGGGAAGCCCACATTAGCACTATTTTGATTAGAATGATGATATAATAAAAATAATAGAAATTTAAAAAAAAGAACTATAATGGTATAAAGTAGCTATTTGAAGCAGAAACTGAAGTACTAAATCTTCAGCATCCACCAGCCTAGTCCAAAATAATGAAATGTTCCTATTTGGAAACATAACTTGGTTGACACATTTAATCCTTCTTCTAACACATTACTCAAAATTATGTGTGAATTATATATGTAAAGCATAAATGACTTGGCTTAAGAATTTAAAATGTCATCCTCATTTTTTTTTTTTTACCTGCAATATGCTAACTGTGGGAACTACACTAGCCATAATGGCACTGTACGTGCTGAAGTGAGGCTGCCTTATAATAAGGATTTGAAGGAACCATATCTGGATGTGATACTGAAAATAATCATGTCTCTTACTAAATTCTTTATACAATAATAGAAAGAAATTGCTGAATACTGAAATGCATATGGATCAATTCAAGCAAAAACATGTTAGAGAAAGTTTTGTTAGATGAACAAAATAAATGGGGAGATTTTCCTTCTTGGCTAAAAGTCTACAGAGAATGGTAACAAATTGTAAGAAAGTTGGTAGTGATTTTCTATTTCTTTTCATTTATATAATGCAATTCAAGATGTGAAAATCTTTATAACTTTTCTATATTTCCATGTAAAATATATTTTTAACTCTTGTTTTATAATAGTTCAGTATTTTAATTGGACTGTTTATCAGTTCTCACTTTGACTTCTTTTAAATTAAAATTTTTAATATATGTATGTGAGTTAAGTATTTAGTTTGTTCTTTGTTCTGGAGTTTGGAAAAAAATATCCTGAATCTGAAATTTAAACGTGTTTTTGGTTCACATTTGTAACCCAGAGGATCAAGGTCTGCTATTGATCACCTTTTACTTCTAATTACAAATGTATCTCCTGTGCCAAAGCTGTTGCAGAAGAAAACTGGAAAGTATCAAGTATTCCATGAAGTAGCTTGAATTTTTAGAGAAGGGAGAGGAATAAGAATTACCAGGAGGATTAGGCATTTCTTCCCATTGATTTCTCATCTTACCCACTGATGTTTGGAGGTTACTACATTGTTATTATGAATCAAGTGATTTTTTTCAGATTTTCTCTAATGAGAATATAAGTTTGATAATGAATGACTACACATGACTCCAATACTGTAGTAAATAAATACTGTAACATAAAAAGCATGAATTTATTTATTTTTGGCCATGCCGCATGGCATGAGGGATCCTAGTTCCCCAGCCAGGGATCGAACCCCTGACCGCTGAAGTGGAAGCACGGAGTCTTAACCACTGGACCGCCAGGGAAATCCCAAAAGGTGTTAATTTATATTCAAATAAATAGAGTACTGCCCAAATCTCACATTTCTGTGTCCTTGCACATGCCAGCTCCTGACTGGACTATCCATTCCCACTTGTCTCACACCCCACTATCCTTTGTGTTTGTTTGTTTGTTTGTTTTTCACTGAAGCCAAAAGGGATATTTTATTAGAAGGATGCTGGAGTATTTTACAAAATGCAGGACTGCCAGGCCTGGCAGCAGGAATAAGAAAGCTATCAGTAACCCGTAGTACTTGCTTTTCATTTCTTATCTCTGCTTCTCTCTGGGTATCATTTTTTTTTAAATCCATCTTCCCAGCCTGGCTTTCTCAGCCCTTACATAGAGATAACAGAGGATGGCAGATCCATAATTCCTAAATTTATATCCTTCAGTTCAAGTTATACCTATCTAGACTGATTAAGTCCAAATTCCTAATTCCTAGGAGAGAACATCTGGAGCAGTTTGGGTCAGGGGTTTATTTATGGTCTAGTCCATTGTGGCCAGCAGACAGGATCTAATAATAACAATATGCCTGTCAAGGACAAATCCCTGGTGGAGGGCGCGGGGAAGGAAAGGGCAATTCTCAGAATATACGGTAACTTTTACTTGGTTAACTTCCTATGCAACCATCAAGGTCTAATTTTTGTGTCATCTTTTCTGGTTAAATCCTTATATCCCCCTCACTCTCCCCACATCTGGGAATACATTCATAGTATTTAGTGCTACTTATCCAGCTCTCATCTTGTCTC
The DNA here is from genome assembly GCF_964165515.1 of Mesoplodon bidens. Taxonomy (NCBI): domain Eukaryota; kingdom Metazoa; phylum Chordata; class Mammalia; order Artiodactyla; family Ziphiidae; genus Mesoplodon; species Mesoplodon bidens. The sequence goes on from NC_138166.1 coordinate 27,112,123, forward strand.
TCTTACCCACTGCACAGACACGTTTTTCAACTTCATATCTCTAACCCTGCTTTGTATTAATTGTTCCATGGTAAGCACCTTGGAATTGTTTGTTGAATAAATCTACCGGTATATGAACAAAGATTCATACTTAACCATGGTTATTTGCTTACCTTCCCAGAATCCACAGCAGTCTCATAAGAAACATAAATGATTTGGAAATACAGAAAGTCTAGGATTTTTAAAGACATTGGATTCTATCCTCTCTCTTATTAGAAAAACAGCTTTACTGGGATACAATTTGTGTATGACCATTCACCCTTTTAAAGTGTACAATTCAATGGTTTTTAGTAAGTTCAGAGTTGTACCACCATCACCACAATTTTACAACATTTTCATTACCTCCCAAAGAAACCCTGTCCTCATGAGCAATCACTCCTCATTTCCCTTCATTCTCTCAGTCCCAGACAACTACGAATGTACTTTCAGTCTCTATGAACTTAGCTATTTTGGAAGTTTCATGTAAGAAGAATAACACACTATGTGATCTTTTGTAACTGGCTACTTTCACATGGCATAATGTTTCCAAGGTTTATCCATGTTTGTAACGCGTATTAGTAATTCATTCCTTTTTACTGCCGAATCTTTTTCTATTATAGGGATATACTGTATTTTATTTTTTCATTCATCAGTTGATGAACATTTGGGTTGTCTCTACCTTTCGCTATTATGAATATTGATGCTATGAATATTCATGTGATTTTATTTTTCTCAGGAACCTGGAGGTGGAATTGCTGGATTATATGGTAACTCTATGTTTCACTTTTTGAAGAATGCCAGACTGTATGCCAAAGAGCTACATACACCATTGTATGCAAGGGTCCGAAGAGATATTTGTCCAAGGAAGAAATACAAATTGCCAAAAAGCACATGAAAAATACTCAACATCAGTATTCATTAGAGCAATGCAAATTAAAACCAAAATAAAATACCACTTCACATTAACTAAGATGGTCATTATTAAAAAAACAGAAAATTACAAGGGTTGGCAAGGATGTGAAGGAATTAAAAGCCTCTCTTTATTTTTACAAACACTCACTCTTGCATTGTACTCCACATTTTGTGCTACCCAATGATGATATTTATGAATCTACTCAATGATCAGCTCTCCAGAGCTATCCATTGTACTGTCTTATTTATTATGACTTTTAAACTTTTGATATTAATTTTTTTAAAAAATAAATGTATTTATTTATTTTTGACTGCATTGGGTCTTCGTTGCTGCACGTGGGCTTTTTCTAGTTGCAGCCAGTGGGGCTTACTGTTCTTTGTGGTGCTTGGGCTTCTTGTTGTAGAGCACGGGCTCTAGGCACGTGCACGGGCTTAGTTGCTCCGTGGCATGTGGGATCTTCCTGGACCAGGGCTCGAACCTGTGTCCCCTGGTTGGCAGGCAGATTCTTAACCACTGCACCACCAGGGAAGTCCCTGATGTTAATTTTAAAAGAATAATACCCATTAATGGTATAGATTGATAAGATGGTAAAGAAATACAAACATTATAGTATCATAATTTTTTAAAAAATTTTAAATTGTTTTTGAAGAAATAATACCTGTATTTGGTTTAAAAAAATAGCATACAGTCTAGAGTCCAAATAAGTTTCTTTATTTTCCTGACCACCAATCCCTCAATTACCCTCCTTACAAAAATTCTCTTCCAGTTTCTTGCTTTTCAAAAATTTTCAATCTCACAAGAATCTAAGTATATGTTAATCTCTTTTATAAAGTTTACACCAATAGTAGCATACTATTCAGTCTATACTGAACCATGCTTTTTTTTTTTTTTACACACACACACAAATATTTATTTTTCAAATACGGAGAGTACAAGATTTGCTATTCTTAGAAATTGTAAAGGTAATTGCAAATAAGACAGCAGATTTGACTATATTAAAAATTGTATATGAGAGGGGAAAAGATGCAGGATTTTAGAAATCAGCAAAACATTTGTGGTAAATGTTTTGCTTTTTTCATTAATTTATCTTGAGGATTATTCTATATTATTTCTACTTTATTCTTTATAATGGCTGTAAGATATTCTCATTTAAAAGTGTGCCATAAAAAACTTCACTGTAATTTCAGTACCATACCATGAGACCATTTAGTTGGTCCAGCTGGTCTATAAATATATTTCAATGGTTTTTATATATTCATCTTCCATTCAGACCTACTGATATATATTTCCTTTGTATTTTTATCTTGTATTTTTCTTTATTAAACTATTTATTGTCTGATTTTCTACTTTTTTTTCTCAATGAGAATATACTGACACATCCCTTCCAGTAGGAGAGGAAGAAAATAATTTTTCTTTGTTTTCTCAAAAATATAGAATATAAGAAATAATTTAAATATATATGTAGATATATATCTATCCATATAAAAAAGTTTCTAAAAATAATAAGTTCATGTACACATGTTTGGAGCCTCAGACTTTTAAAAATTTAAGCTATACCTACCAACATTTTGCTTGTTTTTATATTCTTCCATAAATTCAACACATAAGAACTATTGGTCATCTACCAAAAACAGAACACTATGGACATTACTCAAAGAGATTACTTAAGGGGGAGAATAGGAGAAGGTGGTGGGTGGAATACTAGGGAACAATGACATTGAAGGACTGTTTTATGGGGAGAGGTGTAAGAAAATGAAAAGCCCACGAAACCCAGAGAGGAGAGTTTCAAGCAACTCCACCTTGGCCCAGTCTCCAGGTCACTGGAACTCACTGCCTTTTCACCTCAGGCAAAAGGCCACATTGCCTCTCGCGTGCCTAATCCTTTAGGTCATTAAATGTTCTTCCACAGTCTTTCCAGTCCCCTAGTGATGTAAAATCAACCCATCTTGAGTTTCATGACCTCAGTACACTGCTGGATGACTGGATAATTAATGTATTCAAGAAATTTGAACTGCTAGGTTAATGATATAACACGTAATACTTTTATTATAACAACTGCATGCTCTCAGAGGAGCGGTAATGTCAGAAATTGTGCCCCTCAGCAGTTCCCTTGGCAGGAGGGTATAGCATGACCTCTCTTAAATTGGACCAAATAAGCGATGAGTAACTTCACTATATTATGTTCAAATTTCATATAATCTTTTGCTGTCTTCATGATGAAGATATTTCTCGATAAATTTATGTTGAATTAAGGTCTCTGCTAATACCAAGATGTTACAACTTGATATTTATAATTTGTAGCCTGATTTTCATATGTTTAGTATTGCAGTGCAGCGATACATAGCGGAAAATCCCTTTTTATGAGAACTCAAACATATGAACAAATTATTTAATTTACACCTAGAAAACTTTTCCCACGATATGATATTTTCCCATTAAATTCACTGGCCAAAGTATAAATACATGCCCATAAGTGTTTTGGTACTAAAAGGACAATTTCAGGATGTTATAAAGATGTTAATATAATTTTCTAAGAGTACTGTGGGAGAATAATCTCTTTCTTGCTCTTTCTTTTCTAAATTTGTGTTTAGAATGATTACAATGATTATTTCTATGAGAAGTAGAGTATATACTTTTTATCCTCCAAGCAAAGATATCTGTCACTGAAATCAGAGACCTTCTATTATTTAAAAAAATTTCTTAGAATTTTAAATTACAAACACCATAATGTGCTTTGTGACATAAGCGAAACATTACAATGTAAAAATGTATGTATGCAAGATGATCATCTCCACATTCCCCTACAGCTTCACACCCCAGATGCAGCCAGTGTGAGAAACCTGCTGTGACACTCTTCAATGCCTTTTTCCTTGTTCATTCAATGTTTATAGGTGTGTATACACATACAGAGAGGTGTTTGTTTATCTGACTTTTAAAATTAATAAATAATTATACTATATATCTTACTCTGCAATTGCTTAGTTTTAACTGACAATATGTCATGGATATTCCTATAATTCCGTATGAATATCGGCTATACTATACACAGGCGAAAGCAACTCAAAGAGAACGCACAAAGGCTATGAATTGGAAATACATGGAGAAACAAATGTAAACCCGAAGCATTGATAAACATGAAAAAAAAATCTCAAAAAACAACAAAAAAAATCTCAAACTCACTGATAATAATGGAACTGCTTGTAATACTGGCAAGTATTTAAATGAATTAGGATGCCTGTAAAGAGGAAGATACAGAAAAAAGAGTAAATTATGTTCTTTAAAAATTGATCTGGCAATATCAAACTTATGTATTAAAAAGATACCAATTATCTATCTAATCATCTATCTATTTTTTAAAACTTTAATCCAGACATTCTATACATTATCTAACCTAAAGATATCTCTTCCATAAAAATGAAAGCATTGGTATTCAAAACTACAGGCACAAGATGTTCCTGTGAGGTGTTACTTCAGGACAGGGAGACATGTTACCTGAGAGGGACGAGGAAGGTAAAGGACAGAGTCAAGTAGAGGAAAAAAAAAAAGACTACCATAAAAGAGTAAGCCTGTTATGATCACATTTATGTAAAATTATTTTACATATATACATGTATTTCCATTAGTACTTTAGAAAAAAGTTAGTAAGTTCCATATGAACCTAATATTTTATATTACCCAGGACAAGACTATCTTAAGTGATTCTTTAACATATCTGATTTTAACTAACTGAAAATGATTATAGTAAATATGTCTATGACTGCAGCTGACAGTGTCTTATTGGTGCATAATATCATATATAAAAGTTTTCCAAGGCTCACACAGTCAGGGTATTTACTGTTTCATTGGTGAAAATGAGTTCTGTCTGTTAGTGCCAGTAAATGAGAAACTGAAGCAAGTTTTTACTTAGGCTATTTTATTCAATAAAGTGAAATATTCTCAAGAGCAAACAGGAGATGTCTCTTAAGTGTTTAAGGAAGATGAGAGTAATTAACTTAATAGGTGGAAGTATACTTTCTTTTCTTTTTTTTTTTTTTTTTTGGCCCCACACCACACAGCATGCAGGATCTTAGTTCCCCAACCAGGGATCAAACCTGTGCCCTCTGCAGTAGAAGTGCAAAGTCTTAACCACTGGACCGCCAGGGAAGTCCTAGAAGTATATTTTCATTTTCTTTCCCCTCAATTTTCCCCCAAGGAATGTCAATATATGTACTTTAAAGAAAACATGTAAAGAATCTATGCTTCTGAAAGTGTGATTGTATTTTAATTAAAAAAATTTTGTATTAAGAATTTACTTTTTTAGAGCAGTTTTAGGTTCACAGCAAAATTGAGGGGAAGGTATAGAGATTTCCCATATACTCCCTGCTCCCACACATGCATAGCCTACCCCATTATCAACATCCATCATCAGAGCAGTACATGTGTTGCAAGTGATGAACTTACACTGACCCATCATAAACACCCAAGTCCATTGTTTACATTACGGAGTTGCATATCATAAGTAATAAACACATTTTCTCTACTCTTCTCTATTTCTAGGCAACCTCTGGTCCCTTAAGATCTCTTGCACTTTTTTTTCTGAGTGCGCTTGTGGGGCATTTCATGCATGCACATTTAAAACTGGCCTTCATCAACTGTGCCACTAGCATCCACTTACTGTGGGTAAGGGCTGATGTTCGTGTTTGCCGTGACCACTGCTGTGCCAGCCTCCCGTTGCTTTGGATGCAGTTGCCCAAGTGCCACTACTATGTTACTGCTTCAGACTGGGTGCTAATGAAGAGACTGAGGTTACCCACCACAGGCTGGGGAAATATTCTGGAGTGTGTGCTCTAAGAATGCTGTGCTGTGTTACCCATGTGCCAAAGACACATGGCATTACTCATCACAGGAGGCTATGACTCTCAATGCTTTCTGTGAAACTTCCAGACAACTCACACTGATTTCTGTTTGAAAATAATTCTTGAACCTTTTAATTTATAGCTCATCTGACCTTAAAACGCAATATGCAAATCTGTGGGAGGCTTGGAATAGGATACAAACTAATGTGAATATTAGTGAGGTATATTCAGAATTTCTATTGCCTCCTAGGATACTGTAATCCATCGATCAAGTCTCCCAGACCCAGAGGTTCTCTGTTTCTGGTGAAAATTAAATTCACTGAGACAACCTGCATAGTTAAGCTCAAGCTTGGCCCCAGCTAATAGGGAATGGTAGCAACGTTTCTTTGTAAGAATCTGCTGCCTATAAAATACCCCAAGCTACACAGAAGGGTTTAAAGCTCTGAACAGAGACATTCTTATTAATTTGGGGTAACTTTGGGATTTATTGCCATAATGATTGCCTAGTATTTTGCAAAAGGCAGATCCTGATTAAATTATTCTAAACTATATGTGCATTTTAATAGATGTTTTCACTGATGTCATAAATTTTAATATGATTTTGCCCATTTCTAGGGCAAGGAAATAGTTAATTTCCTACTGGCATGAGTTTTAAAATTGGTTATTACTTATTGGTAAATGAAATACTAAACGTTTTCTGAATATTTTAAAATTTACAAATTTTGAAATGGAAGTAGGAAATGGGTCATTTAAGAAACAAATAATATAAGATTAAATTACAGAGCATATTGAGGTAATACATCTTTTAACTTTTCATATCAGTATTTTAAAGATTCTATTTTTCAGCCTTTTGGTTTACGACATCACAGAAACTTTCAATGAAATTAGAACCTTGTAATTCTACACAGGGTGCACTTTTTCACTGCATAATAAATATAAAACTGTGCCTGTAACTTGGGTCCTTTTTCAGTTCGGTGAGAGGAATAATTGTCCCAACAAAAACTTTAACTGCTTAAAGTATGGAACTGTTTAGGTTCGTTTTTGTAGGAGCAATAAAACTAATTGGGAAATTAAGCCAATGAAACTTACCACATACTCAGAGTTACAAATAATTTTGTTTAATGCTAATGTAAAGCCAAGCATTTGTTACCATGAAAAGACTATTTGTTGAACAGCCAATAAAGTTCAAAGAACTTGGGTTTTGCAGCCCAACACTTTCTCTATGGAGAAAGGTGTTTACTGCAAACTGCCTTCTCTTTTGTTAATTAGCACCTGCCAATGATTCAGAGTCACAATACCGCCCGCCAAGCAAAGTGTTTGCTGAGAATTTATTTCTTCCTGATAAAATGGAAAAGGTTATACAAATTTTGTATTGTGTTTTTATTGAAAATGATCCAATGTGGCATTTTAAGTAATAGCATTTAATATGGAATATATAGTGGTTAAAAGGAAATGAGTTTCTCTTAAGTTTTTTCATTAATTAAAAAAAATTGATAAACTAAAATGTAAGCAGATGTTTTAGAAACATATGATTCTTTTCACAAAAATATTTATGAATGCATTGGTTTTTACGATGATATCAGTGAAAATGTTATAGCAGTGTGTTACGGTGTACCTAATTATCTGTAAATGTCAAGCAATTAGTATTGCAAGTGACTGTCTGCAATGAGATTTTCTTTTACCTGAGTCCTAAAAATTTCACACTTGTTCTCTCACAAAATAAATTTTTCTTTCATTTGGTTGACACTTTTTTTGGGGGAAGCCTGAGTTCATCATTATCATAATTATAGTAGGCAATATGTGTAATTCTACAGTTACAGAATAGCTGCGCTATGCAATAGTAAATCATAAATCATAATCATGTAAGAGTAGACTTTAATGCACATAACCATGTTTTTATAATATTTTAAATTATGGAATAATAAAATCTGTTTAATAGCGACTTATTATATAACTGGGTTCCACTGTCTTACAGCCACTTTGCACTGCTTTCAGTTTCCATTTCCTGTTTAATAGATGGCTGGATTTCAAATGGAAGAGAGTGACATTTAGGCGATTTTTTAAAAAAAGAGATATATAAATATACCAGATGGAATCAACAAAGTTGGAAATTTCTGAAATTGTAGTAGTCCAAAGTATTGATTTATTTAAAAGAACTAAATTTAAAATTAAATGTATTTTCTTTCAAAAGATCTTGCTAAATTTGTCAATTACATTGGTGTGTTTCAGTGACACTTTATCATGAACATAACAGCACATCAAATATATAATCTATACTTAATTATACTTAATTATACTTAATTATACTTAATTAATATTTAATTCACATAATAAAGGGGGAATTTTTATTCAACTCTTAACCTATTAACAGAATATAGCCTATTTATTTGTTGTATAGCTTCACTAATTCTTTTTCTCTGATTTGGACATTCTGGTATATGTTCCTTCCTGCTTAGGAAATCTGCCAAATTTTGGGTGGTGATATGGAGAAATTATCAAATATGCTCATGAAGCATTTCTCATGGGAGAAACCAAAAGTAAGTTGGCAGTGTTCCAAATGTAATTTTGATAGTTGTAATTATTTTTTCCAGACTTTAGTTGCAGCAAGAACAGGCTTTCCAGAAAACTGATCTGTCATATTTTGGAGTAAGCTTGGTACAGAGAGGATGTTGAAACTTCGAGTCATGTTAGTGTGGAATGTGTACGTTTAAATCCATGTAACTTGAAACCTATCCATATATTCAACATTTGGCTTTTGTTTTTTCATATTATGTATAGTAACTTTGCATTTCCACTTTTAGTGTTATTAAATATTAAAGCTATTAATAATAATTAACTCCTTAATATGAGTTAATTAATTTGTGCAATAAACATTTATTATCATGTATTATTTACCCTGCTAAGCATTAGGAATATAAAAAGAAACCACAAACTCTACTGTCAAATGCTCACATACACTTTAGTAAAGAAAATAGATATTAAATAATTATGAAAAATCTATATGGTCGTTCATAATAAAGATACATACAAAGCAGGGTGCCTGAGTGGGAGAGAATAAACAAAGATATAGCCATGAGAAATAGCAAGGGGGTAGAGCGAACTGTATGATAACCCATACAGTTTGGTACCATATATCAGATGTAAGAAAAAAAATGTTTAAACAACTTTACTGAGATATAATTCATACACCTTATAATTTACCTATTTAAATTGTAAAATTGAATGGTTTTTAGTATATGTACAGATTTATACAACTATCATCTCATTCTAATTTTAGAGCACTGAAAGATATACTTATTTAAAGATAATACAACACATAAATATTTGAAATTTAAATAATTTGCAATTTAGAAGAAATACCTGAATCACAGATTGGGCTAACTGCATAAATTGTGAATTACTTGGCATGTTTCAAAAACAACTATAAATGACACATAACTTGAAATTTATTCTCCTTGGGGTTAATACTGACTAGATAGACTGACTTAAAAGAAACAGTTTTCCAACTTTAGTAACATTCAATGTCACTTCTGATAAAAATGGAATAAAGTGAGGTAACAATAATTAAAATAAATTTTTACAGGTATACGTTTTCTGTGTTTTTTTTAGAAAAGAGATGAATTACTTATGAGATATGCAAAATAATATCAAATTCACTTCAGAAACAAAAGCACACCTCACTTAATGATCAGTTATTTATTGATTAATTAAAATATTTTATCACAACGTGTTCATATTCAAAATTCAAAGGAGTTTTCTTTTGTATGTTATTCTGGCTTAATTTAGATGTTTCTGTGTTTGTTATATAAGTGCAAACTTTAAGTTTTACTGGTTTGGAGCACAGGTTTCACACACAAACACACACACACACACACACACACAAACATATACACACACAAAATATTCAATTTATTTTGTTTTACCAGTACCTTGTTGACCTGATGTAAAATGTAGTGGTACAAGCCCAGTATAGATACATTTTACTTCTATACTGTAGTCCAATACACACTTGGGAAACTATACCTAGGTCACATCAAACCCAACACATTGATGTAAATCCTACCCCCTCCGCCTTTTCTTTGAGAAGTGAAGTATAGGATTCAAGTTTGGAGGGAGACAGAAACTGAACTGTACTTTAGCTAAAATTGGTATAATTCAAAAATAACGTGAATTTGAAAAAAATTTTTTTGAGATTTGAATTGTCTTTTAATATATCGCTCTTACATAATATATCACTTCATTCAAATTACATTTTGTTGAATGAGGAAATACAGATATAGCTATATTACTTGCATAGATTGTCAAGTGACTCATCTAATGATTCATAAAATTTCTACTACTGGAAGGTCAAAGTGATCTTATAAGCCATCTGTTGTGTAGCATCTGGCTTGTCAGTTAAAACGGATTAACTAAAAAAAAGTATATAATGCCAATAATTGTGTTGACATACTTAACTCAAAAATTTACATTTAGAATATGAAAAAGAAGCAAATATTTGTATAATTGAAAAACTGTACTTTAGGAAATTATTATAGTTATAGTGTTATTAAACATTTTAAGGAAGAACCACAGTTGATTCCTGAAATTTTCTTTGCTGTGAAATACATCAAACAATGGATATTAGTAACACCTATATTAAAAATCATAGTTATTTTTCAGCAGCCCAAAACAATGAGAAAGTGATAGTATATGAATATTGCAAGGAGTCCTAAAACATATCTATTAATGCTTGTAGTCCATGCACACCTCTTTGGCAATTATTCATTCTACCTCTACTTGACTACTTTTAGTTGCAGGAAAACCTCTGACTCGTAAAATGGTCTAATTTTTAAAATTTTGATTAGAAACATGCTCTAGTTTATCCATGATGGTTAAAAAATATGGTTCTGAGAACTAAACAAATTACTCCACATCACTCCCATTACTATGAATTTACTATCAATATTCACTATCATTACCACAACTTTTCTTACTGAATGTAGCACCAGGGAAAGGAAAATCTTGCTCTTAATTCTCAGTTGTGAACATTTTAATTAGTGTTTTTCAAGATATAATATACCTACTAAGGGTATTATGTAAGTGATCTTAGATGATTTATACAGTAATCTTCTATTAATAATCATGTGTTAATGGTCATATATATTAGAAAATAACTAACACAGTTTACTTGTCATTTCATAAACATTATTGTTTAGAATGAGATTAATGTAGGATTGATTTTAAGAAGTGAGTCAATTTACAGAAAAAGATTGTTAGTACAGTTGATCCTCATATAAGGTGGTATATGAATAAATGAAATTTGGCATGATGGTTCTCTGCTTTTAATTGTAATCTACATGTGAGATAGAAATGCGTTATTTTTCTCTTCAAAGCAGTGAATGGTTGGAGCAGAGAATTTTTAATTTTCTATACAGGAACATCATTTCAGCCTTCTTTAACTTTTAACACAGTAATTTTCCAATGAGTTTTGCTGCCTCAGAAATTTGCAACACAGTATGAAAGCAAATTCTTCAGTGAAGAATAAATCCTGACTAATAAAGAATTCTCTCTCTATGACCAAATCATAGTAGAATCTTTCTGTAAAGCATGAATTGGCAGTAAGTACCACAGAAGAAAGAATTTGGTGCAAAAATTTTAGAGGATGGAAAGAAGCAACCCGCTCATCAAAATTAATTTATTTAATGATTCTTAAGGCAACAATTCATTTTTCTTGTTTCTGTTTTATATTGTTTTATTAGACTTTGGATGGTTGATCAATGAATATTTCTCCTTCGTTAAAAACCATGGTGTTTTTGAAAGATTATTCTCTTTATACAGATAATTGTCTCAAGTCATCAAGTCACATTAACTGTGAGAACTTCTTTGCCTTCTCTCTGCAACTAAGTGGAAATTAAAAGCTTAAATTGAAAGGAATTAGGTGTTTGGTAAAGTATCAATTTTATATTAAGCATGTAATTCTACTGGCATGCATGTCTGAGAAACCAGCCCAGACCAAAACAACTGCCCAGCTCAGGCAACCCAATTAGCCAACAAAACAATCAGGAGCTAAATAAACCGTGGTTGTTTTAATGCCCTGATTTGTGAAATGATTTGTTACTCCATAAAAGCTAACTACTACAAGACTTAAACTTAACCTGGTTGATTTCAGACCCTGAGAGTCAATTAAATGTCTGATCTGCTCAAGTGTCTGGAAGCAAGTGAAAGCCTTACAATATCTTAACTTGTACAAAATATAAACAAATAACACCCATTTATGATAAAAACTCTCCAGAAAGTGGGCATAGTGGAAACCTACCTCAACATAATAAAGGCCATATACGACAAACCCACAGCTAACATCATTCTTAACAGTGAAAAACTGAAAGCATTTCCTCTAAGATCAGGAACAAGACAAGGATGTCCACTCTTGCCATTTTTATTCAACATAGTTTTAGAAGTTCTAGCTATGGCAATTAGAGAATGAAAAGAAATAAAAAGAATCAAAATTAGAAAAGAAGAAGTAAAACTGTCACTGTTTCCAGATGACATGATACTATACATAGAAAATCCTAAAGACACTACTAGAAAACTACTAGAGCTCATCAATGGATTCAGTAAAGTGGCAGGATACAAAATTAATACACAGAAATCTCTTGCATTTTTATACACTAACAACAAAAGATCAGAAAGAGAAATTAAGGGGAAAAAATCCCATGTACCATTGCATCAAAAAGAATAAAATACCTAGGAATAAACCTACCTAAGAAGGCAAAAGACCAGTACTCAGAAAACTGTAAGGTGCTGATGAAAGAAGTCAAAGATGACACAAACATATGGAGAGATATACCATGTTCTTGGGCTGGAAGAATCAATATTGTCAAAATGACTATACTACCCTAAAGCAATCTACAGATTCAATGTAATACCTATCAAATTACCAATGGCATTTTCCACAGAATTAGAATAAAAAATTTTACAATGTGTATGGAAACACAAAAGACCCTGAATAGTCAAAGCACTCTTGAGGAGGAGAAATGGAGCTGGAGGAATCAGACTCCCTGACTTCAGACTATACTGCAAAGTTACAGTAATCAAGACAGTATGGTACTGGCACAAAAACAGAAATATAGATGAATGGAACAGGATAGAACTTCCAGAGATAAATCCACGCACCTATGGTCAACTAGACTATGACAAAGGAGGCAAGAATATACAATGGAGAAAAGACAGCCTCTTCAATAAGTGGTGCTGGGAAAACTGGACAGCTATATATAAAACAATGAAATTAGAATACTCTCTAACACCATACGAAAAAATAAACTCAAATGGATTAAACACCTAAATGTAAGGCCAGATACCTTAAAACTCTTAGAGGAAAACATAGGCAGAACACACTCTGACATAAATTGCAGCAATATCTTTTTGGATCCACCTCCCAGAGTAATGAAAATAAAAACAAAAATAAACAAATGGGACCTAATTAAACTTAAAAGCTTTTGCACAGCAAAGGAAACCATAAACAAAATGAAAAGACAACCCACAGAATGGGAGAAAATATTTGCAAACGAAGTGACCAACAAGGGATTAATCTCCAAAATATACAAACAGCTCATGCAGCTCAATATCAAAAAAACACACAAGCCAATCAAAAAATGGGCAGAAGATATGAATAGACATTTCTCTGAAGAAGACATACAGGTGGCCAAAAAGCACATGAAAAGATGTTCAACATCACTAATTATTAGAGAAATACAAATCAAAACTATAATGAGGTATCACCTCACACCAGTCAGAATGGCCATCACCAAAAAATCTACAAACAATAAATGTTGGAGAGGTTGGAGAGGGTATGGAGAAAGGGAAACCCTCCTACACTGTTTGTGAAAATGTAAATTGGTACAGCCGCTATGTAGAACAGTATGGAAGTTCCTTAAAAAACTTAAACATAGAGCTACCATATGATCCAGCAATTACACTGGAGAAAACCATAATTTGAAAAGATATATGCACCCCAATGTTCACTGAAGCACTATTTACAGTAGCCAGGACATGGAAGCAACCTAAATGTCCACTGATGGAGGAATGGATAAAGAAGATGTGGTACATATATACAATGGAATATTACTCAGCCATAAAAAAGAACAAAATAATATAATGCCATTTGTAGCAACATGGATGGACCTAGAGATTGTCATACTGAGTGATGTAAGTCAGACAGAGAAAGACAAATATCATATGATATAGCTTATATGTACAATCGAAAAAAATGATATAAATGAACTTATTTACAAAACAGAAATAGAGTCACAGATGTAGAAAACAAACATGGTTACCAGTGGGAAAGGGAGGAAGGGGGATAAACTGGGAGATTGGGATTGACATATACACACTACTATATATAAACTAGATAATTAATAAGGGCCTACTGTATAGCAGAGGGAACTCTACTCAATACTCTGTAATGATCTATATGGGAAAAGAATCTAAAAAAGAGTGGATATATGTGCATATATATATAACTGATTGACTTTACTGTACACCTGAAACTAATACAACATTGTAAATCAACTATACTCCAATAAAAATTTTTTAAAAAACAACAAATGAGAGAAAAAGGTGTGATAACAAAAGAATAATGATGTAGCATCTGGATTTTTATTTTGCATTTTACTGTAGTTAGAAATAAGGATTGACTATATATAAAGCTAAAGGAGGATAACAGTGAATCTGTACAGAAATATAACTAAGTTCTATATTTACATTGCACCTAATTTAGGAAAACAGATCTATGATCATGAAAACCAGCAGTTATTGAAAGAAGATGGGGGACTTCCCTGGTGATGCAGTGGTTAAGAATCCGCCTGCCAATGCAGAGGACATGGGTTCGAGCCCTGGTCCAGGAAGATCCCACATGCCACAGAGCAACTAAGCCCATGAGCCACATCTACTGAGCCAGTATGCCACAACTACTGAAGCCCGTGCACCTAGAGCCCGTGCTCTGCAACAAGAGAAGCCACCACAATGAGAAGCCCGCTCACCGCAATGAAGAGTAGCCCCCGCTCTCCAAAACTAGAGAAAGCCCACGTGCAGCAACGAAGACCCAATGCAGCCAAAAATAAATTAAAAAAAGAAAAAAAGAAGATGGAGGCATTTTAAACCAATAATTCCATCGAGAAGAACATTACATAGAATAAGTTAATGGAAATTATAATAAGGAAGCACAATTTTCTTAGGGAAGAACTTTGACAGATAAATAAAGAGCTACTTAGTTTCAGCAAGAAAAATATAGAATAAATCATATTCTTGCATCCTGATCTCAAGTAGTAGTGCTATTCTAAAAGTATATTATAAAAATAGAGAAATGGTAACCTTGAAATCACAGCAATTATTGATATTAATAACATAAGGAAAACAAACGATAATATTTCCACTGTTGGAAAATAAATTATGTCAGCATCTACCTTGAATATGTTTTTATTATTAGGTTGACATCTAATTTATATGAGGTTATATGGTAATTCTGCTTAGCAGTGTGAGAAAGTGTTATTATTTTACATTCACCTACAACGAGTATGCTAATTTTATCACATACCGATCTTTCTACTGCTGTGTAACAAGCCATCCTAAACAGTGGCTTAAAAGAATAACCACCAATTATTTTGTTTGCAAATCTGGGATTTGGGCTCAGGTAGACAGTTTGCTCAGGGTCTCTCACTGGATTGCAGTAAGATAGTGGTAGGGGTCATCTCTGGATTCGTCATTCAGGTATCTGGTACTTGGGCCGGGAAGACACAAAGAGCTCTGTGGGTCTCTCTCTTTCTCTCTCTTCATGGGCTCCAGGCTCTGAATGCAGTCTTTCCACGTGGTGAGTGAAGGCTCTCAGAGCAGGTGTCCCCAGAGATGCCAGCCGCATTACATGGCCTTTTCAAACCAAGCCTCAGAAGCCACAGCATTACCATGTCCCTTGTGTTACATTCTACAGTATTTGAAAAGGCAGTTATAAAGTCCCACACAGTTTGGAGGGGAGGGGACATAAGTCCCAATTCTTGATGGAAGGACTGTCAAAGAATCTGGGGACATGTTTTTTAAACACTATAGATTTATTTTGTGTTTATTTTTAGTTTCTATACCTTTCCTTTTTGCCCTCTCCCACCTCCAATACGCACACCACAAATATACTTTGGGTTGTACAGATCAAAGGTCATGGGTTCATTTAAATTTATTGCTCTAACTGTGTGCAAAACTTTTTGGTATTGTTCTTCAGTGACTATTTAAAAGAATTACTTAACATACCTTTCTGGAATGGCCCCTTTGGTATGTATGTCTTTGTTTTCATCAACATTTGTAAAAATAATTTTCTACCTTTACTTTCCAAACATTGTGTGAAATATAAGGAAGGCTACTTGGAAAAAATATTAAGTTGGAATATTTTCTTTTATAAATGTAGTGATTAAAAGAGGCAAGAGAAAATTAATATATTCTGTCCTAGTGAAAAGAACAGGGATATGTTTTACTCACAGAACAAAATCCTTACCTTTGTGTTGAATAAAGCTTGTCTAGTGTGAAAATGAAAATACAGCTATTTCCTTAAGTACATGATTATTATGACTGATTAGGTCAGTAATTTCAAGGCTTTTAGATCAGTGATTTCAAAGCTTTTTGAAGTATTGCTTTGATGTACTGTACTTCTAATATCTTCCACTGGCATTTTTCTCTTTATTTAAAATTAAAGAAATAATTTATGATTCATATAATAAGGAATTGGTAAATAGAATAAAATGTTACTTAAATAGGGAGTTATTTTCAATTTTATCTTAAGCTTATGTTGAGTCAGTCAGTCTCTAGGAGATTATATTGAGGAAATAGTAATAAATCTTTCCTCCATTTTCTGGCATTCATGTAGTTGCTTGCTAATGTAACTAAAATTCTGAAGACTCCAATACTTTAGAAAGTGAGCATTTTTTAGTTAATTGTCAAACAAAGAGTGATCCTAACTTTCCTTGATCTAAGTCTTCATTTGTATTAATAACCAGAGTGAGAGAAAAAAAAGGATGGGGGGATTTTTTTTTTTTTTTTTTCGGTATGCGGGCCTCTCACTGCTGTGGCCTCTCCCGTTGCGGAGCACAGGCTCCGGACGCACAGGCTCTGCGGCATGTGGGATCTTCCCAGACTGGGGCACGAACCCATGTTCCCTGCATCGGCAGGCGGACTCTCAACCACTGCGCCACCAGGGAAGCCCGGGGGGATTTTTTATACTTTCCCCATCCAGTCTAGAACTATGTGAACAGTTAATTACCAATATGTGAGTCAGGTTTTTTTTTTTTTTTTACATCTTTATTGGAGTATAATTGCTTTACAATGCTGTGTTAGTTTCTGCTTTATAACAATGTGAATCAGCTCTACATATACATATACATAAATCCCCATATCTCCTTCCTCTTGTGTCTCCCTCCCACCCTCCCTATCCCACCCCTCTAGGTGGTCACAAAGCACCGAGCTGATCTCCCTGTGCTATGCTGCTGCTTCCCACTAGCTATCTGTTTTACATTTGGTAGTGTATATGTGTCCATGCCACTCTCTCACTTCGTCCCAGCTTACCCTTCCCCCTCCCTGTGTCCTCAAGTCCATTCTCTACATCTGACTCTTTATTCCTGTCTTACCCCTAGGTTCTTCAGAACTTTTTTTTTTTTTTTTTAGATTCCATATATATGTGTTAGCATACGGTATTTATTTTTCTCTTTCTGACTGACTTACTTCACTCTGTATGACAGTCTCTAGGTCCATCCACCTCACTACAAATAACTCAATTTCGTTTCTTTTTATGGCTGAGTAATATTCCATTGTATATATGTGCCACATCTTCTTTATCCATTAATCTCTGGATGGACACTTAGGTTGCTTCCATGTCCTGGCTATTGTAAATAAAGCTGCAGTGAACATTGTGGTACATGCCTCTTTTTGAATTATGGTTTTCTCAGGGTATATGCCCAGTAGTGGGATTGCTGGGCCATATGGTAGTTGTATTTTTAGTTTTTTAAGGAAGCTCCATACTGTTCTCCATAGTGGCTGTATCAATTTACATTCCCATCAACAGTGCAGGAGGGTTTTCTTTTCTCCACACCCTCTCCAGCATTTATTGTTTCTAGATTTTTTGATGATGGCCATTCGA
This sequence comes from Mesoplodon bidens, assembly GCF_964165515.1. Taxonomy (NCBI): domain Eukaryota; kingdom Metazoa; phylum Chordata; class Mammalia; order Artiodactyla; family Ziphiidae; genus Mesoplodon; species Mesoplodon bidens. The sequence continues at coordinate 27,130,037 of NC_138166.1, forward strand.
GTCAGGTATTTTTAATGAGAGAAAAAAATCCTTAAAGAACTTAGCTGAGAAAAGTACTTTGTACAAATGCAGTACTTTAGGGCTCTTAGGAAGAGGCAGTTTTGCCGTACCCATGAGTAAAATCCCACAAACAGTAAAGTCCCAGGAGCTTGAGTTTTCTCTACCTTGAACTTCCTGAGAGAATATTATTGACGTAGCTGGCTTCCGAGCCAGGAGCTGCTGGGTGAAAATAGAAAACTAAAACCAAACCATACCATGTCAGGCAGCCTCCCACTCTCACAGCATTTTTGCAGAGAGCTTCTTCTTTATTACCAGCTGTGTCCTTTGTAAACAGTATATATGGCTAGGGGTCGAGGGGGTTTCAATTGTTTCTTTGCCTTGCTTTTAATCTGTAGAAGGGATAGGTTTACAGTATATTGTTTCTTCCAGATCTAAGTTCAAGATTTCTTCTTCTGTAGGTAATAGAAAGTGGTGATCTACATGGCATTATCACCCCTTAGCTAACCTTCCTCCAAATTCAACCCAGTTTTCAATGCAACTTTTCCTGAAAAAGGAAACCCTGGAGAAAGTTCACCCTGAGGTAAGACCAAAAGGTGATTTGTGGTAGAAATAACTGAATCAAAGAATATTCATGCTTAGGTGGGCCCTGATAAAATTTCTTTATAATATCCCCAGTCATGTCAGAGAGACCCAATATTGAAAGAGACTAAAGAACAAGATAAATCAATAAATAAAAAGGCTAAAAGGACTCCTGATTTGCCTGGCTTTCTCAGCTTGTACTTCAGTTTTGCAAAAAGCTACCTTTAGGACTCAGCCAACTGCAGACCTGCACACATACACAGGTAAGCTAACTCAGGAACCCTACCACGATGACATCCAATTAATAACATGAAGGCTGGTGGGGCAAAACTTTATCGACAAGCACAAAGACCTCAATAGATGAATACATGTAGGGATATGAAGTGTAATAAATATATCAATTCTCCCTGTATTGATCTATAAAAATATAATGAAATTCTAATAAAAAAACCAAAAAAAGGGGCTTCCCTGGTGGCGCAGTGGTTGAGAATCTGCCTGCTAATGTAGGGGACATGGGTTCGAGCCCTGGTCTGGGAGGATCCCACATGCCACAGAGCAATTGGGCCCGTGAGCCACAACTACTGAGCCTGTGCGTCTGGACCCTGTGCTCCGCAACAAGAGAGGCCGCGATAGTGAGACGCCCGCGCACCACGATGAAGAGTGGCCCCCGCTTGCCACAACTAGAGAAAGCCCTCGCATAGAAACGAAGACCCAACACAGCAAAAATTAATTAATTAATTAATTAACTCCTATCCTCAACATCTAAAAAAAAAAAAAAAATCAAAAAAAGACTCTGAAAAAGAATATATGTATATATATAACTAAATCACTTTGTTGTATACCTAAAACTAGTACAACATTGTAAATCAACTATACTTCAATAAAAAAATCAAAAATAAAATAAAAATAAATAAAGAAAGAAAAAAGTCATTTTTAAATCCATATGGGATATTAAAGGTCCAAAATTAACTAAAATATTTTTAATGAAAAGAATAATGGTGAAGGACACCATTCCAGATAACAACTTTGTTTATTTATGAGCATTTAGCAATGTCTAGTGAAGTTTCTACAGGTGCCTAGAATGCGGAGTACACAGCTCTAGGGGGCAGTGTTTACATAAATGAAAATGTAAGTTGTAGCCCTTGGAGCTGTGTTTGTGGCAGGCCTGCACATATACCTCAAACTAGATTTTATATCTACAATTATTATAAATTATTTTAAATATTAAGTATTTAAAATAGAAATTTTAAATATTTTCAATATTGAACATTAAATATTTAATATTAAATACTTAAATGTAATATTAATAGCTATAATAGTTAAATATTATATTTAATATGTATTAAAATATATAAATGTCATTAAAATATTATAATATACCATATAAATATAAAAATTTATAATTATATACATAGAAACATATATATTTTTTAGAAAACATGACACAGGTACATACAAAGACAATTCCAGGAATGTTTATTGCAGCATCATTTATTAGAAAAAAAATGAATTTCTACTAGTAGAGAATTGATAAAAAATTTAAAAATAATTGTTCATAATATAAAACAGTATATAACATTTAAGAAGAACAAACTAAATTGCAATATATGTTCATCGGCAGATTTCAAAAACATAATTTTGAGTGAAAAAAGCAAACTGTAAAGATTTGTTTAGATAAAAATTTAAAACACACTAAATCGTTCTATTTATTTATGGACATATACATAGGTAATAAAGGTATAAAAACATGTATCAAATGGATGTACACACATTTAGGATAGCAATTACCTTAAAAAGGAAAGAAAAGGTTTGGGATAAGATAGTGGCTTTCACCAGAATCTGAAGCATTTCTTTTCAAACAATTATTTGAATAAAGTATGGCAAAACTTTTAATGTGTGTTAAGTTGCAAGACTGAGGGCATGAGTATTTTGTATTATTCTTATACTTCTGAGAAATTTCATAATTAAATAAAAATTTTTTTAAGTTGTAAGTTGTCGATTGTGACATTTCTTGCTGAAAATCAAGTAAGATGAAGAGGTGACGTTGACCACTGGCTTTCAACAGAGCCTGGTTTTCAAACTTCAGTGTCGTCAAGGACGTCTATAGGACAGGCTAAAACATAGACTGCTAGAACCGAGACTTTCTGATTAAGTCTGAGAGTAGCTTGAGAATGTATATTTCCAACAAATTCCTTGATGATATTGATATTGCTGGTCTGGGGACCACACTTTGAGAATCACTGGTGTAGGTTATAAGTGACATTGATAACAGCCTTTTCAAGAGTGAATGGAAGAGAGAATGCATGAGTATTTTTTTCTGAATTAATGAATAGATTTTTTTTATGGTACCACTGTCAAAAACTAACTTAAATAAGGATAGAAAACCGTGTGGTCATTGCCTTAAATACTCTGTGTGTGTGTGTGTGTGTGTGTGTGTGTATATATATATATATATATATTTTTTTTTTTTTTTTTTTTTTTGCGGTACACGGGCCTCTCACTGCTGTGGCCTCTCCCGTTGAGGAGCACAGGCTCCAGATGCGCAGGCTCAGTGGCCATGGCTCACGGGCCCAGCTGCTCCGTGGCATGTGGGATCTTCCCGGACCGGGGTATGAACCCGTGTCCCCTGCATCGGCAGGCGGGCTCTCAACCACTGCGCCACCAGGGAAGCCCCCAAATATTGTATATTTTGAATATTAGAATCAGAATTTACTTATTATATTGAACAGAGTTGATACTGACAAATTATACCAATTACTTATCTCTTGATATGAAACGTTACCAAACAGGATTTTACAAACTTAATGTCATCATAATTTCAAAGGCATTCTGAAAAACAAGGTAACATATATGTATATACATATATACACATACATTTATTCATACACACATATTTATAAAAATATATTGGCCTTCAAAATTAAAGTGGTATTTGACATTTAGGAAATTAATAGCAAATGGATATTTGATAAGCAATTTAAATAAGTCCTTTAAATTGAGATCCAAATTTCAATATCACATCAGTTTCAAATACTAAAAGTATTTTAGGATTATTTGCATTTAACTTGATAACTCTGGGCTATCTGTGTCCTTTGGGAATTTAATATGAATTAGAATTACTCTATGGCTTTCCAGCAAAATCCATTAAGGGAAATTAAGCCCAAAGAGATTCTCTTACATCTGACATTGCTTAATGTGCTTACAGTATTAAATGGACACTCTACAACTAAAGATTAATTTGTTATAAAGAACTCACTTTATAAAACTCACTTAAAAACTCACTTATGTGGGTTTGTCTTTTCTTGAAATTATTTTCATACCTAAAGCTCTTATAATGAAGTAGAATAGAATTCATATACCTATTGATTTCTTTTTAATTGGAAGAGTTTTAATTGGGATTTCAAAGTAATTTTTTAAAGCGATTTTTTACTGAATTAACACTTTTTTCTCTAAAAATTTAGGTTAATAAGTTATTGTCACTTTCTGGCTATCCTTCCAATTTATGTCTTTTTATCGTATCAGAGAGTCAGTAACTACATAGAATGAATTTGAAACAATGGCTACATTTGGCAAAGCATCAAAATTACCTGGGGGAACTTGTTAAAAATATAGATTTCCATATCACATCTCTAATTCTTATCAATTCTAATTCCCTATGTCTAAGGAAGGACCCAGCAGTGTGATTTTCATTCCAAAGTTGCATGGCTACCCTTGGAACTGATCTTTTCCTATAGAGAAACCTTAGGGAACACAAGGAGCCTTTGGGAACATGGCAAATATTTCAAGGAGGCCCTGACCTACACCAAGGACGCATGCTACTATTTTCTAATTGCTGAGGCCATGTGAAAGTTTCACTTTTGCTTATTCTGTGCCCTAATAAACTCCCAGCCCCTGCAGGACAAGAAAAATTTCTAAGAAGCAAGTCAGGCTTGAAAGTTTGTAACATCAAGGATAACACCACCTGTCTTCATAAAAACCAGTCTTGTTTCTCTATGTTTGCAGTTATGTTTCCCTTTTAGAAAAAGGGTTAAATACGCCTCCTTCCTCGCCTAAGGCAATACACCTGCATGAATTTTTGTTACCAAAGCCTTGTATTCCTCATGCTTATAATCTCTTGACAGTTTCATTATTGCCGTTGTCTCTTCAGGCTTAGTAGTAACACAGCTAATATTGTGTTCCCCACATACATTCTAGCTGCTTTGCCAGTTTTGGCTTTTCAAGACAAAAAGATGCAGAAATATGCAAGAAGACAATGGTTAGATGATCCAACAAATTGACTCTTTCCTGACTTCACTTTTAAACTAAGCCCAGAGCAAACCAAACGTATGAATGCATCTGTGTGGAGCTTCCCTAATGCTCTGTGCACATCTCAAGTCTTTGTACTATGTCATTTTTTAAAAATGATCTGGGTGTGTGTTAGCAGTCTAGGTTGGACAAAGACTCTTTGAAAGTACAGGCTGTCATCAACGTCAGAAACAACATCAGTGGTAGTATCATCGGGAAATTATTAGGTAATATTTGTTGAGCACTGAGTAATGTTTTACGTTATTTAGAAATAGGATGTCATTTAAAAATGTCCTTTACAAACAGGATGCCATTTAAATCCTTAAAACAAACGCTGCCATCAACGTTAGAAACAACATCAGTGGTAGTATCATCGGGAAATTATTAGGTAATATTTGTTGAGTACTGAGTAATGTTTTATTTTATTTAGAAATAGGATGTCATTTAAAAATGTCCTTTACAAATAGGATGCCATTTAAATCCTTAAAACAGACCTGTGGGATAGGTACTATTCTGCTTTATGTAGGCTCAGTTATTTCTCTCAGCAGCTATCTAAAATAGAGATTAATATTATTCCTATTTTATTCCCATTCTATAGATGTGGAAAGGGAACTTCATAAAATGGTTTTAGAATCCCTTCTACTTCTGACCTGCCCTGATTTATAAGTATAAATGCTGGAGATCACAATGTAAATAAATAATAGCACCATACTGGTCCGCTGGACCAAGCTGGATGCTGGCAACATGAAATCAGAATGTGTGCTGGTAGACTACTTAATGTGTTAGGAGTGAATGGACTGTTGAGCAACAGTAGAACTACGCTTTTCACTGCCTTGAAAATAATTTAGTTCCCTTTTAACCACAGTGTTGTCCTTTGATCTAGGGAGGGAGCCTGAGGGAAAAGAGGCACCAGGGCGGAACTCAGCACCTTCAGTGTCTGTGTTTGTGTAAACACACAGGAGAAAGACACCATCAACGAAGGAAAACAGCCCCAGAGAAATATGTATGCTAAGGAATATTCAATCTATTTTGGATTCATTAATATGAATGCTTCTTCTGCCTCCACAGATTTGAGATATGACAAAGCCCAGAGCCCTTCTGCAAAGCATCTCTTCACTCCAATTAGTTTGCTATTTTTCTCTGAGGTCGCTGATATTTCTAAATGAGTTTTAGTTAGATGAATTACCTTCATACTTTGAGAACTATTGTGAATTCTGAGGACCTTTGTGCAAAAGTTTAAAAATAAATAAAGTTTCGTCAATTGTGCAGTAGAAATGGGAAATATCCTAAGGGAACAGTAAGATAAACTTTGTTCTTGAGCTCTTCTTTAGCTCTCTCTCTCTGTCTTTATATGTTGCTCCACACTTCCATGGATATTATTCCCTAATGTTTTTAGAATACACTATTAAAGCAGAATTATAGAACAACATTGCACTCATCCTCAGGTGGCATTTCTCACTCTACTTTCAAAATAAATGACGGAAACACACACATCCATATTCTAATACAGTATTGTAAAGTTTGGTGGAGAGCATAAAAGTAAATAGTTAAGATTCCTTTTAATAACCATATTTTCAGCATTTTTTCCATGTACAGGACCAGTTTTAATATTGACTACTAATTCTCTCTGCTATCCACATCACGCACGAGCAGAGCGCTAGGACATGTAAAATATAGGCATCACACCTACCCACCTTCCATTATATTATTCATAAATTCTTAAGTCATTATATTCAATTTAGGTTCTACAGTTAAGGGACCATGGGGAAGAAAATTAAAAAAAAAAAAACAGAGTAAATGAGGTAATTCAGGTTGCCTAGGAATATCGAAGGATAAATTTAGCAATGATTTTCAAGCACACAGAGACTGTGATCTCCATCTCCCCGGAGGTTAGAAAAGGAAAGAAGAGACCTAAACCACAGCCTAAGAGGATTAAGTTGGATATATAATCATAGCAGGCCAGAGTGAAAAAGACTATAAGATCGTCTGGTGCATCGTCTCTCTTTCAGAGAGCAGGAAACTAAAGCCCACAGAGGGAGGCTTAGTGTGTAAAGTTATATTGTAGGCAGCAGGCTAAAACCTGTGGCCTTCGAGGACTCAGCCTCCTGTGAGTGAAGAAGGATAGATATGGGAATGGATTACCAACAGACAATGGGTTTTCCTTCTCAGAGTGACAAGATTTTACAAACAATCCAACAGACAAATTATCATTTTCATTTTTTCACTAATCAGCACAGAATATTTTCAATTATTTTCACATGGCCCCAGTAAAGGAAAAGAGATGACTTTATCTTTTTTCTCTTTGGGTGTAGATTTTTCTTTGGGTGATTCAGTCATTCAGCAAATATATCTTGAGCATAGATGCTTTGCTAAGGAGAACAATATAGTGGGCCTTCCCTGAGAAACACATAGCTGAGTGCAGTGATTCCCAAAAAATGCTATGTGGATAAGGTGCCTGCTTCTTTATGAAAAATTTTAAGCGGTCTGGGAAGACAAAGTTGCGAGACTTTCACAGATCTAAATTCTTTAAAATATACATAGGTAGTCATTTCTACCTTTTTGGTGTTAAAATACCTTTTATTTCATTCATGAAATGATGCTAAGAAGTAAATTTGATGTTAGGATATTTTTATTACCTGATTTATTAAAGCAAAAAATATTGCTCATGAAATTAAAAATCTGGTCTAGTACAATGAGTCGGTAATTTTAACACTGAAAAATGTACCGTGATAAAGGTACGGGTATTGTAGAAAAGCAGAGGAACACTGTATTAGTATTAAATTTAGACACATTTGACAGAAAACAACACAACATTACAGGAGATGAAAGAAGTCTAGAGCTAGGAAGTATGGGGTAATAGGATGATTCCCTGTCTCTTTCCAGCTCACCGCTCTATCATCTTAAAGTTTGGTTTAAAACAACTGTTGAACTCTAACCGTTCCACCCAAAGAGAGAGGGAAAAAAAAAGAAGCAGGTTTTTAATCTTTTTATCACAAACTTACACAAGATACTTCTCTCAGAAGTCCCAGTCAATACACTTCTTATATCTCACTGGCCAGAACTATGTTGACTCTTAGATACAAGAGTGTTTGGGGAATTGATCATTTTCACCTGGGCCAAATGCTGTCACAAACAAGACTGGGATTCTGTTAGATGGCAGCAACAATCAATTAAGAGCATCTTATTTAGCTTTTAAGTATAATACAATAGTTTGAATAGGGAAAAGAGAAAGAAAAGGATTGGGGAATGACAGCAGTTAGCAAAGAAAGTTTATATATTATTATTTTCAAACACGGTTAAGTAACCTTTTTTTCTTTAGGAACGCTTTTCTTTTTTTGTATTTTTCCAGAAAAAAAATCTGATTTTTTTTTTCCAAGTAAGGATGACTAGCAGGTGTTTCATAGTCTGTACATGGATGAGGCTTAGAAATGCAGTTCTGTGTGTTCTGGAGTGAAATAAATGTTAGCTTTGGTAGAATTAATAGTTTCTCCTACCTGCTGATGCCTCTTAAAAACAAATAAATGTTAGCACAACATCAGTTAATGGTAACTTGTTTGAGGATCATTCTATTTTTTTTTTTTTTTTTTTTTGCGGTACTCGGGCCTCTCACTGCTGTGGCCTCTCCCGCTGCGGAGCACAGGCTCTGGACGCGCAGGCTCAGCGGCCATGGCTCATGGGCCCAGCCGCTCCGCGGCATGTGGGATCTTCCCGGACCGGGGCACGAACCCGTGTCCCCTGCATTGGCAGGCGGACTCCCAACCACTGCGCCACCAGGGAAGTCCCCTTTTTTTTTTTTGATCATTCTATTTTTGCATATACTTAGGCAAAGTTCAATCTTTGCCTTTGTAATTAAAGAGCAAAGTTTTAGTAAACCCTTTTCCTGGTTTATTGTTAATAATTAAATTTGGTGTTTTAGTTAAAAAATGAACTTTATTCTTTTATTAAGTGTATGGTCTATAGACACATATTATTTTATTATACCACTTATGTTCTATTTAGAAGTCATGTTTTAAACTCGAAATTTCATTGATTTTAGCAATTTTCTATAGCTGTTGCAATGCCCGCTGAAAAGTAGATAGAAAACTCTTCTTCACTGTAGCAAAGCCACGATCCTTAGCAATATTTTCTTTCTGTCTTATAGTTCATGTCCAGATTATGTAAAAGGTGTCACGAGTGAAAATTTTGTTCCAGAAATAAAATACTAATTTTACTGTAGACCGATTCTCAACTTCAAAAAGTTAGGGGTAAATATCTAAATTACTATTAAATATTCTCTGTTTTTTAGATTTGAAGTACTTAGGCACATTAATCTTCAAAATTTGATGAACAGTTTAAGTCACAAAACTTTTAAAATTTTGTAGGTGGAATACAGAATCAGGTTAATCCTCAAGTTTTCAATATGTTTCATAATTGTATCCATAACTAAAATTAGATAAAGAAAAATATTGATTGTTTTAATTTTCTGAGTTTCATGACTGACATGTGGAAGTGTTTAAACTCCACTTTTGTTTTGTCTAATTATTTGTTTTGAAAATCACAATTCAATTTAACCACAGTCAGGTAACCTAAGCTCACTGCAGTGGGATCTCCATATTAAAGTAGTTTGATATAGATGTTTCTGTTCTATTATAGCAATTACTATATATAATTTAATTCCAAGAAAAGTGGTTCCTTCCTATTCAGTTCAAAGTAAGTGTGTACAGATATACCTGGGAGACATTACAGGTTTGTTTCCAGACCACTGTAATAAAGCGAGTCACACATGAATTTTTGTTTCCCAGTGCATATAAATAATGGTTCCACTATCCTGTAATCTAGTAAGTGTGCAATAGCATTATGTCTAAAGAAAAGTATACATCTTAATTAAAAAATCTTTTATTGCTAAAAAATGTTAACCATCATCTGAAGCTTCCAACTAGTCATAATCTTTTTGCAGTAATAACGTCAAGGATCACTGGTCACAGATCATAATAAAAATGTAATAATAATGCAAGAGTTGGAAATATGATGAGAATTACCAAAATGTGACACAGAAACACAAAATGAGCAAATGCTGTTGGAAAAATGGCACCAACAGACTTGCACCACACAGGGTTGCTCCAAACCTTCTATTTGTAAAAAAAACTTAGGATTTGCGAAGTGAAATAAAGCAAACTGTGCTCAAAGGAGGTAAGCCTGGATGGCGTGTAGTGTTTATATATGTGTGGGTGTGGGTGTGGGTGTGGGTGTGTGGCAGGGCGGGAGTCCCCTACTTACTTTTTGATAGCCATAGTTCCAGTCTAGTAAATTGAAAATACTGTGTGGTAAACCTACAAAATCCAACTTTGATCTCCTTTTTGTGAGCCATCCGAATTACTCAGAAGGACAAAAACAACGGGGAAGAATGAGTAATTTCCTTTCATTTACAGTAAACTCAGCCTTTCTGGTTTTAGAAAGTGGCACACCTTGTCTTTCCTGCTTAGAAAACTACTGAAGTTTGTAATTCAGACCTGTGTTTGGGTTTCCTAGTCAACTTAAAGTTTACAAGTTAACGTCACATGGAAAACCCATCTTATGGTAAAGTTACAGAAGGCACATTAATCATGAAGTGAATAAAATGAGCTTCTTATTAGGGAATTTGGGGGAGAAGAAAACCAATCAAAATATAAGGTTTATGACAAGTTTGGCTATATAATTGTAATTCTCTTTAAGAATGACCTTTTCATAATTGCATTATCTGGTAAAAAGTTTGGCTTTGAAAATGTGGGCTTTTGAACAGCTTACAACAAATGAAAGACAAATTTCACTAGGTAATATATTTACAGGGTTCAAAAACAATAAACTGTGAAAAGATGAATAGTGAAAAAAGTCTTCCATTCATGCCCGTCTCCCAACTAGACATTAGCATTATCTACCCTACTCTTACCCATAACTGCTCTTATTAACTTCTTATGTATAATTCATAAGTCTATGCTTCCTGTTTAAGCACATACAAATAAGCATAAATATATATCATTTGCCCCCCCCCCTTTTTTTTACAGAAAGTTTAGTATGTGTGTTATTTTAAAAACTATTTTTTCTCCTTAATATATCTTGGAGATTTTTCAACATCACTCTATTCATGGAACTTTCTTTTTTAATTAAGGTATAATTGAAATACAGCACTATATTAGTTTCAGGTGCACAACATAATGATTCGATATTTGTATATATTGCAAAGTGATCACTATAATGTCTAGTTAAGATCTGCCACCACACATAGTTACAGAATTCTTTTCTTGTGATGAGAAATTTTAAGATCTACTCTCTTAGCAACTTGCAAATACGCAAGACAGTATTATTAACTCTAGTCACCATGCTGTACTTTACTTGTGGACCTTAATGCAAAGTCATTAAGTACATAAAGTAGCACTGTGGCTAGAGAGAAATGAATTAGGATAACTCCTGGGCCATACATAGATATGACCCTTAAATTATAATCCCTAGGAGAATAAAACTGTCTGTTATATATATATATATATATATATATATATATATATATATTTTTTTTTTTTTTTGCGGTACACGGGCCTCTCACTGCTGTGGCCTCTCCTGCTGTGGAGCACAGGCTCCGGACGCGCAGGCTCAGCGGCCATGGCTCACGGGCCCAGCCGCTCTGTGGCATGTGGGATCTTCCCGGACCGGGGCACGAACCCGAGTCCCCTGCATTGGCAGGCGGACTCTCAACCACTGCGCCACCAGGGAAGTCCTGTCCGTTATCTTTGAATTTAACAAAATGTAATATATACATAGATTTTTCTCTAATATATAGATTTTTCTCTGATCTATATACATAGATTTTTAACCTCAAACCAATATTAATCTTAATTAGCTAATAATAAAATTATATGTTAAAGTTATTTAATTGTATCATAAATTTAATTTAAAAATAGATAACATTCTCTATTATTTTAAGGTACTTATAAAGTAAGAGAATGGGAAGGGTTCGCATGGATACATCACACAGAATGGGAATCTCTGTACAGCTAAAACTAAAAGTGGAGGGAATCAAAGTCTTCCTAATAAGAGTCTTCATTTAAAGGATAATCATTATTTAAATAATTCATTATTTTGTACTAATGCTTAATATGTTGTGTTTAATTTTTACCATGTGTATTTTTATAATTTTTAATGAAGAGGCAGGACTATAAGAAAGTTGTTATATGTTAATTCTTAAAGGATATACCTCCAGTTTTGCTGTTTAAGCTTAATTAAACCTATTGTTTTAAAAATTGCTTTTAAGCCATTCTAAAAGAGTAAATAAACGTATCATTAAGTGTATAAAGACAAATTTCAGATACCAAATGAAGCTAAAAGTAAACATTAGACCTCAAATTATTCAAATTGGAAAATATAAACCATTTGAAAGGCTGTTTAATAAAAACTAAATTAGGATTTTAAATAACCTTTTTTCCCTCACTCCACTTCTAAATATACCAAACACAGTTTGTGAATAATACCGGAAAGGTAAAGGGTATTTACTCTAAATGATCAGGTAGTTTCTTAGATGTTACATTTTGTTACATCTCAGTCCCCTCACTATACACACACACACACACACGCACACACACATACACATACACATACACATACACAGTGGTCATGAGGAGAGAGTGTTAAAAATTCTTCAGCCTCAAAAGAAAAAAAAGAAGTTCCTCAAAAGTTAAACATGGCATTTACCATTTGATTCAGCAATTCTACTCATAGGTATATAGCCAAATAATTGAAAACAGGTACTCAGATACATGGATGCTCATGTTCATAGCAACTTTCTTAACAACAGCCAAAAAGCGGAAAAAGCCCAAGTGTCCATCAATGGATTAATGCATAAATACATTGTGATATACACATACAATGAAATATTCAGCATAAAAGCGAATGAACTACTGATACATGTACAGCATTGGATGAACCTTGAAAGCATTACACTACGCAAAAGAAGCCGGACACAAAAGGTCACATATAGTACGATTCCTTTTGTATGACATGTCCAAAGAATATAAATCCCTAGAGACAGAACACAGTTTGGTGGTTGCCAGGGGCTGGGGAGAGGAGACAAGAAAATGGGGAGAAACTGCTTATGAGGTATGGGGTTTTATTTTGGAGAAATAAAAATGTTTTGGAATGAGATAGAGATGGAGAGTGTACAGCATCATGAATGTACTAAATATCACTAAATTGTTCATTTTAATAGACACTACCAAATGTAAAACTGATACCTAGTGGGAAGCAGCCGCATAGCACAGGGAGATTAGCTCAGTGCTTTGTGACCACCTAGAGGGGTGGGAAAGGGAGGGTGGGAGGGAGGGAGATGCAAGAGGGAAGAGATATGAGGATATATGTATATATATATAGCTGATTCACTTTGTTATACAGCAGAAACTAACACACCACTGTAAAGCAATTATACTCCAATAAAGATGTTAAAAATAAATAAATATAATAAGTAAAATAAAATGATTAAATTTTTGTTATGTGAATTTCACCTCAATAAATTAAAAAGTCAATTTCAGAATCTTGGCCACGGGTAAAATAAAGCTTACTGGTATGAAAATATATTTTACTTTTTTCTCATTTATAGTAAGCAAAAGGCTAGGCAACCAAATAAGTATACAGTTTTACACATTCCTTTATTAACTTTTATTTACTTTTTCCACCTAGTTCAAAGTAACATAAAACACTGATAAGTTGCATACTAATTTGTAACTTATTAGCACCAAAATGCTTTTGATTTCAACATAGTGTTTTCTCATTTAATATTATGAATATCAGGAATTGATAAATATTGTTAATTTGTGTGGTAAATGCCCTGATTGCATTTGTACTTGATACCAATTGGGTATTATTAGGTGTTTATAAGGTAGTTTTTAGAACAGATTTGAGAATATCTGTTCATTGAATTTTAAAATATATACATATCTCCTCTGTATAATATTTTTAGAACAGATTTGAGAATATCTGTTCATTGAATTTTAAAATATATACATATCTCCTCTGTATAATATTTTAAAATGATATCTTATTTGAATTCATGGAAACAGAAGTTTTGTACATGAGCTGAGGAAGGTACAAACTGAGCATAATCATTTTGGGTGGTAGGAGAAACGGCTTCTAACCTTTTATACGCCAGCCATAGTTGATCCATTTTCTTATTTCTGGACACGGCTTTTTTACATAAGAATAATCTTTTTCTGGGGGCTTCCCTGGTGGCACAGTGGTTGAGAGTCTGCCTGCTGATGCGGGGGACACGGGTTCGTGCCCCGGTCCGGGAGGATCCCACATGCCTCAGAGCGGCTGGGCCCGTGAGCCATGGCCACTGGGCCTGTGCGTCCGGAGCCTGTGCTCCGCAATGGGAGAGGCCACAACAGTGAGAGGCCTGCGTATCGCAAAAAAAAAAAAAAAAAGAATCATCTTTTTCTAATTTATCAAAAATTTTCTAAGCTAGACCATATCCACTTTTTCTACCCACAAAACAGAAAAGTCATAAATATAAATATTGAAGTCCACAATTTTCCCATCTTCGTATGCTCTCTACTCTCATATTACAGTGACCGATTTTCCAGCAGACACTTCTAACCATAGCATTAAAACCATGTTCTCATGTGTATAATTAAGTTCTTCCTACTTTAAATAAATGCCTTTGGTGTTGTGAGACTTGACCTGGTCAGTGAAGTTAGACTTTTGTTCCAGAAGCAAGTCTATTTTCGAAAACCATCCAGCAAACTGGCAGAGCCAGCAGCAAGCTTCCTTGCTTTTTTGAGGAAAACAAAACAAAACTCAACCAAAAGCTGACAAATACGCACAACCCAATATAGGCTGCGGTCCTAAAGCAGTTAGTGTGTTGAATTACAGGACTCATTTTCCAGGGAGGAAATTCCAAACACCACCACTCAATATTGAGTACAAATGTACAATGAAGACTATCAGACAAAAAGTCTGTACTCTTGCATTGTTTCCACAAAATATAAGGAAAATTTTCTATATAAAATTTCTTCTCTGTGTTATATAAATAACTGGTATATGTAACTCATTACATCTATTTAAAATATGTTTTGCTCTTTGCTGTGAGTAAACTGCAGTCTCCTATTATATACCACTGGGTTGTTTATGTATTCTTCGTGAATTTTTACTTATTACCACCTTTTGTTGCTAAGAGTAGAGGTGAACCAGCATTGCAGTACACTGACCACTGTCATTAGCAATCAATGCAAGGCTGCTCTGGTTTCATTTTATCTCATTTTATTTGTCTCTTTCTCTCTGCTCCCCACTCTTATTCTACTTTCTCCCTAGCCATTTTCTTTGATATGTTTACTACATGTCCCTAAACTTAATAAATTACTGGATAATATTAGTTAAATTTCTGTTTCTTTAAAATTTACATGTTTCTCTACCTTATTCATGCAACACTTTTTGAGATACGTTTATGCTGTTGTCTAGTATTTAGTTTCTTACTTTTACTATAGCACTGTATTCCATAGTATGCAACAATCCTTCAATTTTTCCATTTCCCCAGTGATCTCCTCTAGGTAATTCCAACTCCCAGAGCCACAAATAATGCCATGATAAACTTACTGAACAAGTGCCCATGTGATGCCATGTGAGAATTCTGCTTTCATTTTGATAACAGCACATTATTTATTTATTTTTAATATCTTTATTGGAGTATAATTATTTTACAATGGTGTGTTAGTTTCTACTTTATAACAAAGTGAATCAGCTATACATATACATATATCCCCATATCCCCTCCCTCTTGTATCTCCCTCCCACACTCCCTATCCCACCCCTCTAGGTGGTCACAAAGCACTGAGCTGATCTCCCTGTGCTATGCGGCTGCTTCCCACTAGCTATCTACTTTACATTTGGTAGTGTATATATGTCCATGCCACTCTCTTACTTTATCCCAGCTTACCCTTCCCTGTGTCCTCAAGTTCATTCTCTATGTCTGTGTCTTTATTCCTGTCCTGCCCCTAGGCTCTTCAGAACCAAAATTTTTTTTAGATTCCATATATGTTTTACCATACAGTATTTGTTTTTCTCTTTCTGACTTGCTTCACTCTGTATGACAGTCTCTAGGTCCATCCACCTCACTACAAATAACTCAATTTCATTTGATAAGAGCATATTAGATTTTAACTTGCTCCCCATATATATTTCAGAATTGCAACAGACCAATAACTGCTGCATCCATATCATTCTTGCACCTTTGTGAAGAAGAGCATTTAACGTGACTCCTTGTTCCACCAGGGTATACTGGCAGTGTAGAGGCAGCTAATCTTTTTATTTCTCCGAACTGAGAAGAGACACATCTGGGTTTGATGTAGAGACTATCAGACATCACCCAGAGATCCTGAACTTCAAGGTGATGCCTATGACCAGATGCAAATTTGGACTGAGTGTAGTTTGCCTGTAGGAAGGAGAGTGGGCCAAATGACCAGAAGGGCAAACCGTGGTTACCATTAATACTGCTCATTAAATATTTCTGCCTCTCTGCCTTTGGGGCAAATAATGGAGTGGGACAGTGGAACAGAGTGACATCTGTCAGTTCTGGCCCAACTATTGAATTTTTGATGGGAGAACCCCTCCAAAACACTCTTTTTATCTGCCACATTGACCAGCAATAGTACAGATGGTATTTCTTGGTCATTCTGTATCCAGACATGAGGAAAACACCCTCCACGAGTTCCATAATGGACACACAGTGGAAGAATAAATCAGCGCTGGTTTGAGATTTTGAAAGTATCTGTTACCAAAGCATTACCTAACCTAAAAGTGATACAACCACATATACCTAAGTAAGAGCACTAAATCATTGGGTATCCACACTCATAATTTTGCTAAAGACTGACAACTGTACTGCATAAATCCTTGCTAACACTTGATATTAACCTTTCCTAATTTTTGCCATTCTTCCATGTATAGGGTGTAATGATTTTCTGCGTTTTCTGTTAGGTTGATTCCTAAATACTTAAAAGTTTTTCACTGCCACTGTGAATTCTGCTATTATTAAAATCTCACATACATTGTTGCTAGTCTAGAGGAAAGTTATTAATCTCTGGAAGTTGGTCTGGCACTGGTTGTCATTTCTGGGTGCTCTTATTAATCATTTATGTTGGGGTGTTTTTAAGTAGGTGACTATGCAACAATAATGACAATATTATCTCTCTCTTCCAATTAATAAATCTACCATTTTCTTATCTTGTAATATTAATGAGAAATTCTAATATCATACCAAATAGGTGTTCAGTTCCTGAATGTAATGTGAATGATGACAAAGTTTTCGTATGAAATGTAATGTTTGCTATGGGATGGTAGTTGCCTATGTTCCCATTTTTCCAAATTTTCTTTTAAATGAAACAAATTCAGTTTTATTGAAATATAGGTGACTCACAAATTATGTTCATTTCAGGTGTACTACATAGTGATTTGACAATTGTATACATTATGAAATGGTATTTCATCATGATAAGTCTAGTAACCATCTGTCGCCATACAAAGTTATTACAATATTATTGACCACTTTCCTTATGCCATATAGTACATTCTTATGGCTTATTTATTTTATAACTGGAGGTTTGTACCTTTTGATCCCCTTTACCTATTTCACCCCACCACCAGCCCCGTCCCCCCTGGCAACTGCCTGTTTGTTCTTTGTATCTATGAATGTGTTTTCATTTTTTTTGTTGTTTGTTTTGTTTTCTAGATTTAACATATAAGATCAAATGGTATTTGTTTTTCTCTGTCTGACTTATTCTACTTAGCATAATATGCTCCAGATCCATCCATGTTGTCACAAATGGCAAGATTTCTTTTCTTATGGCAGCATAATATTTCATTGTGCAACATGCTCCCCCTCTGATCTCTGGAGCTATGTGCTGTAGGGGTGCCCCCTATGTGGGCTGCATGCAACCTACTGTTTTGGTGGGGTTGACTACTGGTACACAATCCTGGCCCCCTACCTGGCTGGCTACGAGGCCATACTTGGTATAGTGGCTGTAGGCCTGCTGGATGGTGGGGTAGGCTTTCTGCATGGTTGGCTGCACAACTGGTGGGTGGGGCCAGGAGCCTGCAAGGCTGTGTGTATGGCTGGGGTGGGGGGGATACTCGCCTAGTACGTTTCTAAGTATAAATAGGAGCCCTTCAAGATGGCAGAGAAGTAAGACGTGGAGATCACCTTCCTCCCCATAAATACATCAGAAATACATCTACATGTGGAACAACTCCTACAGAACACCTACTGAACGCTGGCAGAAGACCTCAGACCTCCCAAAAGGCAAGAAAGTACCCACGTACCTGGGTAGGGCAAAAGAAAAAAGAATAAACAGAGACAAAAGAATAGGGATGGGACCTGCACCTCTGGGAGGGAGCTGTGAAGGAGGAAAGGTTTCCACACACGAGGGAGCCCCTTCACTGGCGGGGATGGGGCGTGGGTGGAGGGGAAGCTTCGGAGCCATGGAGGAGAGCGCAGCAACAGGGGTGAGGAGGGCAAAACAGAGAGATTCTCGCACAGAGGATCGGTGCCGACCTGCACTCACCAGCCCGAGAGGCTTGTCTGCTCACCCGCCGGGGCGGACGGGGCTGGGATCTGAGGCTCGGGCTTCGGAGGTCAGATCCCAGGGAAGGACTGGGGTTGGCTGCGTGAACACAACCTGAGCGGGTTAGTGTGCCACAGCTACCCAGGACAGCGCCCGGGAGAAAGCTGGACCTGCCAGAGAGGCAAGAGACCTTTGGGGGCACGTGAGGAGAGGGGATTCCTTCCCCGTGTGCCCAAAGAAGGCAGAGCACCGCCTAAATGAGCTCCAGAAATGGGCACGAACCTCGGCTATCAGCTTAGACCCCAGAGATAGGCATGGACTGCTAATGCTGCTCCCACTGCCACCAAGAATCCTGTGTGCAAGCACAGGTCACTATCCACACCCCTTCAGGAGCCTGTGCAGCCCACCACTGCCAGGGTCCTATGATCCAGGGACAACTTCCCTGGGAGAACACATGGTGTGCCTCAGGATGCTGCAACATCATGCTGGCCTCTGCTGCCTTAGGCTCACCTGACATTCCAATTATGACTACCGTGCCCCTCCCTCCCCCAACCTGAGTGAGCAAGAGAGCCCTACTCAGCTGCTGCTTTAACCCCCTCCTGTCTGGGTGGGGAACAGACTCCTGAGAGCAGCCTACATGCAGAGGCGGGACCCAAACCAAAGCTGAACCCCAGGAGCTGTGCGAAGAAAGAAGAGAAAGGGAAATCTCTCCCAGCAGCCTCAGGAGCAGCGGATTAAATCCCGACATGCAACTTGATAAACCCTGAATCTGAAAAATAACTGAACAGACAACAAATGTTCCCAAAATTGAGGCAGAGGACTTCGGGAGCAACTGTAAACCTGGGGCTTGCTTTCTGTGTCTAATTTGTTTCTGGTTTTATGCTTATCTTACTTTACTATTTAGAGTTTATTATCATTGGTGGATTTGTTTATGGGTTTGGCTGTTATCTTCCTCCTTGTATATATACATTTATATATATACATATGTATATATATATATATTTTTCCTTTTTCTCTTTTTGTGACTGTGTATCTGTATGCTTCTTTGTGTGATTCTGTCTGTATAGGTTTGCTTTAACCATTTGTCTGAGGGTTCTGTCTATTTGTTTTTGTTTTTTTTTCTTTCTTCCTTTTCTTCTAAGCCATGTGGCTGGCAGGGTCTTAGTGCCCTGGCCAGGTGTCAGGCCTGAGCCTCTAAGGTAGGAGGACCGAGTCCAGGATATTGGGCCACCCAAAACCTCGTGGCCCCACATAACATCAATGAGCAAGAGGCCTTCCAGAGATCTTTGTCTCAACACTAAGACTCACCTCCACCAACAGCCAGCAAGCTCCAGTGCTGCACACCCAATGGCAAACAACTAGTAAGACAGGAACACAACCCCACCCATTAGCAGAGAGGCTGCCTAAAATCATACCAAGTTCCCAGACACCCCAAAACACACCACTGGATGCAGCCCTGCCCACCAGAAGGAAAAGATACAGCCCCACCCACCAGAACACAGGCACCAGCCCCCTCTACCAGGAAGCCTACACAAGCCACTGAACCAACCTCATCCACTGGGGCAGACACCAAAAATAATGGGAACTACTAACCTGCAGCCTGCAAAAAGGACACCCCAAATACAGTAAGTTAAACAAAATGAGAAAGCAGAGAAATATGCAGCAGATGAATGAACAAGGTAAAAACCCACCAGACCAAACAAATAAAGAGGAAATAGGCAGGGTGCCTGAAAAAGAATTCAGATTAATGATAGTAAAGATGATCCAAAATCTCAGAAGTAAAATGGAGAAAATACAAGAAACATTTAACAAGGACCTAGAAGAACTAAAGAGCCACCAAACAATGATGAAACACAATAAATGAAATTAAAAATACTCTAGAAGGAATCAATAGCAGAATACCTGAGGCAGAAGAATGGATAAGTGACCTGGAAGATAAAATAATGGAAATAACTACCACAGAGCAGAAAAAAGAATGAAAAGAATTGAGGACAGTCTCAGAGACCTCTGGGACAACATTAAATGCACAAACATTCAAATTATACGGGTCCCAGAAGAAGAGAAAAAGAAAGGGACTGAGAAAATATTTGAAGAGATTATAGTTGAAAACTTCCCTAATATGGGAAAGGAAATAGTCAATCAAGTCCAAGAAGCACACAGAGTCCCATACAGGATAAATCCAAGGAGAAACAGGCCAAGACAAATATTAACCAAACTATCAAAAATTAAATATAAAGAAAAAATATTAAAAGCAGCAAGGGAAAAGCAACAAATAACATACAAGGGAAACCCCATAAGGTTAACAGCTGATCTTTCAGCAGAAACTTTGTAAGCCAGAAGGGAGAGGCAGGACATATTTAAAGTGATGAAAGGGAAAAAGCTACAACCAAGATTACTCTACCCAGAAAGGATCTCATTCAGATTCAACAGAGAAATTAAAATCTTTACAGACAAGGAAACGGTAAGAGAATTCAGCACCACCGAACTAGCTTTACAACAAATGCTAAAGGAACTTCTTTAGGCAGAAAACACAAGAGAAGGAAAACACCTACAGTAACAAACCCAAAACAATTAAGAAAATGGTAAAAGGAACATACATATCGATAATTACCTTAAATATAAATGGATTACATGCTCCAACCAAAAGACATAGACTGGCTGAATGGATACAAAAACAAGACTCATATATATGCTGTCTACAAGAGACCCACTTCAGACCTAGGGACACATATAGACTGAAAGTGAGGGGATGGAAAAAGATATTCCATGAAAATGGAAATCAAAAGAAAGCTGGAGTAGCAATTCTTATATCAGACAAAATAGACTTTAAAACAGACTATTGCAAGAGACAAAGAAGGACATTACATAATGATCAAGGGATCAATCCAAGAAGAACATATAACAATTGTAAATATTTATGCACCCAACATAGGAGCACCTCAATACATAAGGCAAATGCTAAGAGCCATAAAAGGGGAAATCGACAGTAACAAAATCATCGTAGGGCACTTTAACACTCCACTTTCACCAATGGACAGATCATCCAAAATGAAAATAAATAAGGAAACACAAGCTTTAAATGATACATTAAACAAGGTGGACTTAATTGACATTTATAGGACATTCCATCTAAAAACAAAAGAACACACTTTCTTCTCAAGCGCTCATGGAACATTCTCCAGGATAGATCATATCTTGGGTCACAAATCAAGCCTTGGCAAATTTAAGAAAATTGAAATCGTATCATGTATCATTTCCGACCATAATACTGTAAGACTAGATATCAATTACAGGAAAAAAAAAACTAAAAAATACAAACACATGGAGGCTAAACAATACACTACTAATAACCAAGAGATCACTGAAGAAATCAAAGAGGAAATCAAAAAATACCTAGAAACAAATGACAATGAAAACATGATGACCCAAAATCTATGAGATGCAGCAAAAGCAAACTTCTAAGAGGGAAGTTTATAGCAATACAATCCTACCTCAAGAAACAAGAAACATCTCAAATAAACAACCTAAACTTAACCCTAAAGCAATTAGAGAAAGAAGAACAAAAAAACCCCAAAGTTAGCAGAAGGCAAGAAATCATAAAGATCAGATCAGAAATAAACAAAAAAGAAATGAAGGAAATGATAGCAAAGATCAATAAAACTAAAAGTTGGTTCTTTGAGAAGATAAACAAAATTGATAAACCATTAGCCAGACTCATCAGGAAAAAAAGGGAGAAGATTCAAATCAACAGAATTAGAAATGAAAAAGGAGAAGTAACAACTGACACTGCAGAAATACAAGGGATCATGAGAGACTACTACAAGCAACTATATGCCAATAAAATGGACAACCTGGAAGAAAGGGACAAATTCTTAGAAGAGTACAACCTTCCGAGACTGAACCAGGAAGTAATAGAAAATATGAACAGACCAATCACAAGAACTGAAAGTGAAACTGTGATTAAAAATCTTCTAACAAATAAAAGCCCAGGGCCAGATGGCTTCCCAGGTGAATTCTATCAAACAGTTAGAGAAGAGCTAACACTTATCATTCTCAAACTCTTCCAAAATATACCAGAGGGAGGAACGCTCCCAAACTCATTCTATGAGGCCATCATCACCCTGATACCAAAACCAGACAATGATGTCACAAAAAAAGAAAACTACAGATTTCATTGATGAAAACAGATGCAAAAATCTTCAACAAAATACTAGCAAACAGAATCCAACAGCACATTAAAAGGATCATACACCATGATCAAATGGGGTTTATCCCAGGAATGCAAGGATTCTTCAATATATGCAAATCAATCAATGTGATACACCATATTAACAAACTGAAGGATAAACACCATATGATAACCTCAACAGATGCAGAAAAAGCTTCTGAGAAAATTCAGCACCCACTTATGATAAAAACTCTCCAGAAAGTGGGCATAGAGGGAGCCTACCTCTATTAACCTACCATAACCTACCATAATAAAGGCCATATACCACAAACCCAAAGCAAACATCATTCTCAATGGTGAAAATGGTGAAAAACTGAAATCATTTCCTCTTAGGTCAGGAACAAGACAACAAGACACTATTATTAAACATAGTTTAATATTAACATATTATTATTAAACATAGTTTTGGAAGCTCTAGCCATGGTGATCAGAGAAGATAAAGAAATAAAAGGAATCCAAATTGGAAAAGAAGAAGTAAAACTGTCATTGTTTGCAGATGACATGATACTATACATAGAGAATCCTAAAGATGCTACCAGAAAACTACTAGAGCTAATCAATGAATTTGGTAAAATTGCAGGATATAAAATTAATGCACAGAAATCTCTTGCATTCCTATACACTAACAAGAAAAGATCAGAAAGAGAAATTTGGAAACAATCCCATTCACCACTGCAACAAAAAGAATAAAATACCTAGGAATAAACCTACCTAAGGAGGTAAAAGACCTGTACTCAGAAAACCATACGACACCAATGAAAGAAATCAAAGATGACACAAAAAGATGGAGAGATACACCATGTCCTTGGACTGGAAGAATCAATATTGTGAAAATGACTATACCACTGAAAGGAATCTACAGGTTCAATGCAATCCTTATCAAGCTCCCAATGGCATTTTTCACAGAACTAGAACAAAAAAGTTTACAATTTCTATGGAAACACAAAAGACCCCAAATAGCCAAAGCAATCTTGAGAAAGAATAATGGAGCTGGAGGAATCAGGCTTCCTGACTTCAGACTATTCTACAAAGCTACAGTAATCAAGACAGTACGGTACTGGCACAAAAACAGAAATATAGATCAATGCAACAAGACAGAAAGCCCAGAGATAAACCTATGCACATGCAATCACCTTTTCTTTGACAAAGGAGGCAAGAATATACAATGGAGAAAAGACAGCCTCTTCGATAAGTAGTGCCGGGAAAACTGGATGGCTACATGTAAAAGAATGAAATTAGAACACTCCTTAACACCATACACAAAAAGAAACTCAAAGTGGATTAAAGATCTAAATGTAAGGCCAGACACTATAAAACTCTCAGAGAAAACATAGGCAGAACACTCTATGACATAAAGTCACAGCAATATCCTTTTTGACCCACCTCCTAGAGAAATGGAAATAAAGAAAAATAAACAAATGGGACTAATGAAACTTAAAAGCTTTTGCACAGCAAATGAAACTACAAACAAGATGAAAAGAAAACCCTCAGAATGGGAGAAAATATTTGCAAAAAGAGCAACTGACAAAGGATTAATCTCCAAAATATACAAGCAGCTCATGTACCTCAATATCAAAAAAACAAACAACTCAATCCAAAAATGGGCAGAAGACACACATTTCTCTAAAAAAGTTATACAGATTGCCAACAAACACATGAAAGGATGCTCAACATCACTAATCATTAGAGAAATGCAAATAAAAACCACAATGAGGTATCACCTCACACCAGTCAGAATGGCCGTCATCAAAAAATCTACAAACAATAAATGCTGGAGAGGGTGTGGAGAAAAGGGAACCCTGTTGCACTGCTGGTGGGAATGTAAATTGATACAGCCAGTATGGAGAACAGTATGGAGGTTCCTTAAAAAACTAAAAATAGAACTATCATATGACCCAGCAATCCCACTACTGGTCATATACCCTGAGAAAACCATAATTCAAAAACAGAAATGTAGTTCAATGTTCATTGCAGCACTATTTACAGTAGCCAAGACATGGAAGCAACCTACGTGTCCATCGACAGATGAACGGACAAAGAAGATGTGGTACATAGATATAATCGAATATTACTCGGCCATAAAAAGAAATGAAATTGCATTATTTGTAGTGAGGGGGATGGACTTAGAGTCTGTCATACAGAGTGAGGTATGTCAGAAAGAGAAAAACAAATATCATATGCTAACACATATATATGGAATTTAAAAAAAAAGAAAAAAAGTTCTGATGAACCTAAGGGCAGGACAGGAATAAAGAAACAGATGCAGAGAATGGACTTGAGGACATGGGGAGGGGGAAGGATAAGCTGGGACAAAATGAAAGAGTAACATTGACATATATACACTTCCAAATGTAAAATAGCTAGTGGGAAGCAGCTGCATAGCACAGGGAGATCAGCTTGGTGCTTTGTGACCACCTAGAGGGGTGGGATAGGGAGCGTTGGAGGGAGGGAGATGCAAGACGCAGGGGATATGGGGATATATGTATACATACAGCTGATTAACTTTGTTATACAGCAGAAACTAACACACCCTAATCCAATATGATCTCATCTTGATCATTAATTACATCAGTAAGACCCTATTTCCAAATAAGGTCACATTCTGAGGTTGTGATATGACATGAATTTTGAGATGACACTCTTTAACCCACTACAGGTATGGAAAAATACTTTATTGGTAAATATTATTGAGAAATCATATCCTCTGTTTCTAGACATTAAGAATATCTAAAGTTACTGAACCTATATTATGAGCCAGGCATTACTCATTCATGTTTTAACTTTTTTGATACTCAGGAAAAACCCTAAGAAGTAAGCACTGATATTATTATCCCCAATTTACAGATGAGAAAACTGAAGAAAAGAGGAGTGAAATATCTTTTCCCAGTTATTAGAGCTGCTAAATGACACAGCTACATTTACTTGTAAATATTCTAAACAGAGGTCACATTCTTAAGCACCAACATATTGCCAAGGAGAAAAGAGAAGGGGAAAGAAATGAAAAGCAAATAACCCAACAGTTTTGTAGGACTAATATGCCCAGGTGCATGTGTTAGTAAGTTTAACCTTAGTAACTTAGGTTTCATCATTATAGCCCATTTTCCTGATAAAAGAATGACAGTTAAGAGATAGGAAGTTGTCCAAAGTTCCACAGCTGTGGCTGCTTTAAAGCTCACTCTGTTTCCCATGTATGTGGCCTTCAATGTTGTAGGGATAATGGATTTCAACAGCCTTCTCGGCATTAGTGTGTATATTTCCAGATGAATTAACTTCCAAATTTGTGAAAACAATGTGCTGTGGAATTGATAGATCTCATTTCTCCTCAATTTATTAATGCTTAATCGTATTCTTCAAATGTGTTTGGTCAGTAAATATTTTACATTAAATACTGTGGATGTAATGCCAGGATATGTAAGTGGGAAAGAACAATTAATATTTTATAGATAGTAGAGAAATATAAAATTAATAGAATTAAATGGATTTGGAAAAAATAAACATATATCTCATTTGAATATATTACTGAATATACCATATATATAAAAATTTCCAAGGAATGAAGATATGCATGCCTAAATTATAAAACTTTAAAGTAATGATTTAATTTTGCAGCAGTACAAAAATGAATATGCTTTTGGGCCAATTTCTAGTTTCATTCCCCAAAACTTAAACTTGGAAGTAAGTGCTCAATGATATTCCCAGACTGACTATTTTAGAAACCAAATGGAAATCATGGAAGGCTAAAATCTGACTGACCTTTTATAATGAGATTTGTAGCAGGGGACACTGGCAAATAAAAAATGTTCAGCAATATTTGCTTTAAATCTCTCATGCCTCATAATTTTTTTAAACAAAAAGCAAAGCCCTAATTTTTATCAATCTGACAAGTTTTTGATTTACCATATATTTTATATCCAACTGGCACTTTTACCATACAACATATTATTCTGTCTTTGCATTCTTGGGTTTAAAACCATCTTATACATTTTGTGGAGAATGGTGTATTAATAGAAGCCATGCAATTAATTTGAAAAAAAATAGCCATTAATTTGGTTGAAAAATTCCTAAAGAATCATGCCAATCATTTATAAAAAGGAATAAATGAAAATAATTTTATAGAAGTTGAAAGAAAACAAAATAGAACTGCATATTTATAGTTTCCACTTTAAATTGAACATTTATAAAAGGCTGCAAGTTTATGTCATATTCTCCTGAACAAAAAAATATGCTTTGCCATGTATTTAGTTTGAGATTCCAATGAAATGCTAATAATGGTGCATTCAGTATTATGGTCACTTATAGAAATAATAAAATTACTGAAAATCTTCAGGAGAAATTTCTATATAAACGATACTTTGTTCACAAAGAAGATTCTGACATAATTACAATTCTTCTTTGTCATATGCCATTTAATCTGTTATTTACCATCTCTGAAACTACTTCTAAACTTCATTAGCAATGTTCCCCAATAGGGTCTATCAGCAAATTTGTAATGGGAAATACACACGGAGAAAAAAATTCTCAGTATTACATCAAATGATCATTTATTAAATCAGTAAATATTTACTAAGCAGCTACTTGGGGTAGTTTTTTTTTTAAGCTACACAATGGAGACGTTGTTTAGGGGAAAAAATAAAGGGAGACGGTCTTTGCCTCACTGCAGGCACATGATCACACAGGTTGAAAACATGTGGGAGTGGTATCCAAAAATTTTTGTTCACTAAGGATAGCATAAACAAGGAAGAGTTAGATCAGTAATTCAGGAATTCAAGTCAAAGGCCAAAGAACACTTGGCATTTGACTTGACATCTTCCACACAGGGTTGTTTTGCAGCGAGGGTTTTCATTATTTTCCCCTTTGTGAATGAGTATGTGCATCAACGAACAAATATCGACTCTTGCCCTTTTTTTTCCCTTAATGAGCATGATTAGCAACGATTATGTAAGGGAACAGATGCCCTTTCAATTAATATCAAATTTATAGATGCATGTCCTTATCCAAGCTTAATCCTAGGTTTTTTTTTTTTTTTTTTTTTTTTTTTTTTTTTGCGGTAGGCCGGCCTCCACTGTTGTGGCCTCTCCCGCTGCGGAGCGCAGGCTCCGGACGCGCAGGTTCAGCGGCCATGGCTCACGGGCCCAGCCGCTCTGCGGCATGTGGGATCTTCCCGGACCGGGGCACGAACCCGAGTCCCCTGCATTGGCAGGTGGACTCTCAACCACTGTGCCACCAGGGAAGCCCTCTAGTATATTTATAATAACCTAAATAGAAAAATCAGAGGTCGGATGAGTCAGTATATGACACTATCAATACCTGTTAGAGGGGGGCCAGGGAACCATGAATTTGCCTATTAAGCTTTGAACTCTGAGAGGGAAGTAAATTTTGCTTTTTTTTTTTTTTTTTTTTTTTGCTGTATGTGGGCCTCTCACTGTTGTGGCCTCTCCCGTTGCGGAGCACAGGCTCCGGACGCGCAGGCTCAACGGCCATGGCTCATGGGCCCAGCCGTTCCATGGCATGTGGGATCTTCCCAGACCGGGGCACGAACCCGTGTCCCCTGCATCGGCAGGCGGACCCTCAACCACTGCGCTACCAGGGAAGCCCTAAATTTTGCTTTTGATATTGACTTATATGTCAAATTAGTGATATATTAATATTGATACTGTTTTTGTTCATGCTTTTTCCGGGGAGAATTGTATGGTTTTAATTAATTATGCGTGTTAAAATAAATCTATAATTTAAGGGAGAATGTTTTCCTTCTATTATTTCACCTCCAGAGCTTTGTTCACTCTTTTCCTGATATCTGCAGACCTGCGATTCTCGCACACACACAATCACATTCAGTTTTGAAACCTCCCGACGTCCCTTTTCATTTCAAATTCATATCAGTACTTTAAGACACAGGTCAAATCATTAATCCCTCTTGCTACCTTTCACAATCCATCTAACACCTGAATTTCCATAGCAATCATTCTCTGTACAAATCATTTGGTTTAAAGACAGGGTTAAGTACACTATGCTGTGATTCTACATTAGACTCTCTGGAGACAGACTGCTTAGGTTCAAAACTGAGTCTTATTTTACTAAATATGACACCTGGAACAAATGACTTAAATTTTGGTTTCTTGGGAGGACTATATGAGATAAACATACAACCAAATGCCTAGAACATTAAAAAATGTTCAGTAAAGAGCAAATTTCCCGCCTTATTTTCCATTGTCTATCTTTCCTTTTCCTTTTCTTTTTTCTATTTTTATCCAAATATTTAATGCAATGATTTTTAAAAGTAGCATTAAAAGATTTTTAACAACAACACTAGAACAAAATGGTCCTTCTCTGTCCACATTCCAACTCACGCAGCTCATTCCTCTCCCCAAATGCAATCACTTGACGATATTCTAGTGATCAATGGCACATATTTGGGAGATTTGGCCAATATTACAGTAAGGTATTTGCTCATAGAACTATACAGGAATCACTCATTAATGCCAGACTTAATCACAAAATAGTCGTTACATGGTAAGTATTATTTAGTAATAAAATATAATGAAAATAATGTCATTATAATAGATAAGATTAAAAATATTTACTAATACTATCATAGTACTTAAAGATTGTTTCTTTTTCTCTCATTCTCTAAAAAACTTAGACTATAATTTTCAAATTTCATTAGAATTTTTATTCTGTGACTATTAAATTCCAAATATTTAAAATTTCTGGCTTTTTCTTCCTATTATATGTACTGTAACAGCAAGGTAATGAAAGGATATTCAAAGACTGTCTTACGTTGGGTTCTCTTGATGGCAGACCCTGAAGCAGAGTTTAGCCTATAGGAGGCTTATTAGGGAATTCCTTCTGGATTGATAACTTTGGAAGGGAAGAAGGGAGGGGACACAAGCTGAATTTGACAGAAGCAGAGGTTGTGCATCCACTGATGTGCCTTGGTTGATCCCATAGGGAGCCCTGGAACTAACACACTAGAGTTGTTCTGAGTTGGGCCAAGACTGTGAGTTTCTTCTACCTTCCACATCCAGGCTGACTGACGTACCCCCATAACAATCACTCATTGGATACAGGCAGACTTGGAAGAACCATAACCTTGGGCAAGTGGTCCATTGCAGCTGAAGCAATCCTGAAGGAGCTTGCAGCTGAATGTGGTCCACTGACAGCACTCCCTGAAGCTCTGACAAGAAGTCGTTCTTTGAAAAGGATAGAGCCTCTCTTTGTCCATCGTAGTGGTCTATGTAAACTTTTGGAAAAACTATATTAGTTCAAGAAACATTTTCAGACAATGAGAAATATCTTGACAAGGTCTACTGAACATTTAATAAGAAATGCTGACAAGTGATAAAATTAATGGAATTTTTTGTGAAATGTGTTTGTTATTTTTGAAGGTCATTATGTGATTAAGGAAATAGATTTTTAAATTTATGTATCTAGTTTATATAACAGCTAGAAATAAATATACCATAGAAGCCTAGTTGTTTAGATATTTGGGCAAGTTTAAGAATTTGTAGGGTAAGACATGAGATTGTGTGTTTGTCTTGACTTTTCAGAAAAGAATTTTAATTCTAGTTTTGTTAAATGATTACTCATGATTTATGGTTCAATGATTCTTCCAACAAGGTCACCAAAGGCTATTGTGGAGTTCTGCTTCTCCAAATTTTCAGTGGACATTGAAGGGCTTATAGCTGCAATTCACTACATCAACTGTATTTTTTGGTTCAGTGAATTGGAGACTATCAATCATATAGTTTTAGAACCAGAATTTAAAACTAAGGAGCGTGAAATAAAGTTTACAAGATGGTAGCCCACAAGCCAAATGTGGTTCACTGGCAAGTTCTGTTTGTATCACTTTGTATTCATATAAATTATGGAGTAGTTGCTATAGACTGAATTAGTTGGTATTCTCTGCCCCGTTGCAGGAAGAATTATACTTACTGCCTTCATAGACATTGGTCTTGGCCATGTGACTGTTTTAGTATGTGAAATGTTACTGATTTTGGCTTTTAGGACCACTGGATGCTTTGTCATATTCTCTTTGTCCTCTGCTGCAACTCAATCAGCCTCAAGAGAACATGACACGTAGCAGACATGCAGCACAGCTGCAGCAAAACTGTGATGCCATGTAGAATGGACAGGAAATAAACTTTGTTGCTGTAAGTCATTAGAATTTTCAAATTGTTCATTACTACAAAATAATCTTGCCTATCCTTTACAATTTGCCAACATTTATACATAAAAACTGTGATTTCTGATTTAACCAGAATATTTGACAATTTCAGTACTGAATATTGGTTGCTTCTTTAGGTAAACAGTGCATGATCCAGTTTACCAAGGTGCCCGTGTAGTTTTTGGTTACATATTAATATCTATCCCTGGTAGAAAATCATGTTTGCTGCTCTGACCTAAGTAAGACTTTTCCTGCCAATCCAACCACATTGCATATGACGTGAATTTAAGCTGTATGTGTGATAGCCCACGTAAGCAAACTGAAACCTAAGCCAAGGTCAATTCCTGCAAATGCCTCAAGGTTAGGAAGAACAGACACCTTGCTCCTCGCTCCTGTCGCTGGAGTGTTCTAACCATTTTCTGTTTGGCACTGCCTGACTAGAATTCATGTTTGCTCATACAAGCTTTTAAAAATTGTAATATGCCTCAGTTTATCTTTTAACAGTAGATAAATCACATGCATATACATACACTTACAGTCATCACAATATTACTGGCAACTCAAAGTATTTCCATTAATGTCAGAAATAAAACAACTATACTCATCACCAGTAATACGTAATATCTTGTTGGAAATATTAGCCAATTCACAAAGGAATAAAAAGAGTTATCTATACTGGAAAGGATGAGTCAAATTATTAAGGTTTACAGAAATGCAACTCACTACCAATTAATCTCCAAAGATTTAGTTAAATAATTATTAAAACTAATATGAGATGATTAATATATCTTATAAAAAATATGCCAGAACCCATAGTTTTCTAATATATTCACAATACATACAGTAATACACTCTAATGGAAAAAAAATTAATTTCCAAAGTAAACACTATAGAGTTCCTTGGGGAAAAATTAGAAGAAGATGTGCAGGCCCTCTTTAGGAAATACTGTAAAATATCACTGAGAAAATTTAAATAACAGCTGAGATATGCTATGCTCTTAAGTAGAAAAGTTTAATATTATAAAAATAGGAATTACTATCAATTAATTTACATATTTAATACAATTGCAATCAAAATACAAATATTAATTTAAGGAACATGATATAATGATTGTAAAATTCTATCTAGACACTACAAGTATAAGAACAGCAAGGAAAATTATTGAGGGACAAAAAATTTTAACAAGTGTTAAAAGATAATATGGCCAAAATGAGTGTGGTACTATCTTAAAAGATAAAGAAAGCAATGAAACAAAAGAAAGGCCTGCAAAAACAGGGAAATTTACTGTGTGTTGCAGGTGAGAATTAAAAAAAAAATAGGTGAAATGAATAGGTGTATTATGATTTTATAAACAGGGAGTCATGCCAGGAAGTAAGTAAAGGATAGACTTAATAAAAATGTAAAAATGTAAAACTCATCAAAATTCTGTCAAAAAATACCATAAACACGATGAAAAGTAAAGAGCATTTTTACAAATCAATGAAAAGATGTACACCCCAAAAGAAACAGGGACAAAAAACATGGATTACTGTATCAGTCAAGAATCTTTCAGTGTTGATATCAAAAACCCAACACAATTGGCTCAAATAGAAAGAAGGATACATTTGTTCATTTAACTGGAAAACCTATGTAAAGCTAGATTCAACTGTTTAAGCTATAGCATCTGAACTCTTTTTCCACCTCTGAATTATGTTTTCCTATATATTGGCTTCATTTTCATACGAGCCCTTTTCTTCTGGTGGCAAGGGGACCATGGGCAGTTTCAGGGTTACATCCTACTTTCTCAGCTACCCCAAACAAGAAAGGAATCCCTCCAGCAAAGTCTAAGATAAGCTTAAATTTGCTCTGATTGGGACATGTACTCCAGAATAAGTATAATCAGGAAGTCAGAGATGAGTTCTGTGATTGGTCATCCTTGGTCACATCAACCTTTTTATGTGCTATTAGCTCATCCAAGCCACACAGAATATGGCACAGAGATAATTTCTCATAGAAAATAAGTTCTGTTCCTGGAAAGTGAGGGGTAGGCCAGACTACAAAGAATTGATCCAAATTTGAATATGGACAAGAATGACAACTGAGTTGAAATTATCTTCACTTTGATTTATAAGCAGAACTAGGATAAAAAAAATCTCAAAGGATGAAAGGAGCTCCCTCACGCCTCTGGAGTTCCTTGCAGAGGCATGCCTGAAGTTTTTATATAATGCTACATGTGTGGCAAGCTGCCAGTCAGAGTGACTGTGAGTTTCAAGTCCATTGCCAAAATTATATCATTATCCTGTTGCAGGAGACACGTCCGCACTCTTGGGTCTACCTACCACTATGTAAGGGAATCCTTGCTGCCCTAGGTTGACTTCTAGGGCTTGTGTCCTTGGTCTAAAGGTGGACTGGATGCTGGGCCTTAAATGTATATCATTTAATATACTTAAAGAGAAAAGTCACAAAAGCCAAAGAGAAAACCAACTATAAATAGATAAAAGACAACAACATGCACTAGTAATGAAATAATTGTAAACTAATGAAACATTGCAGGTATTCTTTACCTACCAGATTAGCAATGGTTTTACAGTTTATACTATTCTAATTGGAAGGGGGCATGAAGAAATGCACACTTTAATATACTGTTCAATATATTTTAAGTTGGTAATATTTCTACAAGGCAATCTGGTATCAATTTATCAAACTTTTAAAGATGCAGTTTTTTCTTAAAATAATATTTATTTCACTATTCTTTACTCTTGGAAAAAGTTATAGAAATATATACATATGTGGACATATAGAATACATGTATTATTTCAACAATCTAGTAATCGAAAGGAAAATTAAACATGGATATAATTAACACTTGATTGATCTCCATTATATTTCCATGGCAGAGATGTTATTATTGTCTTAATTTTGAATCTCAGTCTTTCAATTTTTTTTTTTTTTTTTTTTGGCAGAGCCAGCTGAAGCTTTATTCTGAAAAAGACACTTGGACTGGCTTTTAGTTGGGGGCGTGGGCAAGAGAGGGAGCCCCAGGCAGTTGACTCCCCCAGGGGTGGGTTAAGGACGGGACTGAGCCTCAGGTCTTTGGTTCCAGCACTCCCCTGCATAACTCCTTCTTGCAGGAGCAAGTGAGCGGGGAGGCTGGGAGGGATCTCAGGAGCCTTTCACTTAGGCAGGATGTCAGAGGACTCGGACACCAGCTTCCCATCACGGGTCTCAATCTTCTTCACAACCAAAGCCTTGGAACTGCTACGGCTGAAGGAGCCAGAGCCCCCTCCAGAGCCCAAGCTGGACTGGTAGGACCTCAAGCCGTAGTTGAGGCCAGGGGTCCCACAGGCTGAGGTGAGTCCACCTGAGTACCCGCTGATGGTCTTGGTGTGGATGCTCATCTTCTGCATCCCAGACTCCAGCCGGCTCTCCTTGCCCTCCAGCAGCTTGCGGTAGGTGGCGATCTCCACATCCAGGGCCAGCTTGACGTTCATCAGCTCCTGGTATTCGCGCAGCTGCTGTGCCATGTCCTGCCTGGCGGTTCTCAGAGCAGCCTCCAGCTCCACCAGCTTGGCCCGAGCATCCTTGACGGCCAGCTCCCCACCCTGCTCAGCATCAGCAATGGCGGCCTCCAGGGAAGCCCTCTGGCCTTTGAGGCCCTCGATCTCAGCCTGGAGTCAGTTGATGTTCCGGTTCATCTCAGAAATCTTCGTGCGATGGAGGTCATCCCCGTGCTTCCCAGCCAAGGTCTGCAGCTCCTTGTACTTGATCTGGTACATGGTCTCAGCCTCAGCCTGGCTGCAGTTGGCGATCTCCTCATACTGGGCCTTTACCTTGGCGATGATGCCATCCAGGTCCAGAGAGCGGCTGTTGTCCATGGACAGGACCACGGAGGTGTCAGAAATCTGCAACTGCATCTCGCGGATCTCCTCTTCATACAGTTGCCTGTAGATGTTGATCTCGTCAGTCAGCCCTTCCAGGCGGGACTCCAGCTCTACTTTATTCATCTAAGCTTCATCCACATCCTTCTTGATGATGACAAATTCATTCTCTATGTCTGTGTGCTTTTGGATGTCTTCCTCATACTTGGCCTTGAAGTCCTCCACCAGCCCTTGCATGTTGCCAAGCTCCACTTCCAGCTTCAGCTTCTCCTGGGCCAGGGTTTCCAGCTGTTGCCAGAGGTTGTTGATGTAGCTCTCAAACATGTTGTCTACGTTGCTCCGGGCTGTCTTCTGCTGCTGCAGGAGGTTCCATTTGGTCTCCAAAATCTTGTTCTGCTGTTCCAGGTGCCGTACCTTGTTGATGAAGGAGGTGAACTTGTTGTTCAGGGTCTTGATCTGCTCCTTCTCCTGGGTGCGCACAACCTGGATGTCGGGGTCCACCTCCAGCTTGAGGGGGCTCAGCAGGCTCTGGTTCATCGTGACAGCTGTGATGTCCCCCAGACCTGGGGCCCCACTGTAACCTGCAGCCAGACTCATGCTGCTGCCCAGGCCGCCCCGGAAGCTGCTGCTGCTGCCCACCCGGGAGAAGGCCGAGGAGTTGATGCGGGCGCCCGGCCCACTGGTGTACGAGCAGCTGCTGAAGGATGGGGGGCCGGAGGTGGACACCCTGTAGGACTTCTGGGTCACCCTGATGGACATGGTGGAGGCTGGAGAGGAGGCGAGGAGGCCAAAGCACACAGAGACTCGAGGAGTTGCGAAGCTGCTCCTCAGTATTTCAAATTTTGATCATGGGTATTTAGAGTTCATTTTGGAGAATGAGTTTTCATCCCTAATTATATGTAGATTTTTCCAAAAACATTTTCTAAAAGGGTCTTAATTTTTTTAAACTTAAAAATATGCACATCATTAGTTGATTACCCTCAATGTACTTCGAGAAAGGCTACACTGTCAAAATTTAAAAGATATATACTAAAAGAAGTGTATTGTTAGTGGACTTCTACATTCTGAAAAAGAGAGTGTCTGGGTAATACAATATCTTCCTGTTTATAAATTTATGAAGTGATATTGAAAATATAATTCATGTTCTGGCCCACAAAACACTGAAATCATATATATTTTAATGAAACAAATATATTGTGTAATGTAGCCCATATATATTATTTGGTCCCTGCATAGTAAGCCCAAATCACCAATATATTTTTTTCAATATATAAACAGGCAAATATAAATTACACTAATATCTATTATGGAAATACTAACTCATAAACCCATAAAATTACGTAAATACTATCTTAACAGTTCATTTTGCATTAAAAAAATTGACGATTAAATACAGATGACAGTTTAATCATAGGGTACTCAATTAACTGAGACAAAAAAGTGAAAAAAATTAACATAGTCACAAAGCACTCTCTTAGCAGATACTTAAAATGGAAGATTTATAAATATGAGATGAGCAATTTTCTTTAAAACTAAAGTGAAATCTACATTATTTTATATCAAGTGAAGTTGCCTTTCATTCATTTTTCCATTAAAAAGAGTGAGTCTAAGAATCCTGTGACATAATTTAACTTTTTCTGGAAACATTAAAAAAAATTCCTTTGTTTCTAGGAGGCCAAGATATCTTCATATCAATTTTAGTCTAAAGTGAAATAAATTACTAAACAAAATTAATTTCTCCAATCCATGTTTTGGAGATCAGGTTATCATTAACTTGGAACAAAAGTAGTTTTAAGAATTTTCTTTTTCCTCTGCAAAATTCCTGAAATGACAGTCTTCAGATTTAGGTGTGATTGTAGAGCATGTTGTTACTTTTTGAACAGCCAGGAGGAAGTACATTGAGTTGTTTGCCTTGACATTGCTTCTAGGTGGCAATCTGGCTGAATGGTTACCGTGAATATTTACACATACTACCACCCATACAGAGCAAACTTGCTGCTCCAAATATTGCTCTCCATGATCAAAAGACCACATTCTACTTATTGTTCATTATATTCTTACTCAGCTACGTTGTTATTTCACAGTGCCATTTGAAACTCTTCCCTCACTAGACAAATGATTTCTTTCTCAAAAAAAAAAAAAAATTGTTTTTGGAAGCCATTGGAATTAGCATAAAATCTAGTTTTCAATGAAAAACTAGAATGACATCTAACTTTAAATTTTAGTTCAGGTCAGCAAAAAATTTTGAAACATCTGCTTTATACAAAAAATTATCTGCACTTATGAAGATTCAAAATAATTAGTGTCCTTGACTTCAAGATCTAGAACAGTGGTTCTCAACTACTCTTACTATAATAGGGAAGAACACATCTGACTCCATGCTGGATCTGTTTCTTTTACTTTAACCTTTGTGTTCTGTTGCCTGTGCTTAGCCATGCTGGCTCTGCACCTTTTGTAGAAGAATGTTGCCTACAGCCTGAAATATATAGGATAGCCTATTCTCGAGGCTCTGACCTTTAAAGGTATAACACTCTCATTCACATAGAGATAAAAAGTTGCAGAACAGAGAATAACATTTGTCCTGTTGGAGGTTTACAGGAACAACATGACCTACGTGGAGACATGCAAGAACAAAGGATTCTGACACCAAGAAATTCGCCACAAGCAACCATATCCCCTCCCCTTTTAGTATAAAAGAAGCCTGAATTCTAACTCGGGTAAGATGGTTCTCTAGGATATTAGTCTGCCTTCTTCTGGGTCTGCTGACTTTCAGAATAAAGTTGTTATTCCTTGCCTCAAAGACGCATCTCCCGATGTACCGGCCTGTGGTGAGGAGAGAATGCGTTTGGACTAGGTAACATTATCACTTCAGTGTTCCTTCCAAATGTGAGACACCCCTGCTTCTCAATGCAGCCATGCCCTTGTGGGAAGGGCATCTCAGAATTGCCAGAATTACTGGAGGAATGAAGTAGAGCATAGCTGATTTTCCACCAATTTTCCCATTTGAAAGAGGCACAAATCCTCTAGCAATTGTAACATCTATTGAAAATTTATCATCCTCTGGTATTTTGTTAAGTACTTTAAAAAGATTGTGTCTTTTAATAAGCACAACACACATAAAAAATCTCTGAACTTAGGTACTAATATGAAATCAGTTTTCTCAGGAAACTGAGTCTTAACAAAGTTAATAGGTGATTCCTGTTACATTTCCCAAGATTTTGTTCAGTCCTCACTAGATTTACCCTCATATAGACAATCCTTCTATCATTTCAGGATAGTCATAAGCCCCAAAGAATCGGAAAGTAGATCCTGGACCCCTAAGTGGATGGAAAGGAAAGCCTATCACCAACTTCCCCACTCAAGTATTTCTAGAGAAATCTGTTCAATATTTCTCCCTGAATGAAGACAATGGAAAGGCACTCCTATATTGAATTCAAATAGTAATGGATCTGTATAAAGGGAGGTATAGTTCTATCCTATAATTCTATATTCTACCTTATATAGTTTCAATGATGACCAATTGATACTTGGTCACCAATTGATATAAAAACAAAGATACTTTAGCATACTAAGTGAAGTAAGTCAGAAAGACAAAGACACATACCATATGATATCACTTATGTGTGGAATCTAAAATTTGACACAAATGAACTTATTTACAAAACAGAAACAGACTCACAGACATATTAAAAAACAAACTATGGGGGCTGAGGGATAAATGAGGAGTTTGGGATTAGCAAATACAAGCTACTATATATAAAATAGATAAACAACAAGGTCCTACTGTATAATACAGGGAACTATACTCAATATCCTGTAACAAACCATAGTGGAAAAGAATATGAGAAAGAATATTTATATATATGTATAACCAAATCACTTTGCTGTATACCAGACTAACACAACACTGTCAATCAACTATACATCAATTTAAAAAAAATACTTTAAATAATTATAGAAACATAGTGTTTTGTTATTATCACTCATTTAGCATCTCTAATGCATTGGCTTATTTTGCTAGTTTTGCTCCAACTAAACTGAAAAGTCCCAGGATGTTAGCTGGTATGTGAATTGTGCTGCATTGTAGCTCTTTGCTTTTGCATTGCAGCTCTATACTTTTAGGATAGTGCCTTATATTATAGGTTCACAGCTTTCATTTTCTGACTTATCATAGGAAACTTTAAATGTGTTTGGTGGCAAAATATCTTGAAAACTAAATAAATGAGAGGAAATGTGAAGGAAAACTTTGACTTCAACTGTCACTATTATGAATACTGAGTCATATACAAAAATGTTCAAGACAAGTCTCTGACATTGCCAAGGAAATAAATATAGTGTGAGCATAAAATTATTGCTGGTTTCTAAAGAATGACACCTTATTATAAAATTCAGTTCTAAGAAAGTGAGCCTGTTTTGAATTTCTTTCTTGATGAGGTCTAAGAGACATCACTTGCTGGCAGAGCAGGGGTTTATAAATGATTTGATCTCATCTCACTGCATAGTGACAAGGAGTTAGAAGTTAATTTTTATAGTGTAATTCAAAGCGTTTAATAATTTAATCAGAAGTCAATTTTCAATTTTCAGTAAGAATAAGACAAAAATAGACGTGGGTTTATAATTCTAAGCCCAACATCTCCTATAAAATTAATGATGTGATTTGATTTTTGAATACAGTTTAGACTACCAATTTAGCTTTGTACTAACAATCTACATCAAAGACTCATTCTAGTTGTGTCTCGGGGAGAAGGATGAAATAACTACTGTTTTTCCCTTTCAGAGTGATGGCTTCTCAGACTGTTTGAAACTTGACTATTAAAACTACCATGAAGAAAGTAAAAGAACATAATAAAATACAATACAGAAGCTTTGTGCTAAATAGGTTATTAGGTGAGAAGTCCAACAATAATGAATAACAGCTTATAAAATTATGTTAGGAAAATATATGATAGAAGAAATTCCCTAAGTATGTTCTTCAACAAATCTACTTTTGTCAATGAATTGGCTGAATAAACTGGCCAGCATGGATAATATATCTGTTGGTACTTTTTCATTGATTATGTTTATTATTTATGTAAGACATTAATATGTGCTATGAATTATGCCGGGGAAGGGCAATATGAAGGTAAGTTCACTTGTTTTTCAGGAGATATCCACAATTAAAGACAGACATAGCAAACATTTATAATAAAATAAAAGTGATATGTGGGACTTCCCTGGTGGTGCAGCAGTTACGACTCTGCACTCCCAATGCAGGGGGCCCAGGTTCAATCCCTGGTCCAGGAATTAGAACCTGCATGCATACCTCAACTAAAAGTTCACATGCCGCAACTAAGAATTCACATACCACAACTAAGGAGCCTGAAAGCTGCAAATAAGGAGCCCGCCTGCCACAACTAAGACCTGACGCAACCAAGTAAATAAATATTAAAAAAAATTAAAACAATGGCAGTGAAATAAACTATAAAGTGCAAAAAATAAAAAAAAGTGATATGTAGCATGCACTGAGGAATGGAAGGAATAGCAGAAAAAACAACTAAACACGCCCCCCACCCCAGCCCTGCTGAGATGACTGAAAAATCTTCATTTACAAGAAGCCTTGAGAAATGAACAGAAAATTTCCAGAGAAATGAAATTAGGGAGTGATTCAAGGACTGTAGAAAAAATTGAGGTATATGAGTCAATAACAGGCAGTTTGAATCCTTACAGTCTATGTAACTAATTTGAAGGTGATGCCATAGTCAGTGAAAATTTATAGAATGTTTACAAACAAATACAGTCATACCTATAATATTACCCTGTGATTTTTGTTGATAATGTTTTAGAATGAAGAGATTATGTAGATTGAATAGAAATAGTAGCGATAGAGGAAATGGATCAATGATATATTTCATAGAATGCTAGCTACTCTAACCCATATATTCAATGATGTTTTATTTCTCATGGCTTCCTCTTGTGACTTCCCTATAAGGAGGGATTTGGAGGTGCTTCCATCTTGTACTACCTGTATCTTGAACACATGACCACAGATCACAGCCAAAAGGCAAAAGAGAACTACATGACACTCTCAGAAGAAATATTAACAGCCAGGTGTTCATCATTTTCTCATTTTCTCCCACTTTCCATTAAACAGAACTGTTCATGTGAAAGTTAACTGCAAAGGAGGCTTGCAGGTATAATCTTCCTATTTGCCAAGGAAGAGGAAACAGTTTTGATGAATATCTAACCATTTTCTAACACAGTCTAGTCTTCTGATCATTAAGTATCAAATTTACTTGTTTCTTTTCATATACAATCCTCCCCACAGGGGAAAAATCAAATGCTTTCCAGTAACTGCATTGAACTCAAAGTGCTGTACCTTTTGGTGAGGCGCAGTCCTCTCCAATAGTCCATAGATGACTTCTTCTGTATTAGAACCTGTGAACCAAATAAACAAGTTCTTTAGCTACCTTCTCTCTCTCTGTCTGTATGTCTATCTCTCTCTCTCTCTCTAACACACACACACACACGCTCTGCCCAATGCTGGAACATAGATTGTAATTTCTTAGTCAGAAAGAGAAAGAATAAAAGACAGTGGACTTGCCCATTACAGTTCTGAAATCCCGCTGAGAAGACTTTGTGAAGGTCCCCCACCTTGAGCATGGGGTGGAGGGGAGTACCTGGATTAAGATCTAATTCATCTCTCTAGGAGGAA
Organism: Mesoplodon bidens; assembly: GCF_964165515.1. Taxonomy (NCBI): domain Eukaryota; kingdom Metazoa; phylum Chordata; class Mammalia; order Artiodactyla; family Ziphiidae; genus Mesoplodon; species Mesoplodon bidens. The sequence continues at coordinate 27,171,393 of NC_138166.1, forward strand.
TTATTACATCTATTTTCTCCATGGCCCCTTGGTCCACCCATTTGGAGACCCCTCTTAATCCATTACTCTCCATGGTTACATTGGAAGTGAGTGTTAGAGAGAATACCTTTGGGGCTCTACAGCCTTCAAAGTTTGCTTCACATTGATAGAAAATTGGGGTTCAAGGTTTTATTATTATTACTCATTTGTTTAAACCTGAAACAGTCAAAGGCTTCTTTACTTCAAATTTGTGATTTTTGGCAATAAAATTCTCTCAAACCAGTAGACCGCTGATTTGTTTTATTCTAATTTTACATGTACAAGTAATCACATATGCAAAATTCATTTCCAGATGTAGTTCTCAAATATCTTTATTTTATTGCTTTTTACCAGCTTGTTTCTCCCTTAATTTAATTGGGATCACCTATCTAGGGTGGGAAGACTGTACATACACTTTATTGATTTTAGCCTTGATTTACATTATTCACTTGACACATTTTACTGGATCTTTGTTGTTCAGTGCTTTAAAAATACCACCACCAACTGCTCAGTATCTATAAGCAGCTACCTTTTCCAACTTTACAAGGCACAGAATTTCAGGACTCTATATTCTCTTTCATTTCTGCTTGCAAAATGCCCAATTTACTCCTGAGTTTCTCTCTTAAATGGTAATACCTTGTTGAAAGTAGTCAATAGTGTCCAAAACATAGTAATTCTGTGATATTTTTCCCCCAACCACATCCCCTAAAGTTTCTGACTGAATAGGCAAATAGCCTCATCTGCCTTTCAATTTATTGCACACAACAGTTTTATCAAATGTTTGCCTCTACATAACAGGGATCATCATCTTTCTAAATTTCAATGTCATTTTCCTTGCTATCACCTGATCTCTAAATCTTTACCAAATATTTTAGGAACCCTCATATAATGCCAATTTATGAATTAGGATAGACTAAGTTATGCCACGGTTAAAAATAAAGCATGAAATCTTAGGAGCTTAGTAACAGTGAAGGTTTATGTCTCCCTTCTGTCACAGTCTGATGTGTATTGGGATTGATGTTCTTTGGCAGTTTGCAGCTCTAAGTGTATGAAGTCATTCTGTGTGTTCAGGAAGAATTTGATAAGCATCTAGCCAGTATATGCAACATAGTTCCTACTGTTTTTGTTTTTTGTTTTAAACATAACAAGAAGAATCTCAATATGTAGTCTGGAAAATACTTATTAAGGATTATTTAGTTAATTTAAAAGACTGGCCCCCTTTACCCCTCACACATTGTCATTAAAATAATGTCATTCTCCTTACATACTCAAGGTTTGTCCAAATTAAAAAAAAGAAAAAAATGCCATGAACCTATGGTCCACCTCTAGCTAGGACCTCCTTCACATCTTTACTTTCTGTGCAGCCAAGTTTCTGGAAAGAGTAGTCCACATCAGCGGTTCTCAAACTTTAATGTGCAAACAGATTAATTAAGGAGCATGGTAAAATGCAGATTCTGATTCAGTAAGACTGGGGAAGCACCAGAGATTCTAAATTTCTGTCTAACAAGTTCCCAGGTGATGCTGATGCTGGTCTGCAGGCCACACTGAGAAGTAGGTTTCTACACTCTAGTTTCACTGATGCTATTTCTGCTATTAGAACCAACATCCATTCTTTAATGGGATTCTGGGAATGGAAAACTGCCTGATTCTGTTCACTTATGTTCTTTGAGTAAGAGCACCTTTCTCCTGGAGGCCTCAAATAAATATAGCACAGCCTTATTTATCCTTTGTATGGAGATATATATGTACGTATCTCCATAAGAACAATGGCAAATAGCATATCAGTGCCAGGGTTTGGACTGGATGACTAACAAGCTTTATCTCAAGAAGAGGGGACCTCTGTGTATAAACAAGTATGCTGAATAGCAAGTAAAGTTTTTCAACAAATGATGGAACCATTATTTTGCAAATCTTATCAACAAAGGTGGGTTAAATTCTTGAAGCCCTTGTGAACCTGAGGCAAGAACCACTTCTGCACATCTAGCTGAAGTTTTTAAGAAATTATCTCACCAAAAAAAAAAAAAAAAAAGTCATGCTCTTCCAATTTCCTAAAAATAAAACTTCTTCCCTGTTTTCCCCAGTAACATCAGTTTTCATTTCTTTCAACTTCCATCTTTCAGCATATCATTATGAGTACTTTGGTCTTACTGTTTAATTCATTCTCTTGCATTTGGGGGAAAAAGATTCCACTCTTCTCCCTTCTGTGGAATTTCACAGATCACAATTTCCCCTATGGAGAAACCATGCCTGCCTAAGAGTTGATTCCTTAACCCCCTTGGTCCTTTTCCTTCATTGCAGAGAATAAATGATTTCATGGTAGCAGTATTCCCTATCCCGATTTGCCAGAACCAAAGCTAGTGTTGGATCACATTCACTGCCCAAGGTTTTGAGGAAAATGGGAGGACAATTTGAGGATGGTTTTTAGGTTTATCTCACTCCATCTGGACTCTGATATCTGAGAAATGTCAGGATAAGTTGTCCAATCAATCATGATTATGAAGATGAGATCTGAATTCCTGTCATTTCCATAGGATGGCAAGAGTCACCTGTACATAGTGTGATTCCTCACAACTTCAAGTCTGTAAGTTATCTTTAGTGTAAGGCCTTAGAGATGTTTGCAGAAATTGGAGCGTCATTCTAGCTTCAAAACTACGTAAACTTTCTGGGTCCTGCTACATATCCTAACCACCCTCAAAGTTCCAAATTTTGGCTCCTGGAATGGAGTTTCCAAGAATTTCTCAATTTTCTATTAGCAATTACTCTGCACCAGCAGTTGCAAATCCTGCTTACTTCCAAGATCCCAGGCAGATACCCAAGGATCTGATCTCTCCTGGTGGCACAGGGCAGAGAATCTGAACTAGCCCAAATGTAGTTGCACTTAAGTCTTCCTTTGACTACAAAGGACTCTGATTTTGTAAGAAATTGAATTTCTGGAGATGTGTAAAAACCAGTTCAGAGTTTGGTTTTACAAGGCATTTTTTAGATGTCTTCAGTCTAATGGACTCATCATTTCTAAGTGCTTTGGTATAATCTGTTCTCAAACATTACATTTCCACCAATTTAGAAACTTCAACTTAGGTGTCATCCACACAAGCCCTCTTTAGCTTTCTAATGCTCTTCTAAGAGTCATGATGACTTATTATTATTTGTTAATGAATCATATATTTTTCCAACAGATTCCCCTCACTCCCCAAAAAAGACTGGAAATTGTAGTAAAAGTGTACCCTCAGTTTAGGTCTAAAATTATGATTTTAATCTTAGGCCCTAAATCCTAAAGGGTAACTCTCAAAAATGTAATAGTTATAAACAAAAGAGATTAAGTTTTTCAATATGAAAAAGAAACACTCTAACAAATAATTTGAAATAGTAAAATTCTTTACTAACTTGCCATACTACTTGGGTCTAAGAGAACACACTGAATTTTTTGATATATGATTAGGTGTTCGTCAAAAATGAAAACTCATAAGGTTTTTATTTTTAAATTTTAAAGTAGAGGGTTTTATTTTTCTTTTATGTTTTCACTTCTGATTTTTACAACTTAACTCATGTGACATACTTCATTACATCATTTTATAGTACAAGTAACTGAGAAGTGTATTCTGAGAGTATGAAAACTTTTAAGCCAAGTTTTATTAGAGATCACAATATCCTTAGTGATCTTGAATCCTTGATAGGAAAGAAGAATCCATATTCTTTTATAATTGCAAAGTACATAGTCATTTTTTCAAATTCAGCCACATGTATCAATTTGTCTGCTAAAACTGGACTGAAAAGAATAGTGAGAAACCTTCTCTCTTTTTAATATCTACTTTGCCAGATTAAAAACAACAGTGCTGAAATAGCACATTAGTTGCACAATTCTGAGGCTTTCTGTATCTATGAATTGAATGGCCAATATCAACAGCATGGCATTAAACAAGACTTCCTTCCATACCAGTGAACTTAACATTGGGTTCTCTATATTACTATTCAATGAAAAGATACTGAAAATGATTTTCAATGGTCACATCTGCTGCACATTTAGAAGAATATTGATGTCGAAAGCTGCTTATTTCCTAGAGAAATACCTTTCACTGGGCAAGTGTAGGCATGGCCTGAGAGGCAATGTTAATATTATTCTTTCAAGTGTTTGTAACGTATATAAACATGACCTTTTATTGACTCATTTAAGACTCTTAGTGGAAATCTTATAGTTCATGTTACAATAACTGATCTTTAGGGATTCAAGTGGGCAATTACTCAGCTAAATAAAGGGATTGCTTTTCTAATCTGTTCTTGTAATATTTAGTTAACATGTTCAAAACAAAGCACATGGTGACACTATTTCTTGTTTCTTTTTCCTTATGAGTCATATGGGATTATCAATGAACTCATGCAGTGCCATTATAAACTGGATTCTAGAAACACATTATGTTAGAAGTTCTGTGCAAATCTTACAAATATGAAGCAGACAAAAAAATGTGGAAAATGGTATTTTACTATTCCAATTGGCAGAGCAAATTCTTCAAGACTCTGAGAGGGAACATATTTCCCCCATGATTTTAAATTTATAATTAAAAGCCATGCTTCCCCTTTTAGTCCAAGAAAGCATAAAATACTCAATTTGAGAACAAAAGCATCATAGATATTCTTCGTATATCTGAGAGACACATTCTGGGCACTTCAGGTATCATACTGAGTATGATTTTTTTTGTAATGAATATTGTGGAAGTATATCATAACTGTCACTGATTATCCAATATCAATGTAGAGATATCAGTTGAGTGTGAGGCTGGGAGTTTGGGGTTGTGATGCTAGAGTAGAACCCAATGAGAGCTTGCAACCCTTTTGTAACACTTGTTCAGAGGCACATACAACAAAATAGTTTCCTTTGGTAAACTCCAGACAGATGGTGACCAAGACGAAACATCAAAACAACAAGGGCACGTGAATATAAACAACTTGATTCCTGAGACGGGGTATTCACTCAGGATAATTCTGGAAAGTCTGCAAAGTGAGTATCATTGTGTTCTCTTTCAGTACTACAGACCCAGTGAGCCTACTTCCCATGTTCCTAGGGCTTGAGCATTCTTCTCTTTTTGTATGTGCTCTCGTGAGAACTATCTACTTACTCATGTGATTTTCACTACTGTTTGTAAACTGATGACTTTCAAGCCTTTCTTCCAAGATTGACCCTTTCCTGAACTTCAAGCTAGGTCTTTTCTTTGGTGTCTCACCACACTTCAGAATCAATATGACCCAAACTGAATTCCTTATGCCCACTTCTGCTTGTCACCAAATCTAACACTTCCCAGCCACTCAGTTTCTGCCCCTCCTATAATCCCCAGCTCTGAGGGTAGCAAAGCCATCTACACAATCACTTAAGTATAAGTCCTAGAACTAATTCAGTGGGGAAAAATGTCCAAGGCCATAGACAAAAGAAATTTTAAGTGATTGTTGGTGTGAATAACAGGGATGTATTATATGTATATGCAACATGTTTAAAACTTATGGATAGAACAGAGCTTCTAAACATATAATACAACATAGTAAGATAACAATTCTAAGCAGAGATTCTAAAGTTGACAAATATCAAACAAATACATGTAAATTCCCACCAAAGACTTGTTCTTACAAGTCCTCACCCCAATAAAAACTCTACTGTTTGCCTCCCCAGGGCAGGGACTGATGGGCACTTGACCTTTTGGGCTAGACAGAAAGCCTTTAATCGAGGCTTCTATCTTTAGAGAGGATTTTCTAAATCCTTCCTCTTCTCTTTTAGCATTTCAAGAACCAAGCCTGGAGGGCTCAGCTCAAAACATTCTTCCACATTATGGAAAAGCAACAACTGAATCTAAGGTTTTCTATTCTACCTTGGAAAACAGTCATTGGGATGGGGGAGGAAAATGGAGGGAGAGAGAGATAGGGAGTTCCATCCTCAGTGTTTAGAGTTTAAAATATTCAGGGATATTGTGTTCAAATCCATGTAGCCAAATTGTATTCTCTGGGCTTTCATGGGAATGAGGCATAAGGCCTAAGATTTAGGCCCAGTATCATGTATGCCTTGAGATCTAGGGAAAACAGAGAGGGATTTGACTGGCCTAACTACAAGTTCCCCTCCCCACTCTGCTCCTGTGGAGAAGGCCCACTAGCCAAACAACCTCTTATCACAGTGACCAGGTACAGTTCCCACTCACCTCTGAGTAGTGGACTTCCATTCCCTGTAAGCTGCTGAAATTATTCACACATCAATCACTCTTCCGTGGGAAATAGGGTACCACATCCTCCTGATGCTATAAAATCGGCCTCCCACAGCCCAGGGTGCAACCCCCATTGGCCCTGTGTGGTGTGACCTTCTCCTCCCCCAGGCTATGAGTACATATGACTTATCATCTGTGGTTCATCTCATCTGCCCAGGGTTGGGTGTCCTGTGTTCAGCCATCCCCATAACCCTCAGAAAAGAATCCCTTCCTCACCAACAGGATGAAGAGAAGGCAATTAAAATAGGGAAGTATGTTTAATATGTCTGGGGACTCCACAGGAATACAGGTTTCTGCCCTTTTTCCATTTAGGGTTTTGGAAAGTCATCTGTGCACCAAGAATGAACAAAGTATAAGCAGATAGGGTCCCGGGTGAAGCAAGCATTGCTTTCTTGACATAAGAGAAGCCATTTTTGGCCTATGTCATGCTTGTCTTTGAACAGGTCTCAGTAATTAATGATCTTCAGGGAACAAAAGCATGCATGAACAAAGGACTGTCATCAGTCAAGAGAAGTAACAATAGCAAAGAAAACAGATCAGTTGTAACGACTCCTAGTTCTGTTTCAATGGTAAAGATTAGCCTGAAGCGCTCAACCACTAAATCAACTGGAGCCTAAGAGAGGCTGACGTTGACCTTTTCTGACCCTTGTAACTTCAAAATCAACCACAGCTTGGACTCTGTAGACCTTTGCCCCAATTTTATGCTGAACTCTGCTCTGCTCAAGCCCCTTCATGAATATGCATGTACCCTTAGTTTAAAACTTCCCCAATTTTGCTGTTGGAGGAGACCCTGTTTTGGGAAGGATCCCTGGTGTTCTTACTTGCTGCAAGTAATAAATCCTTCCTTCTCCCGCTCTTTGGCTTGGTTGTGTCTTCTGGCTCGACACTTACCAAGAGGTGAACTCAGGTCTTTGGGTAACAAAAGTAGTTCAGAGTGAACTTGGTTGGCAGAGTGTGGTAAAATCAGAGAACCTTATATTGTTTATTTAGGCTGAATTCCTGGGTGGCATGCAAGGAAAAAAGGACTTGTGCCCCGCTCTCTCAGACCTCCTCGCCCCCAGTCTGGTTTCCTTGAACAAAGTGTGCCACAGTGATATTAGCATTTGCAATGTGTGCCATGACAAGAAAATCTGCGGTAGCACTGATTAGAGTGAGGAAGCATTTAAAAATGTTAGTTACTGTTTGTCAATATTATTACATTGTTTTCTATTATTTTTTTCTCTAAAATGCCTCTTTCTTGGACTTTCATGACACTACAACTGTAGTATGTTTCCTACTTTAAAAAAATTCTCATTTCCTGGCTTTTCCTCTTGTATATAATCCTTTTATAGAAGGGTGCATCATGGCTCCATCTTATGTTCTTTTCTCTTCCTCTACATGCTTTCCTTCCAGTCTTATTCACTCTAGTGGCTTCAATTACTATCACTGTAATGTTTCTCTCAAAGGAATATCTCTCTGGCCCAGATGGCTCTCCTGAGTTTCAGCCCATCAATCCACTGCCCACTGAACATACTCAGTTAGACATTTCACAGGCACATCAAACTGAGTATTCCTGTCTCTAAATAACCCTTTGCGTCCACACTACCACAATCCTTGCCCAACGCAAGAACATCTTCTTAAACTACTATATTAGCCACCTAACTGGTTTCCCTGAATCTATCTCCATTTGGTTCTCACATTATTTCCAGAATTTTTTGTTAAATATGCATATCTGTTCATATTATTCCCCAGCTTAAAACACTGGGATGTCTGCTTGCTGATACCTTTCAGCTGGATTAGCAAAACTTACAATGTCCTCCATTACCTGCCTCCTTCTCTCCCCTTACTTATTTCATGCTATCGACTTGTTTCTTCTCTTTCCTCCAGTTTTGCTTAGTTTGTTGAGCAGACTGTTTTCTCTCCTTCCAACCCTCTGGATACAACCTCCCCTCTTCTTCCCCATCATGAGTTACTTGAGTAATAGGTACTTCTCATTCAGGACTCAGATTAACTATCGATACTTAGAGAAGTCTTACTTTGATGCATTGGACTAAGTCAGGCTGCTCTGTTAAGTATTACCAAAGGCTTCTGCACTACCTTTGTGAGGCCATCTGTTACCTTTGATATTGTCTACTTTAGGGCTGTATTCTCTCCCTCTCATCTCAAGCTGTAAAATCACAAATCACAGGACAGAGACTATGTCCATCTTATATCCCTGATGTCTTGCCCATAGTTAAGTTTTTAGTATTTAATACTTAGTGAGTTATAATTGAAAAACTATGACATGTTCTATATAGAAGGGAAATGAAATGACCAATGTTGCAGATTTAGGAGTTCAGGGAAAAGACCACAGTAAAGTACCTGACGACAAAAGCAAAGAATCACTAGGAAGAGAGTGTCATAAGAGTAAAAGGCGGATCCACATTGGAAGGCACTTCTCTACCTTTTAGGTAAATCCAAATATTTTTAACTCATTCTGCAATCTCAGTTTCTTTTCTCTTCTTGATATTGTCCTTAGGAAAATAAATTTTGTAGGAGAAAAGGATGCAAAATGTCCCTGTTAACACGTTTATCTGGTTTTCTTTACCTTTTTTAAGGTCTCCCTTTCCCCTCTTCTCCCCTTCCCTCCAGTCCTGTAAAGCCATTGAGTTAAGTTCTTCTCTCTCCTTGGTTTACCTATTTATTACTTGACAGCATTTACTGGTAAAAAAAATTTTTTTGAGGTAAGGATGCCAGTTCTAGGTTATGATGTGTACTCTATTGTTCATTATTCATTTTAAATACAATTGGATGAAATATGTATTCACACTGAAAAGCAGAGAGTTAAAAAAATTTCAGCTTCCCCTTTGCTAACTTTTTAATGTACTATTTTCTCAATTCTAGAGTAGTGTTGCTATATTATGATACTTAATAATAAAGATATTTTTAATTGTTATTCATCAAATTTTTGAGCTTTATAATTTATAAGTATATAGTTTTTAAAATTTTTCACATTCTTTTAAAAATTAGATCTTCATAAAAATCAGGTGGGGTAAATAGTGCAAGAACTTAATAGCTATACAATATTTTCACAATACAGGATATATAATTTTCCAGGCCATACATGGATGTGAAAAGAACGTTTCTATTTTCTAAATTGGATATAGGGAAAAAAGCCTTATAAGCACAATAAACACTCACACATACACAAACGTACCACACTAAGGCTCTCCTGATTATAAGTAGATAGTAATTCTCTATCTTGTAACAAATTCCCAAACTGAAACAATATTATACATCCAAATCTTACTAAAGAATTTTGTGCTTAATGGAAATTTGGGGTGATACTTATATTTTTGCACATGTTATAAAATAAATTCAACTAAAATCATCTGTTTTCTCATTAAGAATTTCCAAAAGTATCTTTTTTTCTTTGAGTAACTGAAAACAAGTAATCGGGGATCCTAAGCCATAACCATACAAGACTTTTTTTGAGCATGTAGTGTTTATCCCTTGAGATCCATAAGCCTCTACAAACTGTGTTTCATGTGCGTAAGTGCACTCTGAAAGAAAGGGGAATTTTAAAAATTCATGGAGTAGGTAAGTGCATTCCATGTTGAAAAATCACTGTTAGTACAGTGTGTGTTTTTTTTAAAGCACTTGGGCACTTGGGAAAAAAAAACAACATTGGCTTTTAAGATTATTCTATACATAGAGCCATTTCCACCTAGAAGTTGAACATATGAAATAATCAGCGTTGTCTTTTTAATCTGTCAATATCACATTAAGAAAATAAAGAACACAGTGTATTACACATACCACAATAATTGAACCAAGTTTTCAGTTCTTCTTTATATTCCCTTTAAAGACCTTGTCCAACCTTTTATCAGTTGAAATGAAAACTGGATATTGTATTTTTAATTCCTTTGGAAAAAAGGAATGAGAACAAAATGGAAGAATAGAGGGAAAAGGAAAACAATCTATTGAAAGAGTCAGATTTAAGATTGATACAAATGTATTCATACTCAAAGCTCCTGACCTGATTTTGTAGTTCTAGTACAGCTCTTGGATGGTTATTCTTTCTATTATAGTCAATTTGTTATCTGTCTGATTCTTTTTTGCAAGCCAGGAATTTATTGTCTTCACACTTAGGCCTTTGTACTATATAACATTGTCCTCAGCAGGCAGATGCTTCTCAATAAATATTTGTTTGTACTGAACTCGGTTTATGGCCATTGCAGGTTTGGAGTTGTGGGATTCCCAACTTTTTGCTTTTCATATTGTGAGAGAAATAGAACGAGACTCTCCTATTCATCCCTTTAATCAAGGATTAATCAATGACTGTTGCCAAAAAAGAACACCTGCTTGACAGAGTGGTGATTTGGGTTAACTTAAAAATGTGAACAAAATATTTTTGGGGATTTTACCTTACGTTTAACAAAGGAACACAAGGAGAAGGCTGCTCATTTGCATACTTTCTTGATAGTATACATAATACAACACTGTTCTCTTTGGGTGATTAATACTAAAATACGTTATGAATTATGTCATTTTTTTAACATCTTTATTGGAGTATAATTGCTTTACAATGGTGTGTTAGTTTATGCTTTATAACAAAATGAATCAGTTATACATATACATATATCCCCATATCTCTTCCCTCTTGCGTCTCCCTCCCTCCCACCCTCCCTATCCCACCCCTATAGGTGGTCACAAAGCACCGAGCTGATCTTCCTGTGCTATGCGGCTGCTTCCCACTAGCTATCTATTTTATGTCTGGTAGTGTAAATATGTCCATGCCACTCTCTCACTTCGTCCCAGCTTACCCTTCCCCCTCCCCATGTCCTCAAGTCCATTCTCTAGTAGGTCTGTGTCTTTATTCACATCTTACCCCTAGGTTGTTCTTCATGACCTTTTTTTTTTCCCCCTTAGATTCCATATATATGTGTTAGCATACGGTATTTGTTTTTCTCTTTCTGACTTAACTTCACTCTGTATGACAGACTCTAGGGAACTATGTCATTTTTAAATCGAATTGACAGGTTAGTCGACTCAAATTTACTTTATATAATTTACTTTGATATTAGTAGAAAAAATAGAGTTTTAATAAAGACTACAATTTATATTTAAAGAGCTTTCATTATTTGCTAAATGCTTAATTTATCAATTTTATAAATATTTTAAACTTGTTATAGAAATATTTTTTAACATGTCATAAAACTTGGATATTTTAAAATCTTAAAACTCACATTGTTATCACTTAGAGTAAACTGATACTTGTGGTCTTTTAATTTTAAATCTAGTGCATTTTAAAATATATAATTATCTTTGCTACTCCTTTTGTTAACTTCAATTTTTACCAAATACGATATATTTAAATTACATTCAAATCTGGCCATGAAGTACATCAAGGTAAGGCTGGATGAAACTGAAAGATTTTAGGGTACTAAATTAGTTGCATATTTAGGTGTGACAACAAATATTTATATCATTGGTAGGGCACGAAGAATGTCATGAGAACGCTCTTCAAAATAGGCCAGAATGATTCATGACTCTCATAGGAAAATGCTACTGAAAATAGTAATTCACTTCTGGAAAGAGAGAAAATGAAGAAAAAAACAAGACAGTTTTTCCCTGTCTTTTTCATAGATTTTTCCGTGTTTCTAAGACATAGCTATAAAAGAGTGAGTGAGTTGAAAAGAACAAGCTAATTTTAAGAAAGAAAAAAAGGCATTCAGGCTGAAATATTTTTCAAAAGCTTTCTAATTTATATTCTTTTTCATTATTTGGTGACCTTCAGATGTAACTTGTAGAGCGAAATCTTGCAAAGAAGGGAAAGTAGTAACAGGAAATTACTACTATAATCCTTTAAAAGGTAATAGAATTGTATACTTTTGCAAGTAGCAATGTTGAGTTTTCACACAGCATTTCCTGCTGGGTCTATATTTTCTTTTTTTCTTCTTCCTTTCTTTCCTTCCTCCCCCTCACTCCACTTTCTTTCATGCTTATGAGCAATGCAGCATATGACAATTTCCACTCCACCTGTCCAGCTGCCTGTGGTGATATTGGCATCATAGGTTGCAGTTGTCCCCACCAACCATGTTTAGACTGCAGGGACACACCTCAGAGCTGTCAGTGCCACATTCCACCAGCCCTGAAACCGCCAGAGATTTATACCACAACCTCGTCCCAGAAGCGTCACCCAGAGAGTAAAGTGCCAAAAGGCTTCCAGGTGTTTTTCTCTTTTCTATTCTTACCCATGTTTAGCCATCCATTGAGAATATACCATGAAGACGGGACCAGAAGAAATTTTGAACAGCAGATACAATTCTTTCACCCACACCAGCCCCATGTCCATGGCTCTTTACTGGAGGTTGGAATCTTCCTTCCTCTACTTCATAGTAAGTCTCACATTCCTTCATGCCAACTGAATCCTAGCAGACCTCAAGATAATCCTTTTGAGGCACACTGTGATCTCTGACACCTGTGATCATTAGTTTTGTCTTTCAAGCTGGGACTCCTACTAGAAGTTAAATAGTTAAACCTCTGTAACTGAAGGAGCAGGGTGTTTGAATACGATGTAAATCACCATTGCATTAATGAGAGTATGTCTCAGTTTTGACTCAATTTGCCTACTACCTTCTCCTTTTAAGATGATATCCTCTTCCTACCTATAGTTCATGATATTTCAGTAAATACACAAGTAGTAGAACAATCCTTCAGAAAAGAGGAAGATGCAAGACAGCTTCATACAGCTCCACACAGAGACAAATTGGTCCTAGAAAATGGTAACTAGCACTGGCATTTTTCAGACTATATTGGAAGTAGAAAACCTCAGATCTGTGTAAGTAAATGCAAAGATTCCTAGAACAATAAAAATCCAGGTGATGGAAACTTACAAATTAAATCGGAACTGAGAATGATTGTTTGTGGCTGGGTGGGAGGGTGGGAGCGTGTGGAGTGGTGTGTGTAGGGGAATGACTGAGGATTTTTTTTTTTTTTTTTTTTTGCGGTACACGGACCTCTCACTGTCGTGGCCTCTTCCGTTGCGGAGCACAGGCTCTGGACGCGCAGGCTCAGCGGCCATGGCTCACGGGCCCAGCCGCTCCGCGGCATGTAGGATCCTCCCAGACCGGGGCACGAACCCGTGTCCGCTGCATCGGCAGGCGGACTCTCAACCACTGCGCCACCAGGGAAGCCCTGGCTGAGGATTTTTTACAGCTGGTTTTAAAGGCTCCAGTAGAAAACAACTTTCTTTACATTCATCTAGCTAAGTATTCTGAATTTTCACTATTTCCTGAATTGGGAAGCATTGAAAATTTATGTGAGAATGATTTTATAATTTTTTTCTAGTTTGCATTATCTATATCTCTGTCTACATGAAAACTCTACAAAATATTGACTACTCTCTGAGTAAACTTGTACAAATATACATATACACATAATCTTGTTTTAGTTTTTGTAAAGTCCTGATTAAAGAAAACCTGTTCATATATTTTTACCTATTATAACCAAATATGGAACTTAACTAAAGATTATAGTCATGACTTTTAGGCACTAAGTAGCCTGAACAGGTAAATGAAACCATTTCCAGTGTTCTAAATTACCACACTGAACACACACTTGCTAACGTTTTCATATATTTAATGTTTCTTTCAATGGTATGAAATTACTGGATGGCGAAGGATATTTATGAAAATAAGTCATATGTCACATTAATAGTAGTAAGTGTGGCCTGTATTACCAAAATATTTTAAAAAAACCTTATTTATAATTCCCAACTCACATTTCTAGAATACTGGAGACTAGTTTATAGAAGGTCTTTTGTTTGCTGGGAGGGAACAAATTTGATGTTTACAGTAAATATACTTTCAGGTATGTGAAGACAAGATTAAGTAAAGGAGAGAGGATCCAACTTTGTAGAAGCTGAGACAAAGCTAAGTTCTGTGTAAGAAATGGAGCAATGGAAAGCTATGATTGGTGTGGGATGCAATTCTGGACACAGGGGGCTAAAGCAAGTGAGCCTGGTGAAGACCAAAAAAAAAAAAAAAAAAAAAAATTATGCTGGGGGCACTCAGAGGAAGCTGCAAGAGAAGAGCCCGAAAGAGAAGTAAGAGGGGGTGTTTGAAGGAGATGTGTGTACATGATGCAGTGATTTGCGCAATGTGCGTTTTCCCCGCACGCAAGACACAATGGTAATAAGGATAGCTTATGCTCATGTAGCACAAATTATGTGCCGAGCCCTGTCCAAAGACTTCACATCTATTTAGTCATTTTAGCCATTAGTCACAATAAACCTATGAAATGAGTAAATTATTTCTATTTTACAGGTGAGGAAACTGAGGATGAAGAGGTTAAACGATTTGCCCAATGTGACTCAGCAAGTAAATTGCAGAGCTAGGATCCCAAACCAGGTTCTGAAATTAGTGTACTGCATTTTCTTTTGGGAAAAGAAGAAAATGGTTATGTGGTGCTACAAGATTGGCATATCATATATCTCACGATGTAATTAGAGGCTGGTCTCCCAGCCAAGCATATCTTGGTGTTAAGTACATAATACAAAGGAAAGATTTATAGATGAGCTCTTTGTGTTTCAGTTGTTTAAGAAGTTTATTTCTGTGCCAAATGGTTTGCTGCCACCTCAAAAACATTCAGAACATTGTTTCTTCTAAACAGCTCTAAACTTGCTTTCGGTTTCATTATGCCATGTCTCTGAAAAATTCAGAGTGTGTCGGAAACACGCATATATCTGAGGGGACACAACTTTTAGAGATTGCCAACTTAACGTAAAGTTGGCAACTGACCCTTCTTATTGTGTTCCACTGTATTATTAAATAAGCTTACAGTTGGTCATAAATGTATTGGGAACTAACTGTACTCAGTGCATATTAATTGCTACAATGTTTGTTTATAATCTGTGGCTTTATTAATTTTAATCATCACAATAGGTAGACATCGGAGATTGTTTTTCTTTTACAAAACCGTAAATTAGCTCACTGTGCATAAATATGTATGTGCTCACATTTACTTTCTTACTTTCTCTGCAGGTAACAGAAAGTAATTATATTCAGTTCCCTGAAAATCATCTCTCTCACAAATAAATATCACAGATACTTTTCTGGAAGATTGATCTCTTAAAAAAATAAAAGTACACTATTGGATTTTACAAGTAGATATGAAATCCTAGGGTTAAGATTCCTGCAGTAGGTTTTTTTCTTTTATCACCCCCTCCCCCCCATTTTCTATTAACTGCCTGGCTAAATATGATATGATTCAGAAAAGTGACTTTATTCACTATAATTCTCTTGGGAGACAGACTCTTTCAATACCTATCTGAGGGGAAGTGACCTGCCCAAGAGAAGGAACTCAGGAGGAACACCATTTTACGAGACACTGACTGCTGAATGGAGCCTATGTGATCTGTGATCGGATGGCAGATGTTGTGAATAAATCATTGGGAAGTCTACCATCAGCCACCTGAGTATTTTTCAGTTCCCACTGAATGGCCATAAATTAGGAGGAGTGCTGAAAAGTCTGTCAACAATGCCGCATGCCTGGAGTGACCAGGCTTTCATCTTTTCTTAGATAAACAAAATAAGGATCAACCTTAATATGATTAACAGTTTGAAGGGACTACTTTATTTCTTAACTTGGAAAATAAACGGAGGCTGCCTTTATCAAAACTTTATAATGTAAAGATCCTATGTCCCATAAAATTTTGTTATATATCAATCCCTTCATTCAAAATAATATTTAAATAACTAAGATCTACAGAATGAAATATCTTAAAACATCAAGTTGGTCTCAAACTAAATACAGGTAACATAGAAGAAAACAACATATATCCACAAAATGTAAGCTTTACATACAAATAAATAACACAGTCCAGTTTGTCAATTTTGCTACCTAATTCTAAGGGTTTCCAGGCCTTAGATGCATTTCCATTATTTAACAGAAAAAAAAAAAAAAAAAAAAAAGAAGGCATTCCTCCACCCTCTTATGACTATTAGAAGGTTGTTTTCAATTTTTATAGTTCAAGACACACCTGTGCTGCTACTCATGTAAGTAAATTTAATATATTACAGTCATAAAATACCTCTGATAGTTGGAATTTGGTTCCCAAGAGATTACTGAAATACTAAGTTTCAGAATTTGTTTACCAGTAGTTGCTGCTGCTACTTTACCCCTCTCTGCTTGTCTTTTGCTCAGAGCCCCTAAACTTGTTCTAGTGGGATTAGCCTGAAAGGCCCAATAATGACTTTAAATTATAGGCCCAGGAGCAGAAAACTGTTTCAGCCATCAAATTCATTTAATATTGGCCTTGCTTCTGTTTAGTGTTATACTGCTCTTGAAAGCTGCCCTACCAATGAGCAATTCCCCTAGAGTCAGGAAGAAATGTCTGCTCTTTGGTTAACAAAATTTGCAATATTATTTTGTCAGTCTAGTTTCTATACTGTGACTTGTTTGGCATTGACCTTTCCTTCAACTCCCACGGCACTTTACTTATGGCTCTATTACAGCACTCACCTTATTTTGCCTTATATTATAGTTATATTTTTACTTATTCCACCATTAAGTGTTATGATCATAGAGGGAACACAGCACCTTTCTTTCTCTATAACTATCCCTCAGCATGAACTAAATGTCTGTTACTTTCCATTAACTCTTCTTTGGTGATGAGCTTAATCAGGAGAATTTCAGTTTTAGTAATTCATTCCTCTTCCTTTTTTTTTGGTTCTGAGTGGATAGTTTCTTTTCTCTTACCATGTAATTACCCGATTCTCTAATTTTGAACCTAATACATTGTAAAGCACTTTGATCCAAGTTCACCCCAGGTTTTTTTTTTTTTTTTTTTTTTTTTTGCAGTGTGTGGGCCTCTCACTGCTGTGGCCTCTCCCATTGTGGAGCTTAGGCTCCGGATGCGCAGGCTCAGCGGCCATGGCTCACGGGCCCAGCCGCTCTGTGGCACGTGGGATCTTCCCGGACCGGGGCACGAACCCGTGTCCCCTGCATCGGCAGGCGGACTCTCAACCACTGCGCCACCAGGGAAGCCCGACCCCAAGTTTTACATACCAGCTATGACATTCTGTTCCCAAACACGGTGGTGGTCTCATATCATATTGTTCCTGTTTTAGGTTGCTCTAACGTTTGTCCCAACAGTTTGTTACCCAAACAGGTTCATTTTATCTGAAGAACAGCAAGCCAAAACACTGAGATGCCGAGGTTTTAAGCAAAGAGAGGTTTTGGTTTTTTTTCCACAAGGCAACCAAGCAAGGAGATGGGAAAACAAGTCTTGGGTTAGTCTCCCTGAAGACAAGGGGCTAAGGGTACTTATGGGATAAAGAATAAAGAATCAGGGTGGTCTGGGGCATGGGGAGTGTGGGGAAAAGAGATTAGACAAAGGTGCAGTAATCGCAGGCATAACTAAGCTACAGGTCTCTGTATATTAAAACGTGGAGGCATTTAGCAGGATCTGAGCATGGAGTTCTTGGCCCTCAGACATCAAAAGGTCACTGAGCAGACATCTGCGCATGCCCAGGTGGAAGGTGGGTAGTCCTATACAGTCTTAACCAGCTCAACTCGAACTAGACACAACTGACTCCAAGTTCCTGGAAAACAACTTGGGCAAACATCTTATTGTAGGCACCGTGCTGCTTGGAGGACATGCAAGTCTTTTGCAGGAGCAAGGAAAACAATCTTGATTAGTGAAGGCAGGTGAAATGGATTTGACTAATGATTACCCACGGTTTCAAGTTTTGTGATAAGCATGGCTATGGATCATTGGACAAAACAAGGAAAATACCGCAGGCTCAAGAGGGCAGCAGAATCCTGATGCCTCACAGATGAGTGATGAGTAGCCCCTCAGTCATAAAAGTGGAGGACAGGTGCAGAATTAGCCCCAAAGACAGGCATCTTTGTTTCATAGAAAATTAAGAGAGCTCTGGGGTCTAATTTGGCTCTCACTAACTAAAGAATGATAAGATTAAATATGTGGTCTTTTTCATCTATAAAATGGAGATAGTAAAACATACCTCAAAAAACTGCTGTAAGTATTAAATCAGATAACAGTCATTCAACCCATTTACTGAGGTTCAGTCACATGGCAGGCTCTGGTCAAACCATGTCTGGACAACTGTGATAGATTTGGGGTTAAATCTGGGTCCAGCTGGCTAGGTCCAGAGGGGACAGTAGAGGAGGATAAACATAACAGAGGAGCTATAGATTAGAGAACTGGAAATGTTAATCTTGTTAAAATAAACTGCATAAAAGGATGTGATAGCTGTCACATGGCTAGTTTCCAATTTTGGAAGCTAGACTGGAATACCTTTCTCTGGTAAATAGATCGTTCATGCTGAGAAATACCTTTATAATAATCGAGGAGTCTCCAAATAAAGCTCTGTGGTTAGGACTGGGTATCTAATCTATTTTTGACCTGCAGAAAGAATATGTTGGAAAATGAGTCATTTTTCAAGTACGACTTTACATATATATATATATGTATACGTACACACACACACATATGCACACTCTGCACTGTTTTTCAACACCAACAACCAATACTCCAATTCTCCAGACAAAATCTGGGTGTCCAACAATTCAATTCAGTTCTGACACTAACTACCTAGAATTTGTACAGACCCCATAGGTTAACGGCTCAGTCCCACAGGCTGCCCCCACTTGAGACACTAGTCACAAGTCCTGGGACTCTTGTACTTCTGATCAACTGGCTATTAATTGATATTCCCATGACTCCCTCCTCAGGTGCAAAAATTTGCTAGAATGGCTCACAGAGCTCAGTCAGTCACTTGACATATTATTACTATTTTATTATAAAGGATACACCTCAGGTACAGCTAATGGAAGAGATTCACAGAGCAAGGTATGGGGGAAGGGTATGGAGCTTCCATGTCTTTTCCCAGCATGCTACTCTCTCAGTACCTCTATGCGTTCACCAACCTGGAAGTTCTCCAAACCCCATCATTTAGGTGTTTTTAAAGAGGTTTCATCATGTAGGTATGATTGATTATTAACTCAATCTTCTGCCCTTTCCTATTTCTGGGGATTGAGAAGATGTGGCTGAAAGTTCTAGACTTCTAATCAAGGTTTGATCTGTCTGGTGACCAGCCCCCATCCTGAAGCTGTCTGTCTAGGAGCATGTTAGTGGGAAGTAGCCACATAGCACAGGGAGATCAGCTCGGTGCTTTGTGACCACCTAGAGGGGTGGGATGGGGAGGGTGGGAGGGAGACGCAAGTGGGAGGAGATATGGGGATATATGTATACGTGTAGCTGATTCACTTTGTTATTAAGCAGAAACTAACACACCACTGTAAAGCAATTATCCTCCAATAAAGATGTTAAAAAAAAAAAAGTCACCTCATTAAAACAAAAGATGCTCTTTTCTCTCAGGAAGTTCCAAGGGATTTAGTAGCTGTGTCAAGAACTAACGATAAAGACCAAATATATTTCTTATTATGCCACAGGTACACACACATACACACACACAGGTTATTCCATACGTATATATGTTGTCATTAGGATAGGTCTAAACACGTGTCTAACATTACATGTGACTGGCTTTCACCTGAACTACAGAAAATAAGAACACTAAGCCAGATTCATCAGTAAAGAGGCAGAGAACAAGGAAATTCTTGACAATATCTACAGAGGCAAATGTGGATGATTGTATTTTTCTAAATGATGCAACATTTCTCATCTCATCTCACCTGCTCTTCTTACAATGTAACTCTGATACTCCCTCCAGGAAGAGGTGTGTCTGTGTTCCCTCCTTTTAAACCTGGTAGGCGTTTTATGACTGTTCAACCAATAGAGTTAGTGAAAGTGATACTATGTGACTTCTGAGGTTAGGTCATAAAAATGTTATGGTTTCTATCTGGCTTGTTCTTTTTGGCATGCCTTCTCTGGGGAAGCCAGCCACCACACTGAGAGGCAGCTCAAACTAGCTTTTCTGGTGACACCACAAGGAGAAAAAGCCACCTAGAAAGGACCTGAGTCCTTTCTAGGATAGTCCTTTCTAGGATAGCCAGCATCAACAGATTTGCAGATAATTCTAACATCCAGCCTTTAGCACTTCCATTTGAGGCTTCAGACATTTTGGAGTACACACAAGTCATCCTTGCTGTGTGCTGTCAGAATCCCTGATCCATAGAGTCAGTAGGTATAATAAATGGTTATTTTATGCCACTAAGCTTGGGAGTCACTTTTTTAACACAGTTATATGTATTAATCAGGGTTCTCAAGAGAAACAGAACCAATAGGATATATAGAATGTGTACATACATATAAAATAAATATAAATAGGATATATATACATATATACACATATATTTAAAATAAATCTTCCTCTATTTATATAGCTCTATCTATCTATTTACCTATCTATTGAGGGGGACAGGGAGGGGAGATTTACTGTAGGAATTAACTCACACAGTTATAGAGAACAAGAAGTGCCACAGTCTGCCATCTGGAAACTGGAGAACCAAGAAAGCTGGTGATAAAATTTAGCTCAAGCTCAAAGTCCTGAGAACAAAGTAGGGACAGCTGGTATAAGTCCTTGAGTCCAAAAGCATAAGAACCAGGAGCTCTGATGGCCAAGGGCAGGGGAAGATGGAAGTTCCAGCTCAAGAAGAGGAAAAATTCACACTTATTCCACTTTTTCTATTATTCAGGCCTTCAGTGGATTGAATGAGGCCTGCCCACATCAGCGAGAGTGGATCTCCTTTACTTTGTTCACTGATTCAAAGGCTAATCTCTTTCAGAAACACCATCACAGACACACAGAGAAATCATCTTTTATGGGCTATCTTGCCATCTCTTGGTTAACACATAAAATCACAAGTTCACCCCTATCAACTTGATGCCTATATGCATTTCCTTAAGCCATACATGGTCTCCAAATAAAGACAATAATAAAGTCATAATTCTATCTAACATGATACAACTCTCCTGCATACAGCAGAAAAAGCAAAAATCCTTTCCCTAGAAGAGGAGATAAAGTCCTTGAATAATGTTTATTCTTCTCTTGATGTCCTATAACTTGAAATCCATGATGTAAAATTAACAATACTTAAAGATGCTATAAAGCCAATGTGTTATGTTACATAATAAAGGAGTAAAAGAGGAAAGAAGACAAAGATATTTGCCACACACACACACACACACACACACACACACAAACATATTCATTAAAAAAAGAAGGAAATGCTCAAGACAATTACAGTCCTTCTTACTGTAACTGGTCACATCCCTTGTGGATGGAAGGGAAAAGGGTCAGTGTAGAAATGAAGGAAATTTGTTTTCAGGGATGAAGATAGTTTATTTACGGTAATGGCAGAAAGGCAGAATATAAGGATACAGATGTAGAAAAGGGACAGATTTGGTGGTGAAAAATCTATGGAACTTCTGGTAGTTCAACATTCTCAATGAGAAAAGCATGATCATCAGCTGAGAATGGGAATGGAGAGGAAGCATACCAAGTTGTAACATGAGATGAATGATATAATGAAGTGCAAAAAAGGAAATAGAATTACCAGGCAGGAAAATGGCTTTCTCCAGGTTAAAGGTCACAGATTTAAAGTGAGATGATTTATCATTAATTGTGTGTTTTTCCATAGTCATGTTTAGCTGTGCCAGTACAGGCATGGAGAAAGAAAGAAGTTATATTGAACCAGGCTTGTAATTGTTTTGTCAATAGGGATGGTAGAACATGTTAATCTGAAACAAACAGACTGCCTCTTATTTCTTCAGCAAAGACGATTTATTCAGGATCAGCAGAAAATTGCAATTCAGGGTCTGCAACCATGGCGAGCCACGGGTTAATCCCCCCATGGCAAGGGAAGGAGAACAATTTTATAGAGAGAAAAAGGAAGTTGGAAAGGCTAAGTAAACAAGGAGTCCATTGCTTCCTATTGGCTGAGCCCTTGCCAGGAAAGAAGAGCTGTCTTTTTCCTTCCTGTTGGGCTCTGCTTCCTCACCAGGCATGAGAGCTCCCCCTTCTGGTCTCCCAACTCCGTTTAATTGAGGTTTCTGTTTATTCATTTTTTTACAAACATGAGATGAGAGGGAGTTAAAAGTTTTCAAAAGGAAAAGATGATAAGGATTGTCATGGAGTAGAAACTGGATTAGAAGGCTAGAGCAGACATGAAGGGGGGTGAGGGAAAGTGAAATGGTGAGAGTGTCAATGAGTTGGAGACCTCGGTACTTTTGCAGTCAGGATATTAGGAGAAAAATGGAAAGAGGTGGTGGTCAAAAACTGGTAATGCTTGGAATTAAAACTACAGAATGGGTACAGCTACTGGTAATTGCAAGCCTAGCTTATGACTGTTGAAGTAAGTGGCTGAAGTTGAATGAGGAAGATAATTTGGAGAGGAAAAGGTGAAGGGACTCAAAACCTGGAGAAATGAAAACAAAATCTATATGGATATTGAAACCACCTAGAAATGTAACGGAAGTCATTTTGGCATGAGTGATGCTGTATTAGTCACTGTTCTCCAGAGAAACAGACCAATAGGATATACATATAAACATAGATACATAGATAGATAGATAGATAGAGAGACAGATAGATAGGGGTTTATTATGAGGGGTTGGTTCATGTAATTTACAGAGGCTGAGAAGTCTCATGATCTGCTTTCTGCAAGCTGGAAACGTAGGAAAGCTGGTGGTATAATTCAAATCCAGTATACTTCAAACCTGGATTCCTGAGAACCAGGGGAGACAATGGTGTGTCAGTCTAAGCCCCGAGGCCTGAGAACTAGGAGTATGCCCAATGGTAGAAGAAAATGGATGTCCCAGCTCCAGCAGAGAGCAAATTTGCCCTTCTTCTGTCTTTTCCTTCTATTCAGGTCCTCAGTGGATTGAATAAAGGTAACCTTTACTCAGTCTACTGGTTCAGATGCAGATCTCTTTCTGAAACACCTTTACAGACACACCCAGAAATAATGTTTACCAACTACCTGTGCATCCCTCTGCTCACAGAAAATTAACCATCACAGACAGTAAGCCAGCGGCTAAAAAGGGATGTCGGGCTTCCCTGGTGGTGCAGTGGTTGAGAGTCCGCCTGCCGATGCAGGGGATGCGGGTTCGGGCCCCGGTCCGGGAAGATCCCATGTGCCGCGGAGCGGCTGGGCCCGTGAGCCATGGCCGCTGAGCCTGCGCGTCCGGAGCCTGTGCTCCGCAACGGGAGAGGCCACGACAGTGACAGGCCCACATACAGCAAAAAAAAAAAAAAAAAAAAGATGTCACCAAGAGATCCTTTGCTTCTAATGTTCCAGAGAAAAGGTGTGAACGTTTTTGTGTGAAAGGAAGAGAAGCTGTGTGTGTGTCTGGGGAGAGGTTGGCCAGCAGGGCTTTTGAAGAACTTAATTGTCTGATTTGTACATTAATGTGGCTTGTTGTCCACTAAACTCTGTGACCTTGTTTATTATGACCAGCTTTGGAGTAAAACCTACCAGACTCACAAATGCTTGAGCACATTTAAAAAAAAAATTAGGGCTTCCCTGGTGGCGCAGTGGTCGAGAGTCCGCCTGCTGATGCAGGGGACACGGGTTCGTGCCCCGGTCCGGGAAGATCCCACATGCCGCTGAGCGGCTGGGCCCGTGAGCCATGGCCGCTGAGCCCGCGCGTCCGGAGCCTGTGCTCTGCAATGGGAGAGACCACAACAGTGAGAGGCCCGCGTACCGCAAAAAAAAAAAAAAAAAAAAAAAAAAAAAAAAAAAAAATTAATACTATTTTGGAGAATCTTGTGAAGCGGCTCTGTCCACATTTTGGTTGATATAGGAGTGAACAGAGACTAACAGAGAGAAGCAAGAGCTCAGGAGGTAGAGAAAACCAAGACAGTATAAGCCTCCTATCAACTCAGAGAAAGTTTGGGGAGTGCTTTGGAGACGGCAGGTTGGGAATTTGGTGGGCTGTGAGTGCGGGATAGCCAAGGTTCCTTATCAAGGGGCAGGGACAGGCAGGTCCAGTGCTCTTCCTGTCTTTATCTCCATACATACATGTTACAGTTGACTTACAGCAGTGTTTCTTAACCTTTTTTTTTTTTTAAGCAGTCACTTCCTTAAGGAATCTTTCTAGTCAAAATTTTCCTAATTACCCCTCACCCCCACTCCATGAAACTGTAACACCACAGATATCTTGTAAGTCTGTTTATGTACTGTGGTCTTTTGGAGGGCCACAAACCACTACAGTATTTAAAAGTTTTTCACTCTCCCCAAGAATCAATTCCCCCTGTCCTGCCATGGGGGTGATATCAGCCCTATTGAGCTTGCATGATCTAGAGGTATAAATTTTCAGATACCGAATTTCTCTGTCGAGTGTTCTTTTTACTGCAATCATGTTTTCTTGCTCTAGGTAAACTTACTGCTTTCTAAAAAATTTCTTTAGGGAAAATTTCTTTAGGGACATGTGTCCCTGTCACAAATCGCATCCTGCCATGTGACTTTTTTTTCTTTATAGCTACCTCCAATGAGGATTTCCCAGTAGTTTTTCCGAAGCAATTTAATTCCTTATTAGAACGGTTGATTCATGATCACTTAAACAAGTTTCCACTTTTCCTTGAGGAACATGTTAAATGGCTTTGTATCATTATGGTCTAATCCTAAGTAATAAAACATGATCCAGGAACAGCTGGTTAAATGACTTGGCCTCCTGGTAGACCTTTCAACTTTTCTAGGACCATAAATCTGTGATCATTTGTAGCAAACGTTCTCTCCACTAACACCAGATGTAGGTGGAGGAACAGGGTGAAGATGAAGGAAGTGAAAATAAGGAAAATAATTGCATAACACTGGTCTCTTTCACAACTTGACTTTCCAAATTCTATGCACAATGTATCTTACCATTCTTTTGGTTTCACGGGTTAGGGGACAAATTTTTACCTGAACATCACAGGGTAGCTTTTATTTTAATGAATACAGTGAGATTGTTTTACGTACCCTTACACATTTCTGAGTCTTTGTACAAATATAAAACATATTACTTTGATCTTGGACTTTCCAGCCTCCAGAATGATGAAAAAATAAATTTCCTTTGTTTAAGCTACATTGGTATTTCGTTAAGGCAATCCTAGCACATATATATGTATGTGTATATATATGTATATACAATATAACACTAGTTTATTGTATGACAATATATATAACATGTTTTATTATAAAGCGTGTTATAGATGTATACCTGTTAGGGCTTCCATAACAAAATACCACAGAGTGGGTGGCTTAAGTAACAGAAATTAATTTTCTCACCATTCTGAAGGCTGGAAAGTCCAAGATCAAGGTGTTGGCAGGTTTGGTTTCTCTGGAGGCCTCTCTCCTTGGCTCACAGGTGGCCATCTTCTCCCTTTGTCCTCACATGGCCTTTGCTCTATGTATGTACATCCCTGGTGTCTCCTTCTCTTCTTATAAAGACATCAGTCATATTGGATTAGGGCCCACCCTTACGACCTCATTTAAACTTAATTACTTCCTTAAAGGCTCCATCTCCATATACAGTCAGGGGGTTAGGGCTTCAACACATTTCAGTCCATTGTATTTATTTATTTGAAACAATAGCACATCTAGTTACTATGAGTTTGGCTATGAATAAATGTCATTTAATGACTCTAAAAATGATAAAATGATAACCTCACATACAGGAATCATAATATCAATTTGTATCTGGAATGTGCATCAAATACACACTAGACCATGTCTTATATTAATAGGACTATTGGAAAGATGCAGTGATATGAACTTACTAGTTGTCATATATTATTCTAATTTTCTAGGACGAAGAATGATTTTCCCTAAGGCGAGCAGGGATCTTAGGAGTATAAGAGGAAGGCAAAAATTGGTGACACAAGTTGAACAGCTACGCATCTTCTCTCTGACTCCATTGTTTCCCTTCTGGTCAGAGATATTGGTGAAGAGAAGTATACATTTTTTCTGGATACTATCAGGGGAGTTGAATTTTAGGAAGTACTTGTAGTCACCTATTACTTATTTTAGCACTTGAACTTTCCTTTTTAAAAATCAGTGAACCCCAAGCGAATAATTTACTCCTGTGTTTCTCCTGTCTGAAACACTAAATACTTAAACAAAATGTCTGAATGACAGCAATATAGAGTGTTAAACCAATCCAGATGCTTAGATCTTTTTATATGTGATTTGACTTAAAATAAAGCTTAGGTAGCATAAATTTGGCCTTAAATTGTAGCTATACACACCATTATATATTGCCCCTGCTGCCTCGTTCTTACAAAATGGTATCTCACTACACACATTAAAACAAATTTTGCTTTTTTCTCCTCTAAACAGCATCTTGAAATTACTTGCTTTTCAGGTCAGTATCTACAGATCTAACTCACGTTTTTAAAAATGTAATAGCTCCATAATATGGATATTAAATAATTTATTCAGTTTTTCTAATAATGGTCATTACTGTAATGGTCATTATTTAGAGTTTTTGTCACTCTAAATAATGATGCAATAAATACTATCATAATATATTCTTATTTACTGTTGTATTTATTTAGAAGGCGAAGTCTTACAAGTAGGACTGCTTTGTCAAATGTGTGCATATTTCACATTTTACTAGAGCTGACAAATATCTTTATAAAAATATGTTAGCAAAGTTTATACATACACCAGTGGTTTTTAAGTTTCTCAGTTTCTTCCACCCCACCAACATTTGATATTATCAATTGTTTCATGTGTTTTATTTTTTCCACTTTGCAAATTTTTTAATTAAAAAATTTGTTGTGAGACATATCATACATATAAAAAGAATATATGATAAAAGTACAATTTATTTACTTACTTAAATTGAGGTATAATTGACATACAATATATTAATTTTAGATGTACAATATAGTGGTTGAACTTTTGTATACATTGTGAAATTGTCACCAAAATAAGCCTAGTTACCATCTGTCACCTTACAAAGTTAATACTCCGGACTATATTTCCTATGCTGTACATTACATCCCCATGTCTTGTTTATTTTCTAATTAGAAGTCTGTACCCTTTGACTAACAGCTCTACATTTCTTCCACTCCCTGCCTCTAACAACCATCATTCTATTCTCTATTTCTATGAGTTTGGCTTTTTTGGATTCCACATGTAAGGGTTGCCATACAGTGTTTGTCTTTCTCTGTGAGACTTATTTCATGAAGCATGATGCCCTCGAGGTCCATCCATGATGTTGTAAATGGCAGTATTACCTTCCTTCTCATGGCCGATTAACGAACATTCCATTGTATGTATGTATGTATGTGTGTGTATATGTGTGTGTGTATGTGTATATATATATATATATATATATATATATATATATATGCCACATCTTCCTTATCCATTCATCCACTGACACTCACTTAGGTTGCTTCCATATCTTGGCTATTGTGAATAATAATGCAACTATTGTTTTAAAATTTGTCCATCTAATGGGTAAAATGTGATATCCAGTCACACTGGCATTTTCACTTCCTCCAGTTGCTTACTGGTTCATAGATTTTTTGTCCATTTTTACTTTTATCTTCTGCCAAAATCATTTGTCATAAACCTGTTTTCACATTAAATTTAAATGCAGCTTTTATTATGTAGTAAATGCATATTTGGATATGTTTATGTACTTTATTCTGTTCCAGCAACTTACTAGTGGTGTGTGGATATGTTTATATGTCTTCTAACACTGTTTTGATTACACAGCCATATAGCAAGTTTGAATGATTATGATTTAATGCTTATAAAAAAAATAGGTTTCTACTGCCCAAATGTAGTGACAATGAAGTAATTATCTTATCTGGATGATTTATGAAAAATATGCTCATGTTGTACCCTTAATTCTTAGGTAATTACTTTGTTCTTCCAGGTCTTCAATGCTGGTGATATACTCAGGATAAATGGGAAAATCCTTTCCTTCAATATTTAATATGATGGCATTGTGCAAACTGCCACAATGAATTTTTCAACTCCAGTGTTATTCAATTTGAAGTAGGCTCACTTAGCTAAAAAAAAAATCCTTCTATTATAAAACAGAATAAATTTCTGTTTTAAAATTTAACTCAATTTGTGTAATACATAAATATGCATAACAAAATAAACTTTGAAAGCCAAAGAGCCATTTCAGCTTGACAGAGAAAGGAACTTGCTTCCTTCCCTGTACAGAACGGCTGTCATGTCAGAGGCACCTTGTCCTGGTGGGGAATTTGATGATGGCTTTAAAAACCTTGAAGTTTCCAAAGCAATTTAAATATGATCTTTAATGACTTTGGAGTGGATTAGCCCTTGACCTTTCTGTTCCCATGGTATTTTTCCCATCTAGCTTTGACATATGTAACAGAAAATTGTGCTCTTCAGATCACTTTGAAACTTCCAATTATGTCAAGGGGCTTAACTTGATTTTTGATTGACTTATAATGGCAAGAGTTGATCTTTAAAGGGCATTACAGATGCAAATCAGTGCTCTCTGAGACTCTATCTTATTAGCTGTAATTCTGTTAACACTAAAAGGACACATTTAAAATAATAAAGTTGTGATATGATTTATGTTTACGTGATTTTAGAAAAAAATGTAATTGATTTCCAAAGGAGTCCAAATTATATTACTTGATATGATGTCTGTTCCTACGTTACTTTTTATCATTGCCCATTTACTTTTAAAATCTATACAAGAAGTCTAAAAAATACAGTGTATCATAACTGACATAACTTCAAAAGACAAAAATTTTATACATTATAATTTGGGGAAATGTAATTATAAGATAGAAAACACACTTTTCAAAATAAATAACAGGAAAACCATATGAAAACTTGAGTAACTGACAAATGAAGCTCTTATAAAGCAGTGTTTCAAATGCAAATACAAGAGAAAGGAAGCAAATATGGAAAGTAAGTTGAGACATGGAAAAGAAATGTAGAAAATTCTAAGATGGTAAATATAATAGAAACAATTAAAATGGTCATTAAAGTACTCTGTGCTTTAAAAGAATAATGTCAGTTTTATATAAACATTGTTGAAGAGGGGAAAAGAAATTTTATATGGATATATATTTACTGAACTTTAAAAAAGAATTTTAATAATTTAATTGTTTATGTAGCTCTAAATAGGAAGAGAGTATAAACTATGAAAAATTCATATTAAGAATCTGTGATTTGAAGGTATTGATGATGGACAGTATATTTTCATTCATGTTTATAACTGCTGAATATAATTCTAAATGAAACATTCTAAATGAAACACAAATCAGAAGGAAGATTTGCTGTCATTCCTGTGAATGAGGAATTTAGACTAAAAAAAAAATCTAGTTCTTTTAGCCAAGCGTAAATCTGTTAGGTCATGGTGTTTTTTTTTTTTTTTTTGATTTTCATTCTTGTGTCCTAGCAATATTAAGCCTTTACCTCATTTATGGGATTTACGTGAAGGTGTTAGACAAATGTATGACAATTTCTCCTAGTTCAAATTATACACTTATTTAAGTTCTCTACATATTCTTGTATTCAAAGATAATAACTGATGTGGATTGAATTATGTACTTCAAAAATTCAGATACTGAAGTCCTCAGAAGTACCTCAGAATGTGACCTTATTTGGAAATAGGTTTTTGTAGATATAATTATTTAAACTAGGATGAGGTCATATTGGAGTAGGGTGGGACCCTACTCCAGTATATAACTGGTATCCTTATAAAAGAATGCCACATGAAGAGACAGATATACACACAGGGAGAATGCCTGAGAACATACATAAAGATGGAAGCAGAGATTTGGGTGATGTTTCTACAAGCCAAGAACCATTAAAGATTTTCATCAAACCACCAAAAGCTAGGCAAAGAGGCATGGGATATATTCTTTCTCATAGTCTTCTGAAGGAACCAAGCCTGTCAACATCTTGATCTAGCCTTCTAGCCTCCAGAACTGTGAAATAATACATTTCTGTTGTTTAAGCCACCCATTTTGTGGTATTTTGTTACAGCAGTGCCAGCAAACTAATATACTAAGTGCCCATTAATCCTTCTTTTTCTATAATGCAGTTAAAACCAATAGAAATACATAGTACAGAGTAAATCAGTAAGCTTAGAGCAGAGCAAGTATGAGTTATAGTGCCAACGTGAGACAAGAAGACTAGTACAAGTTAAACAATTCAAGTGGATATTTACCAATAGATTTGCAAAAACGTAAATTAACCAACGACATGTGATAAATAAGGACCAATGCTGTGGTAAGAATTCCTTGTTCCTGTGTAATAGGGAAGAACAAATCTGACTCCATATTAGATCTGTTCTATTGCCTGTGCTCAGTCATGCTGGCTCTGCACCTTTTGTAAACGAATATTACCTATAGCCTGAAATATACAGAATAGCCTATTCTCAGGGATCTGACCTTTAAGAGCCCATTCATACAGAGATAAAAAGTTAGAGAACAGAGAATAACATTTATTTTATTGGAGGCTTACAGGAACATCGTGACCTGGCCTACATGGACAGCTACAAGGACAAAGGATTTCGACACCAGGAAGTTTGCAACAACTAACCACGCCTCTCCCTCACCCTTCCTATAAGAGTGCTTCGCTGAAACCCTTCAAGGAGTTCAGGGGTTTTTTGGGTATGAGCCGCCTGTCTTCTTGCATGGCCCTGCAATAAACCTTTCTCTGCCCCAAATTCCGACGTTACAGTTTGTTTGGCCTCGCTCTGCACTTGTGTTCAGTAACACCTGGGCTAATAATTAAAATTACATCAATTCCACAAATGTACACCATTTCTTATTCTACTAGTATAATATATAGTTCTTTAGTTCATCCATAATCTATGTATCTTTCTTCAGATACCCTACTTATTTGCTGGCAATGATAAATTCTGCTAAAACTCAGCATATTGAATGTGCTACAGATATATTACTCTAGCCTAAGACTTTAGGCATACAAATAACTGTTGCAGTATGGAGTTTTTTTCACCCTGTCCCTTCTTTCTGCTACAACTCCTTGCTGGAAGAAGGGGCCTTTAGATAAGATGAGAAAGGAGAAGGAGACTAGTGGTATCATGAGCCATTAAAATTCCAACAAAAGCTATTGTAATTTACCTCACCTTAACCAACTCATGAGATTGATTAACATAGTCTGCAGAGTCTATTTGTTCACTGAGATTTACAATATGCTGAACTGTCTAGGTTACTAAGCTGTTCATTAAAATATCTGACCATTTCTCCTAACCTGTAGAGCTATGTTCTTACTGAAAGTCAGGTGTTAACTTCTCAAGCCTGTTTATGCTAATTTTACTTGTTAACGTAATTATAGAATTCAGTTAATATTATGCAAACCAATGAAGTATGAATGCAAACAGAGTGAAAAAAAAATGTGGTTTCCACTAATGGAATGCTTTGGAAAATCTTAATAAGGACAAGCCGATCAAAAAATTGCTGTCAAACCTAGTAATGTTGAAACAACTGTTAAAAATTAGGAGAAAAAGTTTCAAAATCTAGAATTACTATTCACTCAGACAGCTTTAAGTATCCTTAAGTTCTAAGTCTCTTTAACAAATTTTGAAGTGAAAATCATAGATGATTATGGGTATGCTTTAATATAAAATACTCTGAAAAACTTCATTTAATGAACACGTATTCAAAAGAAGAGACCTGGGTCTATATCACAAAATTGGCGAATGAACACATATGTTTACTCTTTACATTAAAACAAGATGTATAGATTTTTTAAAATTCCACACTTAAACAAAATATTTTAATTAACCAAAGAAACTACTAGCTCTGATCTAGTCAGATAGGAGGATGTCAACGATTTCATCTTCAATCGAAAATGATCTGCAATCCCCTTCTTTGCATTCACAGAAAATTGGATGGAGCCAAATGACTGAGAATCTGCATCTTGTTGGGAGGACTGAGAGATAAAAATGATAGAAATAAACATAAGTGGAGAAAGAAGAGGGCAGGAACTATGTAAAAGGAAACCTCTGCATGGACGGTAAAATTGCTGAAAGGCAAAACAAAAAACAAGCACTTTGCATTTCTTCTGAACTTTAGATGTTTTTGTAGTGAGATTCTAAAATGCACATTTTTATTTCTTTTGACTAAAACTCCCTGTCCACCTAAAGTTAAATGTTAAGGGCATAGGCTGTTACAAAGTAAAATTAATCTTATTTGGCGGAGAGACCAAAATGGACTGACCTCTGAGGTGAAGCACTGAGCAATACGTGATAGTTCTGAATGAGGACACACAGGGTCTGGTTCAGAGCCCATGCTCTTAACCATTCTGCTCTGCTTCCTCATCAACAATGGCTTTCAGCTAAATGACACAATATTTAAATTGGCTAAAAGGTTGCACAGGTGATCATAATGTAAGATTTTTGTTTGTTTCTTTGTTTATATCCACAATGTAAATTTTTTGTTTTCATTTTGGAGGCTACAAAAGGCCTGAAGTTAGAGTACTCTGTTCATAAGAATGAGGAAGAAAGGAAAGAAGGAACTGAATTGAGACTCTCTGAAAAAGAACTATAATTTGATTTGAAATGTTTTGGAAGAGAAATAAAATGAAAAATCACATCCCCAAAACATCCTTAAAGTGCTTTTAAATAAAGCTGTATTTTGAATATTTTATTTGCTTTGGCCAGCTGTGCTCAGATACCAAGAAATAGGTCTAAAGATTTGCTTCGATTTTCCCAGAGCGGAGGAGACAAAATACAGGTCTGGAGAGATAAAGTGCTACACAATTATGGAGCTTATTTCTATTACATTTGTACATCGTTAATAGTGCCAAAATAATAGGGTCTCCCATTTGTCCCACAGGTCATTTAATGCTACATAGGTCTTTCACAGACCAGCTTATATTCTGAAATATTAAACTTATATCTTGTTGCAACATGACCTATCCCGTAAGCTTCTTAGATACACAGGACGATATGCGACTTTACAGGACAAATTGTTTCCTTCAGATAAGCATGTCTTATGGAAAATCACTATAATTATATTGTTTAGAAATACATTTTCAATATTTCCCAAACTAAGGACAAAGAAATATACAAAAACAGCAAGAATATTGTGGCATCATTCTACCTAAATTAGAATAGGCTATACTATATTGACCTTGAAACTCTGAGTCCACTAGAGAGTCAAATGAAATCAGGCACATGAATTGAAAGGAAAGCTCCATTTTTGTGAAATAATTTTTACCTTTTTAAAAGAGTCGTATTGTATTGAATTAATACAGGTTGACCAGTGAGAAACCTAACCAAAGGGCAGGTTGCAGTCATCCTGGAAAGAGAAAATGCTAACCTGAAACTTAGTTTGTTTAGATATTAGATATATTTTGAAAATTTTCCTGATTAATTTTCTGTGAAATGTGAGAAAAAGCAAATCAAGAAAACCCTAAGATTGTTAGTAACCAGAAGTATGAAGTTTGGGGGAAGATAAGGTATTTAGTTTTGGACATGATGTTTGAGATGCTGCGATTAGACCTCCAAATAGAGATGTCAGATAGGCATTTGAATATATGAATTTGGAGTTTGAGAGAGAAAGAAAAACAGATATGGGTAGGAATAAAAATTGGAAAATTCCTGGCATAAACATGGTATTTAAATCAGGAAATCTGACAGTATCACTAAAGGAATGAATATACACAGAAAAGAAAGGAGGAGCAAGCCTGAGACTGGGACATGTGAATATTAAGAGATTGAGATTGAGGAGAGGAGGAATTGACAAGGTTGTTCAGGGAGATGGAAAAGAAAACCAAAAGAAAGGTGCTCTGCAAGCCAAATGAAGAAAGGGTTCAAGAGGAGACATTGAGCAACAGCGTCAAATACTTCTCATAGGCCAAGTATGATAAGTACTAAGAATTGGCCATTGGACTTTGCGGAATGGAAGACATTGGTGATTTTGACTAGTTTCTATGGACCAAGGAGAGCAAAGCCCTCACTGAAGTGGGTTTAAGGAAATGGGAGGACAGGATTGGACAACTCTTCTAAAACCAAAGAAATTTAGTGGTAGGTGGTGGAAGAAGTGGAACAAGAGAAGGTTTTAAATTTTGTTTTGTTTTATTGTGTTTTCAGATGGTAGTGACCACAGCATATTTGAATGCTGATGAAAAGCATCCAGTAGATTACAAAGCACTGATGATTTAGGAGAAAAATCCTGGATTGTTGTTCTTGAGCAGATGAGAGGTGATGAGTCCCACATCACATGTGGAAGGATTAGCTTTAGACAGGAGCAAGAATAGTTCATTCATGGTTATATAGGCTTTTAACTCCTGATATTTCTGAAGTACAAATCAATACAAATCATCTGGTTCTTTGTAGACTTTTGTGCATATTTGAGTTTCTTCTCTGGTAGATTACAAGGATTTTCTTTAATGATTTGTTTTAACTTTAAAAATTTTGTTGGTATCTTTTACCTGTCATTATCCCTCTCTCCAATTCTATTTTTTCTGGTCAATTTTTAATCTACTATCATTTTCATGAGATTTACAGAGAGAGAGAGATTGGACAAATTTTAAAAAAGCATTCATAATAGTTGATCTTTTAATTTGTTATTTTGGACTGCCATAAGATGGTTTATCTTTTAAATAATAGAAGGTAGATGATTTCATATTTCATTTTTTCAATGTGTGTGATATTTTAGGCAGCGCATGAATAAATATTTTCATATTTACTACCTTTTTAAATGGATGTTAATCTTTACTACTTATGGCAAGTGACACTGTTTTTCATTTATCATTGTGATATACATTTCCTATTCTAAATAAATTTATGAGTCAAATAATGAGTTGACTTAAAATTTTAAAAGTAGCTAAATAGTACATGTGACATGTTGATATGGGAAAACTCATGAAGGTAGACTGTAAGTGATGTTAGTTTTGAAAACATATGTATTAGTGATGGTTAATTCTATCTGTCAACTTGATTGGGCTAAGGGATGCTCAGATAGCTGGTAAAACATCATTTCTGGGTGTATCTGTGAGGATGTTTCTGGAAAAGATCATCATTTGAATCAATAAAGCGAATGAAGAAGATCTGCCCTTACCAATGTGGGCAGGCATCATCCAATCCATTGAGGGCTCAAATAGAGCAAAAGGATGGAGGAAGGATGGATTTAACCTCTCTTCTTAAACTGGGTTGTCCATCATCTCCTGTGTTTTGACATTAGAGCTCCTAGCCTCTGGACTCGGACTGAATTACACCACCTGGTTTCCTGGTTCTCCAGGTTGCAGGAAGCATACTGTCAAACTTCTAGGCCTTTATAACCTTATGAACCAATTTCTACAATAAATCTCCTCTTATATATAGCTATATATCATTTTGGGTTTGATTCTCTAGAGAACCCTGACTAAAACAGTATGCTTAGGCTATAAACACATTTCCTGCCCTGAAAACAATACCTTTTCCATGGACATCTCTCTGTTCCCTGGACACTAATAATAAGGTATACACAAAATGAAAGAAACAAATATTTGCTTCTCATGTTGTATAGCATGATCATCTTCATGCTACCATACAAAGTTGTTAATACTGATGCTAGCTATGAACCAAACACTTTGGTGTAAATAAGATCACCAATCTTTTCTCAAGCTGATTATCAACTAAGGAGGACATGCTAAAAATCAAACAGACTATTGGACATTTTACATGGAGGGAGGTGCAACAGATCCAGGGGAATATTAAGAACAGATGAGCTGAAAGAAATGCAGAAGATAGAAGTGTTTTGTGGTAGCAATAGGGTTGGTGGTAGGAAAAGTGTAGATAGACAGGGAGTAAAGATGATAAGAGGAATGGTTAAAGTGGTCATGAATGAGCTTGGTTTATTTCAACATTTTTGTCAATATCAATACTGCCAGTAAACACTAATGTCAATTCATACATCTTGTGAACATGAATCCTGTATGTTATTTTATAGTCTAATTCTCTTATATAGGTGAATGAGGATGGCAGTTATTGGAAGTTATCTGTGC
Source organism: Mesoplodon bidens (assembly GCF_964165515.1). Taxonomy (NCBI): domain Eukaryota; kingdom Metazoa; phylum Chordata; class Mammalia; order Artiodactyla; family Ziphiidae; genus Mesoplodon; species Mesoplodon bidens. The sequence goes on from NC_138166.1 coordinate 27,207,551, forward strand.
TTGTTTACCAGCTTTGCGTAAGCTCTCAGAAACTTAATTTTTTTTTTCAGAAACTTAATTTTTAAGCACACATATTTCTAAGAAAATCTTTCAATTTAAAACAAGTATTTATAAAATTCTTTTTAATCAATTATATAACTTTCTTTATACTCCCCTATGATATTTCACTACTTAGTAATGACTGAATTGTGCAGCAGCATTTAAACCAAGTTGATAACATAATTTAACCAATTCACGTGGTGATGGTTTGAAGACATTAATTATTTAAGTAAAAGTAACAAAAATAAAGAGCTAAAGAAAATATTAATCAGGGAAAATGGGTGCCTGCAATTAAAGGTGATTTTCTATTTTCCATCATCTAAATTAATTATATTGCCTGAAATTTATGGAACATATTTCCTTGGCCCTTAGAAACACCTTATTAAGTTATCATGAATTATTTGGATTTTACATTGTATTAAAATTACTTTATACATTTGAATATTTATAAGAAATAACCCCCAAAATTAAAACATCTTTTCAATTAAAATCTATTAGGCTTGCAATGCTGTCATTGGAAATTTAACTGATTAAATATTCATACTAGTATTAAACATTTATTGTGCAAAATTTGAAACAATATTAGGTGAATAACAAGACACAGTTTTGCTTTTTATTGAAGCACCTGATTGAACTACGATGTCTAAACAAGTTAAAATACTCAAAGGGAATCTTAGATTAAAAACGTCATGCTTTTGAAGTTACGTATTTTTACTCCCAAAAGGCTTACTCAAAACCCATGTTTCTCTTCAGATCATACAAATCTTGTGCCTTTTACAAAATGGCTTACTCACTACTCACTGCTCTTCTTTCCCCAGTTCCCATGTTTTTTTTCTATATTGCTTAAGAAATTGAACTTATTCTAAAACTGTAAACTAATTAGCAAAATCTATATTTTAAAATTATAAAATTAACATAAATTATAATAAAACAAGATATTAAATATTTATGTCTTTGTTAGACTAGGAAAGGATGGTTTATGTTTTTGTATTTTTACTCCCTAATGCCTGATCTGAGATAAATGATGCTGAGGATGTGAAAAAATACACAAAGTCTATGCTCAACTTATGAAAAAATTTTTGTTATTTAATTATTACAGAATAGTTCCAACACTGCCACTTCAACAGTGTAAGTAAAAAGGAATAAAAAATAACAAATACTCAAAGGGACTTTTTGGCAGAGTTTCAAGGTCAATATTTTTTACTCTAAAAGACAATTTTCTTGGGAGAGGGTGTGGAGAAAAGGGAACCCTCTTGCACTGTTGGTGGGAATGTAAATTGATATAGCCACTATGGAGAACAGTATGGAGGTTCCTTAAAAAACTAAAAATAGAATTACCACATGACCCAGCAATCCCACTACTGGGCATATACCCTGAGAAAACCATAATTCAAAGAGAGACATGTACCACAATGTTCATTGCAGCTCTGTTTACAATAGCCAGGACATGGAAGCAACCTAAGTGTCCACCAACAGGTGAATGGATGAAGAAGTTGTGGTACATAGATACAATCAAATATCACTTGGTCATAAAAAGAAATGAAATTGAGTTATTTGTAGTGAGGGGGATGGACCTAGAGTCTGTCATACAGAGTGAAATATGTCAGAAAGAGAAGAACAAATACCATATGCTAACACATACATATGGAATCTAAAAAAACAAAACAAAAAATGGTTCTGATGAACCTAGCGGCAGGACAGGAATAAAGACGCAGAGGTAGAGAACGGACTTGAGGACACGGGGAGGGGAAGGGTAATCTGGGACGAAGTGAAAGAGTAGCATTGATAGATATACTACCAAATGTAAAATAGCTAGTGGGAACAGTTGCATAGCACAGGGAGATCAGCTCGGTGCTTTGTGACCACCTAGAGGGGTGGGATAGGGAGGGTGGGTGGGGGACGCAAGAGGGAGGGGAGATGGGGATATGTGTATACGTATAACTGATTCACTTTGTTATACAGCAGAAACTAACACAGCATTGTAAAGCAATTATACTCCAATAAAGATGTTAAATAAATAAATAAAAGACAATTTTCTGGCATTAGAAAAGTATTCAGAGTGATTTAAGTTGCAATATTACTACTAGAATCGCTCAATCTTATCACCAAGGGGGTGATAAGGGGGAACCTATGTGTTGTATTTGGCTTTCCTATTCTGTTTTAAACCTACTCTAATCAAGTTTTCATCATCATCATGACAATGAAACTTCTCTTATAAAGGAAACCAGTGATCTTCATGTTATTAAATCCAACTGTCAATTCTCAGTCCTCATATGATTTGGCTGGCAGACACAATGAACATTTAGTCACTCTACAGTACATTAAAAATGGCTATGAATTTCTTAACACTCCACTCAGAGTTGAGGTCTATGTCTCCTTCCCTACATGGGGGAGGTCATGTTGGTCCAGTTTCTGGACCCAGACCCTAAGGCACAGGCACTTTCTACTTCTTGTCTTGAAGAACACTTTCCATCTGGGCGCCCTAAGACACCATGTAGTAAGTCTGATAACACTGAGACTGCCAGGTTGGAGATGCCATTTGTAAGTGCCCTGCAAGACTATCCCAGTTGAACTCAGCCTTCCAGACACCCCTGCTAAGAAGCCAGACATGTGAGGAAACTGTATTAGATCCTCCAGATCAGCCCTCCACCAGCTCAATACCACTGAGGATCTTAGTCAAGCTATGAAGAGCAAAACGATCACCTGCTTGAGCCCTGCCCAAATTTCTGACAACTGTAAGGTATATGTTAAAGTTGTGAAGTGAGTAAACCCTAAAGAGTTCTCATCACAAAGAGAAAAAAGTTTTATTTATTTATTTATTTTTGTAGCTATATGAGAGGACGGGTGTAACTAAACTTACTGTGGTAATCATTTCACAATATATGTAGTCATGACATTATGCTGTATGCCTTAAAATTATACAGTGTTGCATATCAATTATATCTCAATAAAACCAGGGGAGAGAAATGACTCAATATCTAACTGCCTACTCAACCTTCTAACCACAATTCCTATGGGCAAATCAAAGTGAGCACTTCCAAAACTTAACTACTGACCTTTCCTCAAAATTCTGCTTCTTGCCAGTATTTCGTTGACCACAGGAAAAGCATATAACTAGGTACTTTCAAAGTAAAAGGTGTACTATATTGGATTACAGGCACACACTGAGCTGGAGGAACCTGGAATGTAGGGCCACCCTAGAAATCCATCCTTCAATACTCAGGTTAAAAGAAACAAGCAAACAAACCAACAAACAAGAAACCCTCCTTGGAGTCACCTCTGACTCCTTTCTTTCTCTTATACAACCATCACCCAATTCTTCTCCAGCTATTACAGTCACTCATTTGTGCCAATTCTCCCAATTTCACTCAAAGTCAAAGCCAAAGTCCTTAATGTGACTTACAATACAACATATATTCTGGCTTCCTTCCCACCTCTACTGTGTTTCTGACTTTTCTTCCTCTCACTCAGGTTGCTCCAGCTGCCCTGGTTTCCTTGCTTTAGAGTCTATGTAGTGGCTCCTCCATTGCCTAGATCTCTAGATAGATATCTATCTTGGTTTGTGTTCTCAACAAACCAAGAGAGAGGTTTGTTGAGAGAGGTCTTGTTGCTCCACTGTCATCCTCTCAATGGGGAAAACTCTGACCACCCTGTTAACATTGCATGTGGTCCCTCAAAACCCCTCTTGACATTCCTCATCACCTTTTAACATGCTATACAATTTACTCATAGATTAATTTTATTTTATTATATCAGTCACCCCCTGATAAATGCAAGCTCTGTGCATTTGCCAATACACTTAATGTGCCCAAAGTGATCCCTCATATAGAGTAGATGCTAAATACTTATTTATAAATGAATGGATGGTATTTTACAGATTGTACATAGACCATAAGAATTGCACTGATCAAATTTAGGTATAGTGAGTAAGAGAGTTTAAAAATTATATTAGGATTCATTGATGTTTGAGCCAATATTGTTTGGGGTGCTTTTCTCCTGTAGTTAATGTTTTAATATGTATGAATGCTATTTACATTTTAAGCAACTTTTTAATTTTCTTTACATTTTAAGCAACATATGTATTTTCTTTAAGAAAGCTTTTTGATGTTTGTTTTTCTCACATACTTATTCTCTGGGCCTGAAATTATCAGTAATTCTTAGAGAAAAGTGAAAGATATGCAATCTGTTACATTATGCTTCCAGCTTGACAATTTTATTGGCTCTGTGATTTGCAGTCCTGTACATGTTTTGATATCTTTAAATCACACATTGAACCATTTTTGCCTTTACCATTTGATATAAAATTAAAAATAATTGTCTCAAATATAAGTTAGTTTTAAAAACATAAAACTGCTATATCTTTAAACAGAACCTTATCACTTATTTTGTGGTTGTGAATAAATGTTGTCCTGATCTCTCCCAACGTGATCAGGCTGTGATATGCCCTTATCATAGCACCACTGTTACTTTATAACAGATTGGTTATCATATAAATTAACTTCTTAGTCATCATTTTAAATATAATCTTTTCTGAAAATATTTCTTGGCTCTGATTAAAATGTACTAGAGTCAGGTATTTACCCTGTGGAAGGCAAATTAATTATTCATCTTATAAAAGAGTGCAAATAATGTAGGCTTCACAACTGCTTTCTTTTTAATCCTTTAAAAAATTTATTTAAAAATAATGATGTTCATAAAATTTATTTTTTGGTGAAGTGTGGTTTTAAACGATTACTGAAGAGGTTATTAAAACTAATGAAGAAACAAATAATGTGGTATGTGTATATTTTTTTTCTTATTATGTTACCCTTAATCAATCTTATTAAGAAATAAAACAATTCATTATTTATACTTTACAACAAAAAGGTAGCCAACTACGATCCTTTAGGTTAATTATATATTTTTGGCTCTGATAGCAGTTTGTGCTTAACAAATTGAATTGATATTTCTAGCTTTCTGATGTTTTTTTTCCAACTAAACTGTAAACTTCCAAATACATAACCATTGAACACATTTAAAAAGTAAATACCTCGATTTATATACTATAGGTGCTCAAAAACATTAGTCAATACATGGAATTTTTATAATGTGTATGTTGGGAATCATAAAAATATACTTGCCAAAATGCCAAAAACCTAACAGAAAACACGTACACACAAATATATGTATAATCAAAAATTTCCCAAGATATGCTGAGTGATGGAAGCCTTACACAAAAGAGCATAAACTGTTATGATTCTAATTATATGTAGTTCTGTAACAGGCAGATTACTCTAAGGAAGGGAAAAGAAATTAGAACACTGGTTGTTTACTAAAGGGTAGGAATGAAGATTGAGTGGGATGGAGTATGAGGGAACTTTTGGATGGATGGCAATGTTTAATAGGTATTTGTATTACATAGCTGTGTGTATTTATCAAAACTTACAGAATGGTACAATTAACATTTGTGCAGTAAACTGTATGTAAATTTTACATCAAAGAGAAATGTTAGACAAATATTGAAAAATTTAGTTAATGATATGCATGCTGAAGTGTTTACGGTTATTTACTGTAGTATTGTTTTTGACTTATATAAATGTAAATTTTCATAATAAAGAAACCTGAAAAATGTGTATATTAATTTTTCAAATTGTTTCCTCAAAAATTTTTAATGAAATTATACTTTTCTTGCTTTAAATATTTGAAAAATCATGAGATATGTTGTGAAAGGTTTGATAAAATTCTACTAAGACTAGAATCTGATTACATAATTTTAGTGTTAGTTACATTTTTATATTATAAGCTTTTTCAGTCTCTATTCGTTAAGAAAATTGATTTGAGTCCTCAAATAGAATAAAAATGAATTACAATTTTTTTGCTATGAATTACAACATAAGAAAAATAACTCTATTTCCTGTTAAAAAAACCTGTTATTGGGCTTCCCTGGTGGCGCAGTGGTTGAGAGTCCGTCTGCCGATGCAGGGGACACGGGTTCGTGCCCCGGTTCGGGAAGATCCCACATGCTGTGGAGCGGCTGGGCCCGTGAGCCATGGCCGCTGAGCCTGGCGTCCGGAGCCTGTGCTCCACAAGGGGAGAGGCCACAACAGTGAGAGGCCCACATACAGCCAAAAAAAAAAAAAAAAAAGCTATAAAAAAAAAAAAAACCTGTTATTTTTTGATTCTCTATCCCAGAAAATGCCATTGTATGCATTCCTAAAATTATAATATTTTGACCACAGTGTTTTATATAATTCTTGATTCTCATGTAAATAGCTGTCTTAGAGAATTCTCTTGAATCTCAGGAAAATATTGGTATAATATTTATATAAATAGAAAATACTAAGTATGAATTTGTTCTAACAGTTTTGACTTGATGCATTGATCTCTGATCAGAAACAATGCAGTGTACTAAGTTATTACTTTTGCACCAGTTTGTTGAAAGGCCATAGGAAGTATAGTAAGACTTTTAAATAACTAATCATTTGCCTTTAGAGCGAAAGGCAAATCAATGTCAATAAACCAATGGTGGGGTCCAGAAGGATGATGTGATAGTTACTTTTATGTATCAACTTGGTTATGCTATGGGGCCTACTTGTTTGGCCATATACCAATCTAGATACTATTGTGAGGGTATTTTTTTAGATGTGATTAACATTTAAACCAGTAGACATTGAGTAAAGCAGGTTATACTGCATAATGTGGTGGGCCTCACTGGAGACCTGAGAAGGAAGTGATTCTGCCTGCAGACTGCCTTTGGACTTAAGAATGCAACATCAACTCTTGTTGGAACTTTGAATTGCCACCTCCCACTAGCACAAGGGCCAATTCCCTGAAATAAATCTCTCTTTCTCTCTATGTACACATCCTACTGATTCTGTTTCTCTGAAGATCTCTGACTAATACAGATGATGAAGGTCTAGAAAAAATGTGATGAAGGTAGCAGACTCGGTGCTTTCTCAATGTTTTTCCACAAACTTTACCTGCATTTCTCTGCATTAACTGTGAATGTGTAAATATTTTTCCATAAGGCAAAGCTCTCAAAAAATTGTATAAGTACAAGAAGCAATACAGACTAGTCTTTAAATACAGCCTCTGAACTGGAGATATGATAATTGAACACAGAATGTTTAAAAGGAATACTTTTTACATTCAACATTGGGTTGTAGTCCAGCAATGTAAAGAATGTAAACTGTCAGAGTCAGTTTGGGCTGCTGTAACAAAGTACCACAGACTGGGTGACTTAAACAAGAGAAACATTTCTCACAGTTCTAGGGGCTGGGAAGTCCAAGATCAAGGTGCCAGCCAGCATGGTCAGGTTCTGGTGACAAGCCTCTCTGGGTTATAGACTGGCTACATCTCTTTGTATTCTCACATGGCAGAAAGAGCAGAGAGAGAAAGCAAGCTCTCTGGTGATTCTTGTAAGGCACTAATCCCATTTATGAGGGCTCCACGCCCATATAATCCTAATTACCTCACAAAGAACTCAACTCCTAATACCATCATATCGAGGGGTATGAATTCTAGGGAGACACAGACATTCAGTCCAAAACATAGACTAAACAGTGAGATGAGAAGCTTTATTTAAGAAAGCATTAGATGTTTTTGTAAGTCATTAACTTTTCCTTGGGATTTACAGGAAAATTCTGTTTCAATGTGTGTATATGATAAGAAAATTTATATTTAGGCAAAACACTCAAATGCAATAAATCATCCATTCAATAACTCAGAGCAAGTTACTGTTACTGTCAAGTTACTGGGAGTTACTGTCAACTCTTGCCTCTTCCAATATCCAAATTTATGAAGTAAAAAGTTCCACCAATTTTATCCCCTAAATATTTCTTGAATATTTTCCCTCATCCCTTTCTCTATTACCACAATTCTTATTTAGACTTCCATCAGCTTCCACCTAGGTTATTTTAGCGGTCATTCTTTCTCTGCCTTTATTCTGGTCTTACATCTAGCTTCACAGAAGTGTTGTTTCTCATTACTCTGATCTTGGCCTCTTTTCTTCTATCAGCAGTATTCTATTTCTGCATCCTAAGAAGTAGGCATTTTTGGTATGAAATTTTCAACTGAATTAGAAGATAATTTTACGAATTGTGTTCTATGTGTCGGCCTAGCGTAGAATTAAAAGATGTGGGCTCTGGGATAAGAAAAGTATTTCAGTGCTGACTCTGACACTTAGTTGCCTGATCTAAATAGACTGGGCAAGATTCATAATTCCTTTAGGCCTCAGTTTCCTCATCTCTAAAATACAGATAATAAAAGCCCCTACTTCATGCTGTTGAGAGGACTACAAAAGGTAATGCGGTAAGGAATGAAGGTGCATATTTACTACAGTTCGTGACACAAGTAAGCATACAATAAATGCTAGGTGTTGTTATTTAATTGAGAATATAGAGAAGGATTTGCTCTCATAGATTATTTCAATTTTTAAAAATTTTACTTTAACCAATTTAAATTTGCTTTTATCAGAAATAATTTTTTTAAGTATGGCCATTCATGTTAACTCCTTAACCTACTAGAATGTAATTTATTTGTTCTTGCAAATGATTATTCATTTCTATGTCTTAGTCCAATACTTGTTTCCTTCTGATTCTTTCCTTGTAACATCTTTAGATAAATCTGTGAAAATTTTTCCTAGAAATTATTTTAAAATGATTTTAACTCACTTCTAAAATTTTTACTAGTAACAATAGACCTTAAAAGATGAAAACATAGTGAATAACTACATTTCTAGTAAAATCATCCAGCAAAATACTAGGTAATTTTATTTCATTTTGATGACTTAATCAGAAAATATGCCTTTAGACTTCTGGTTATTGCTATACTTATTGAGTATGAACTTTTCAACAGTTTTTGTAGGATAACATTTAAATTTATAAAAGATGACTTTGGGCCTATTTCTCTTGTGAAGTCATTTGGGTGTACAATATACACATAGTTACACAGTTACAAAAGAACTCTAAAGAATAATTTTGAAAGAAAAATGACAATATTTCCTTCTGCTTTATTTATTCAGTGATATCAAAATTAAACTTAACATCAGGTAATATTTTTGGTTAAGAAAAATAATTATGTTAAAAACGGGGAGGGGCTTCCCTGGTGGCGCAGTGGTTGAGAGCCCGTCTGCCGGTGCAGGGGACACGGGTTCGAGCCCTGGTCTGGGAGGATCCCACATGCCGCGGAGCGGCTGGACCCATGAGCCACAACTACTGAGCCTGCGCGTCTAGGGCCTGTGCTTAGCAAAGCGAGAGGCCACGACAGTGAGAGGACCGCGCACCGCGATGAAGAGTGGCCCCCGCTCGCCACAACTAGAGAAAGCCCGCGCACAGAAACGAAACGAAGACCCAACACAGCCAAAAATAAATTAATTAATTAAAAAAAAAACGAATTAAGAAGATAAGTGACTTAAGAAAATAAAATTAAAAAAAAAAAAACGGGGAAAATCTGCGTGACTAAGCTTAGAACACTTATTTAGCATATAAGATGCCTTTATGTTCTGAATTTTGTTACTTGGTTTAAAACATTTTTAAAAATTTGACAATAGTATGAAAATTAATAATGTGAGAAATGGTGAATTACATAAAATAAAATATATCTTATTCTATAATTAAAAATTGGAGAATTAAAATTTGTAAGTTTAAGAAAATTACATTAAGTTTTTTAAAGTTGGGTTGTTAAAAGCAACGTGTCATGAAGTTATACAGTTTTTCAATTACTCAGCATTTAAAATAAACTAAAATTAATTCATGAGCAAACCTTATTTCAATTTCTAATTATTTATAAGAAATAAGAATACATTTTAACATGTTATATAGATAATATAGTTGTATAACTCATGCTAATAAAAGTTGTTAATAAATGTTAATCTAAATCTGATCTCTGAGTTATCCCAGACTATTTTATCCAGTAACCAATTTTGACCTTATAAAAGTTTGTCAACTCTAAATTTACTGGATGCCTTATTCTATTACTTAGCTATCATTTTGGCCTTTCATAAGAAACAGTTTTATTTTCTCTAGAGTATCCAAATTTCAACAAGTTGATTATATGCACCACAGGAAAGGAGAGCCTACAATTTGATGAAGAACATTTCTCACTTGGGAACAATATCGATGAACAGTATACATAGTAATGTTAATCCAGAACCATATGGTAAGAGGATTTTTTGTTAAATTTCATATTTAGAATAGAGAAGGGCCTCTCCCTGTATCTCAGAATGATTTATCAAAGCTCACAGCAGCCAAGCTACTTGTAATGTTTATTATATTTATACTATACCAGATGTTTTACTAGAAGAAAGATCCTTTGGTTGATTAAGATCAGAATGATCTTAATGAAGAATAAGATCAGCCCACTTTTGCATATAAGTTTTTAGTGTGGAAAATTGTCAAGTTTATGAGTTATGAATTTCTGTGTTATGAAAATCTGTGAACTTTGAAAAAAATCATTCAACTAGTTAGATACTACATTTTTCTACAGTGATAAAATTATGATTAGTAATTATTATTACCTTAAATATTTAACCCTTTTGCAATGTTTTATAGAATATAATACAATGACATGTTTTAAATTCATTTTCTTAATGATAATCAGACATTCAGTCAGCTTCATGCAAAATATGTTCTGATAATAACCAACAAACTTCAGACAGCCAGGAATATGGACATGTACATGGATTCAAAACATGGGGTTTGAAGTCAGAGTAACGTGGCTTCCTTCAGTTACTGTGTAACCTTAGACAAGTTTCTTAACATCTTGGAGTCTAATCTTCCTTATTTGTAAAGTAGGCATAGGCATAGCTCGTCATAATGTTTTCTCAATTAAATAAGGCATCATGTCAAAAGCCCAACACAGTAAACTAACTCAGTAAATTTGAGTTTCTTCTCCATATCATTTGACTAGTAAGAGAAAAAAAAGCAAAAGGAAAACAAATCTCTGAGTATAAATAATTTTAGGTTACCTTATTCAGCATTACTCAGGATTGGGCCATTTTTCCCCTGTACACTCAAATTTTAATTGCATTCCCTACCTGGAACAAGCAAATTACAGTCACTTTAAACAATGCACTTGTTCAAAACCATTTCAAATAAGTACTTAAGCTAATTATTTTGCAGTCAGGCTCAGACCTTCGGGGTATGGTTGGCGTGTCTCATTATGTAGTTTTTGTCTATGGTTCTCTCTTTCTAGAAACCACACAACCTCAAAACTTGGATGTGGTGTTTCTACTCAGTCATGAATTACATAGGATGACCTATTCTCTACAATTTCTATAATATATAACATGGGAGAAGAGCTCAGATCCACCATTATTAATTAGCATTTATATCCTTGGTGTTTTGGAGAGACTGCAAACTCTTGAGAGACTCTGAGGTATGTATTAACATAGTTCCTTGCTTTTTTTTTTAAGAAAAAATAAGATGAAAAGATATAATTCATATCCTTAAGGTACTACTCCTTATCTCTCACTCCCTGTTTCCATTTTTTTTCTTTTTCTTGCTGAACTGAGTTGGATGCCAGATCCCATGATTCAGGATATATGTCACTGAGAAAGTCACCTAATTTAATGTTCCTTCTTCCTCATTTATAAAATGGAATTTATCATGATTGCCATTTATTGATTACCAACTATTTATTAAGCACTTGCCATGTATTATCTCCTGTATCCTCACAAGAACACTTTTAGATAACTATTGTTATTCCCACTTTTCAATTAAAAAAACTGAAGTTTAGTGATTGCTCATGGTATGACTAGTAAATTGAAATTTAAACTCATTTGAGTCTAGTGCCAAATTTCTACTACGACTTTCCTTGTTATGCATTTTATTACTGAGATTTCAAGGGTTTTATTAAGAAAACTGAGATAGAAAATGCAAGATTTGATTTAATAATAACAGAATACACACTGTCCACAATAGGAAACTGGATGCCTAACTGAAAAAAAAGATCAGTCAGATTTTTCAGTGACTGAACTCACAGTTGACTAAGGTAAAGAAACATCTTGCACTTTTATCAGGGCTACATTATTTTATATAAATTTAGCACCTATTCTTCCTAATAATTTCTAAATACAGGGAGAAACTTGGGGAGTTTCTTCCCTTCAGCTTGAAAAGGTACAAAAATCTCTCTCACATCCACATGATCGCCACACTTTCCTTTTTTGAGGCAGTATGTCCTAGGAAAGATCACATGGTTGGAGTCCGTCAAACGCGGTTATGCTCTCTGGATCTCAATTCCATCGTTTACAAAGTGGGGTAAGTAATCCTAGCTTGCAGGGTTGTATTTAGTATTCATTGTGGATTAGATAAATAGCAATATGTAAAAGTGGTCACTATCACATGTCCACAATTCTGAAATCCAAAATACTCTGAAAGTTATAGACTTTTTGTAATTCATTTGGCAACAATATTTAACCTGAATTGATATAAGGCTGCTTACAGAATGAATAATTTGTTTTCACTGCAAGCATTCAATGAGTTTAATTGTATATTGTAGCCCCAGACTCTAGAGGAAATATGACACAAGATACGGTATATGTGCCATTTAACTTTTTCAAATTTCCAAATCCTGAATTCCAAAAAACCACCTGGCCCTAAAGTTTTGGAAAAAAGTATAAGGACATATTATTATCGTTACTAAATATAAATTAAATTCTAGACTAAAAGTTCTAGGTAAAATACGAAATGGCTATAAGTACTAATAGTTATTAAGTTTTACACTGAACTTTCATCAAAACACTTTTGACTTGAAGTGACAAAAATATCCTTATAAGTGGCACTTGGTAAAATTAATATGACATTTTCAAAGATGAAGAAATTGAATTGTAGAAAGATATATTTAATTTAAGCAAAAATAAGGTAAAAATTAAGATCACAGTTGGGATCAAGAATACTTAATTTACTCCCTTTGTGTTGAGCTCCTTGATTAGATATCTTCCATTTTTAGCTCAAGTACTTCTGGAAATGATCAGTTTTACCAAAGAATCTCATTGGGAACAAGAAAATAGCAGCCCGCCTTTCTACCTTTTTTTTTTTTTTCCTAGTTAAGGCACACAGCCTAAAATTTTTGGAGAGAAATGTTTTTACATGTCCCTTTTATTTCCAGTTTTTTTATACAAATTTGCTCTAGCACATGGTTTGGAAAATATATGATGTGAATATGTATATGTAAGAAAACAAACATGCATGCAAATCTATACATCTATGCTTGTTAGATATCTAGTGGCTTCAAAATAAAATTCATGGCAAAAGTAGAAATTACTATGTTATCTTAACTACCACTATGGAATATTTATTGTTTAAATTATATAGCATTTTTTAAATACTTGCACATAACCATTTAGATACATTTTGAAGTCAAGCTTCATGTAGCAAATCTTGCTTTCGATTTTTTATGAACTCTACTCATTTTACTCTTAACTTTTAAAGAACAAAATTTGAGGCACTTGCTATTTTAACTTAGTTTCACTCCTTACTGAAATCTATGTCAATGGTAAAATAAAAGTTTTGCTCCTTTTTCTTATGCTAAAAAATTTGCCTTTCCTGCCGCAGAATTGCTGTAGAATTGAAGAACCTTAAGGGCTGTGTTTTGTATCAGTATGGAGGACAGGAAAATAGAGTCATAATTTGGAATTTATATAGTTTCTCATCATCAGACTTCTTATCTTTGTATGGAGTATTATTTACTGTTCAGTTTTAATATATTATAACATCAAACAGCAAAAGATACATTGACATATCAAATATAAAGGGTATTTTAGAGTACTTACTCTATTGCTAAGTTCTTGGACTTGCCTAATGAAAGTTTTTTTTAGTCTTGCTTACCCCTTATTTTGCGATTTGTTAGATTTTGTGGGTGTGTATGTGTTGCTTTTTAAAACTTGGCAGGCTTATGTACTCAGAGATGGAAGAATTAGATCACTGTGCAGTCTATTTTACTTTCCTTAAAGGTTTGCCATCCTTTACTCTTTAGCTATGTTGACACATCGAGGAAAATGCTGTTATTAACAGTGTCACATGTCTGGAGACTCTTCATTAATTGAAATCAATTTATTTTTAAATTTAAATGGAGCAGAAAAAGAATCCTGTGGCAAAAAATCTTTATATTTATTAATGTAAGCCAATCTACCAAAGCTATTGTTTCATTCATTGCTAACTATCTTTATAAAGCATCACTGAAAAAGTGTTGATTTGTAAGTTCACTTATTTCTTAGCCACTATCCTTGCAGACTTAAGGACTAGTGTGTCTAATGTGGGGATCAAAAACAGTCACCACATCCCATGGAGGCCTCTGTGTCATATTCCTTTGGGGCTCCACTGGTGCAACCAGCTCTGCTTGGTCAAAGTCACTGAGCTTCTTCATCTTAAAAAGGGAACACAGCCTCAGCTCCATTGCAAGAATTTAGATTCCAGATAAAAAGGAACTAAAAACATTCCTATATTTTGTTCCACCAAGTGCTATGCACAGAGTGACCATCTATTTTATTGATCACTTTATACATTATTATTTTTACCCACTGACATTTGAGCCCGCCTCAGTATGATAGTCTTATTAAATCAGAATCAGAACTGAACACTTTTTATAGCAATTTAAAAAGTTTCAGGGGAGTTGATAAGTGCTTTATTCTTATAAGTTTTCTAAATTTGTGTTAATCTATGTGAAGGACTTTTTTATTCTTTAGGAATTCTGAGTTATAATGCATCCATTCTCTTAGGGTAACAACTTATTATAAAAGGATGTTCACTGATGATTTTTCCAGAATGGAAAGATAATATGTCTGAAATCTTGATTTTTTTTTCTTTTCCATTATTTTCTGGGATGTCATTAGATTATCAGTACTCACTGAAAAATAGAAGTTAAATGAACAGATGCCTTCAGCAGTAAATGAGTCTTTCTTTAGTGTCCTTGTGGATATGATTTTTATCTTTCTTTAATGGGAATTTAAATCTTCATATCTCAGTTTAAATTAAATTTAAACACTTTTAAAAGTTAGAAAGCTTAATTACCTATATTAGGGATTTTTATATTTAAATTACTTAATTCCTTTTACAGAGAACTTACATGCATGTCATTTCTTAAAAGAATACAGCCTGTGAGCTAATTACATGAATTAGACATTTATATTCATGGTTTCTTGGTGTCCAAATGGGATATTAGGTGAGAATTATTTTGAGGGTTTAGAAGACAGATACATAAGAAACAAATTAAAATTTAATGCCTCCATTCAGGTAGAGCAGAACCTGGCAAGCCTCTACATCTGCAGATGAACCAAAGGATTTAGGAAATCAGAACCCTATGTAGGAGAAAGAAATACAAACTTAGATGGTAATTATCTTGGAAGGTTTCCCTTGCTTCTACTAAAAAGTAAGGCTCTTTATCTAATTACAGAAGTGGAAAAGAATAAAAAGGAGAGAATTTGCAGTACATCGAGAACACTGTGGCAAGAGAAAAATAAAATTCCTGTCCCTCTGAAAAGCATTGAAAAAGTCGGGACATCATTTACTTACTAATTATAGCCAGTTAATATTGGTGACATACTGATTAGCAGAAGGCATCGTCACAAGGTGTTCGATGTTATGTACTCCCACTGAGCTAATTAATGCACCTCCAGGCTTTAGCTATGGGCTCCATCTTCAACAGAAGGAAAGATCCAGGCCTTCATATCCTTTGATTCCTCAGTGCTCAAACACCTGAGTGAAAAGCTGAGCATTGAGATTGGGCAGAGTTGGCAGCACCTGTTACACATTCTCACATCCTCCTCCATTAAATATAATAGTTTTAGAAACTAAGTGTTAGAGTGACATTTGGCAACAGACCGTCAGTGCTGTCATTTGGGCGTTAAAATAATCAGCTGATTTTTCGAGTTTAATTAGCTTGCTTTTCCTCTTCCAATATCAATTGAAATTTGGAATTTAAGAAAAATTATAATTATGAGCCATGTTAACATCTGTCTGTTTTTCTCCTTGGTGAGCTGAGCTGTTGGAAGCGGTTTCATTGTTATAAATATACAATAACTTTCATTCCGTGGAAAGTATGTATGTGTCATCTAAAATAATTTAATTATATTGGTGGTGCCATAAGATAGGAACTCTGATGTATCAGGTGACATACTGAGTGATTTCATGTGGGAGTCAAAATATAATCTTTTAAAATGAGATTTGTGCAGTGTTTGTTATTTCTAGGAAGGATGCAATGTTTAAGTAGGTGAGACAGAGATATGTCCACTGAGATCATTTTAGAATTAGCATACTTTGGTTTAGATTCCAGTTGCTCCACTCACCAAGCAAGGAAATTAATGTATCAATTTCCTTGTCTGTAAAATGGGAATGATAAATCAGAGGTTGTTTTGAGGATAACATTAGGTGCTGTATAGTACTTAACCCAATGGCTAACAAAGAGCAAGTACTCAATAGGGCTTTTAATGCTATAATATTAATGTGACGATACTAAATGTAATGTAAGTAAATAATGCACTCATGGTTAGTTATAATCAATACAATTATATAATATAAAATAATAGAGTGCATTAAATTAGTTAATATTTTTATTTTATAATGAATATGTCACATTCCTTTAAAATATATTAATTATAATATATATTTTAGAGTACCACATAATATACTATTAACATACTATAGTCATATAAGATAAAATCATATAAATTATATTTCATATTATATTAAAATTGGATTTTAAAAATTAAATGATATATACCAGCTTGTTTTTAGTGAAATTAAATAAATAAGAACAGATTGTAAAATAATGTAATGAATTTTTGTTTTTAACAAAGTATATAAGTTTGTTACATACCAAGTATCACATTACTGCTGGGAGTACAATGTAAATTTCAAACTGCTAATTTGGAACTTGGGGAACCTACAGGGGAAATAGGATATCTAAATTACAGAGGAACAAAATAAGGCATATTTTGGAACATCTTATTCTTTCTTCAAGCTAAAATTCTCTTAAACCCCAATTAAGAATCTGTCTTCAATGACCTCCACAAGCCCAGACGGAGACTGGCAGCTTTTTCTGAGGAATCTAATGTTCACTGTGAATTCAGCTACGAGGATGAACTGGGGCAAGAAAACACAGTCACAGCAAGATGGATGTTCCTCGAGATCATTTCTGTTCTGTGAATCAGGAATTTCCCTCTTCAGTGTTATTCTCTCAGTTTATATGAACCGTGTCTCTAAACTAGTTTGTATTATTTAGTTCACTGAGCTTTCTGACTTTCTTCTGAACTCACAGCTAACCTTTAAACGGCTACCAATGACTTCAATATTAAGCAGATCTGAAACATGAAGTGTTGGCAATTAATACATTAAAGTTCGTGTTGATCTGAGTTGGCACTGCTCTGGGCTCCTGGTATTTGTTAGGCGACATTGTCACAAGTCTTGGCATTTGGGCACAGTCGTCTGACCCATATTGACAGCACTTATGTTAGACAAAGAAAAATATAGAATATTTGATTCAGAATTTTCTTTTAGTAAAGTACGTAATTTTTTTGTAGCTTTTACTATAAAAATAACTTTCTTAGAAACCCGTTTGAAAAAAATTTAACAGTGATCAAATATATATCTGACGTTCTGGCCTAGTATCTGACTGGCAACTCTTCTACACAGCTGCTTGCTACCTAAGACACAGTTTATTAGATAGCTGCCCCTTCTTACCCACAGGAAATTAAGAAAATATTAAAATATTACTCCCAGAACATTATCCTATTTGGCAGTTACAAGTACCCTCCAAATTCAGGTTCAGTCAGCAAAGTGAATACAGGTAGTCGAAACCATGTGACTAGCTGAGATCTCTTCATGGATTTAGGTTTAGAAAAATAAAATTTGATTCAGGAAAGGGTAATAAGAAATCACTGAAAATTAAGAATCTCCGTATGGATGAGAATCAGTGCTGGGAGAGATTCCATTTGGTTGCTCAGCTCTGATCTGCAGTGAGTCTTTAGCACTTTGGCCAGTCCCCTGTGTCCTACCCTCTGTCCCCTGTACTGTATGGGACAGTACCACACTGTACTGTACTGTACCATCCTCAGCCAAGGAGAAGTGGTGAGCATAACCAGTAAAGTAGATAAAGAAAGCTCATAGTCTCAACAAAGATCTAATGAGAGTAATATCAATCACTGTATATGCCAAGCATTGTCCTAAACAGGCTATGATTTTTGTTATTCAGTAGGAAAAATAGTTTCTCTAATTTGACTGTTGTTAGCAACTATAATGTAAAGAATCTGTTCTGTAGAAGCCCCAATCTCCTATTCCCTTAAACTCCTCGTAAGCATTGCTTATCAAAGAACAAAACTCTTCAAAGTAGTAGCGTCAGTAAAACGAATATAACATAATAAAATGAATTACCAGTGTAAGGTTAAAGGGCATGAAAAGGTTAAATATCTATCTATCTATCTATCTAGTGCTTGTGAAGTGTTAAAAGCATAAGTTAAATATATATAACTTGTACATAAAAAATAAATTAAAATGTCAATTGCAAAGACAAATAATGAAATCTTTCAAGTTATTCAGAAATTTAGAGATTAAGTATATGTTGCCCATGGAAAATTTCCAAATATATAAAAAGTAAGCTATCTGACTATAAGGAGAAATGCTTCCATATGAGGATTTTGTTTGTTTGTTTATTTTTACTGATAGGGAATGAAGAACTAAATAAATCCTAAAACAGAGAAAAGATACAAGAAGCTTAATGCACAAAAAGAGAGATTTACATTGTTTTCTCTTCCAAAAGTAAGTCACCCCACTTGTGATTTTAAAGAGGTCGCTAGTTGATAATCTTTTCATAACTGGATGCAACTGTCATAAAATAAAACTAAGGCAAAATATATTTTAACTTTTAAAATTGTAACATTCATTAAAATACAAAAAGATGACAATCTTCATGGAGTTTAGATGATGGGCAAATGACAGAATGTTTTCCTCCTTTGTGTGATTGTGATGTGATGCTGGGATTTGCTAACATAGATATTGTGATAAGTTAGTAAGATGTGTCCTTAAATGGAGAAGGTGAACAGCATCATAACTTGCAAACATTATGTGCAAGGCCCTTTTATTTTGATCTACTATCACAAGATAGTATGTTACTATCCCACATAAGCTTTCCTATGAAGAAGAGGTCAGCTGATCAAACAACATGAAGATTTTAGGCTGATTAGCAATGCAAATTAAAAAATAAATATCATCATAATAAAATCACCTCTTCAGGGTTTGATTACCACTAGCTCCAATCACACAATAAATAAGGTACATATACATGAACACATACGCACACACACAATTAGGAAACTTCCAAATAAGCAGACAAAACCTAGATGACCAAAGGAAACCATTCTACTTTGAGAGCAAAATATCATTTTCACAATAGAGTTCTAAAACAATAATGAACTAAGTCAAGTATGGGCTAACTATATTTCAGGAAATAGCC
Organism: Mesoplodon bidens; assembly: GCF_964165515.1. Classification (NCBI taxonomy): domain Eukaryota; kingdom Metazoa; phylum Chordata; class Mammalia; order Artiodactyla; family Ziphiidae; genus Mesoplodon; species Mesoplodon bidens. Next base: position 27,227,012 of record NC_138166.1, read on the forward strand.
ACAACAAAATGAACAGAAATAGAACATAACTGATAGATCTAAAAATGACAGCAAAAATCATTCTGCTCATGAAAATCAATAATGAAATATATTTTATTTTCTATACACTGTGATGTTAATTTTACTGTATTGTATCTACTATACAATATGATTATATTATACCCTTTATTTCATTTTTCTTGCTTCTTCAATTAAAATTTTAACTTTTGGGGCTTCCCTGGTGGCGCAGTGGTTGAGAATCTGCCTGCTAATGCAGGGGACACAGGTTCGAGCCCTGGGCTGGGAGGATCCCACATGCCGCGGAGCAACTAGGCCCGTGAGCCACAACTACTGAGTCTGCGCGTCTGGAGCCTGTGCTCCGCAAAAAGAGAGGCCGCGATAGTGAGAGGCCCGCGCACTGCGATGAAGAGTGGCCCCCGCTTGCCACAACTGGAGGAAGCCCTCGCACAGAAACGAAGACCCAACACAGCAAAAATAAATAAATTAATTAATAAAATTTTAACTTTTGGATCACAGGAATCATTTGTATATTCTTCTGTATTCTTCACATGAGCTAGACTTTAGCTGTACACCTAGTAACAAATATATATTTGTTGAATGAAATATGTACATAATGGTTCACCAAGCTATATATTACAGAGGAAATGAAACAAGTATATTGCTCCTATAAAGAAGCAAAAATGGTGCATCATTTGTTTTAGTAACCAGAGTAGTGTCATGTACACAGTCAGACAACTTAAGAAACTAGTAATATTTATATAGCAACAGATTAGAATGTTTACTTCTAAATAAATGTCATAGCTGGAAACATCTATTTGAATCATAGATAATAATGCATGTTCTATATGTTGATATTCATAATAAATGCATTGTAGCAATAAAGTTTGCCAAACCTGTAGCAGCATCAAACTGTAATGGTAATAAAAAAAATTTTCAAAGCTCTTTTAAAAACATGCATGGCTCGTTACACCCTCGAGAATTGTTAACTGATATGAGTGAGTCATTATGGTAATTTGACAGATAGAAAAATAAAAGGCTCAAAGAGTTACAATAACTCCTGATGTCACACTAGAGACACTGAAAATACAGAGTACATTATTAGTGCGTTAAAGACTGTTTACTATATATACAAACCTCACATTTCTTTTGACCAGCTTCTCCTAGAAACTACTCTAATTAAGAAAAAGTTATATAGTGGTATTTATGAGATTTGTCTTTATTTTCATAACTGTTCTTCACGATCAAATATTTTATTCTTCATAGAAGTTTGAATATTTCAGGTTCCTTTAATTTTCTAACACTATATGCTGTGGTGACTTGAAAGCAGAGACAATGTCTGTGTTGTTCACCTCTGGATGCTCATCAGTTAGGATGGAGGCCAGGACACTGCAGACCCTTGACCAATAGTTATGAATTCACATATGTTAGCCTCAGCCACTGACTTTAACTTTCAGGGATACTACTTTTTAATATTAGCACTATTTTTGTAGTAATGATTCTTATGTACATGATTTTATTGTTTAGAGTCTAATTCCACTAGGACTGCCCATGTTTTGTGCTTGCATGCTTTCACCCAAGCCTTCTTCCTCTCTGAATAAATAAATTTTAGATGTTAAATGCTTAATAAAAGATATAAATAAAAGTAAATAAAATATTACCTTCAAAGTAATTAATATGTCTACCTTTTTCTTAGTTTAATAAACACTTTAGTAAAAGGGAGTTTAAATCTTTTTAAACTGTGTTATTTTATTCTGTTGCTAGAGTTGTTTAATTAATTATTAATCCAAATGTATTTATAAGAAAAATGCTATATTCTCAATCTATTATCATTGGTATTGATAAGGATTTGGTAAAGTTAGTGTGACATTACCTCTTGTCCTGACAAAGAAATGTCCCTCCTACCCTGGAGATATTTAAATGTACCCTGAAAAAAAAGGCCTATTCAGTGTTTCCATGTTATCATCATAAATACCTACTTAAGTGTTTATAGTTATCAGCATTATGGAAATAGCCAAGAGGGCTAATTAGCTCAGTTGGAAAATATAAGTTCATAAAGATTGATATCTGCCTGTATAAACTAAATTTTAGCCATCAATACACTTCAGGGGGTGAGGTTCAAAAATGTATTGAACATTTGCCAGGCCACAACTGTCAACTATTTATATAGTATATTTTCTATCATAAAACTTGCTTTAGTTGCATCACACGCCCTTTTAGTATGATTCCTGTCTTAGCAACTAGCACAGAGTGTATCTGGTGTAAAATCACCTATCTGCATATTTAGAGAAAACTTTAAAAGATTACCAACCTCAAATAAGAAAAGCAGTATAATGCTCTAAGAGTGGACTCTGAAGTTGGAGCACCCGGGTTTAAATCTCCCTCAGCCACACAATATCTTGTACGACACATTACCTAACAGCCATATGCCTCTGTCCCCTCATCTGTAAAACAGAGATAATAATAGTACCTAAATCTCAGGACTATTGTGACAAGTAAATGAATAAATACGTGTGAAGGTATCAGCCCGGTACATAAAGTGCTCTATGAATATTAGTCATTTTGATGGTTACTATGTTAATTCTTGATGATTTCAACGTGCAAAATGCACTTATGGATAGATAATCCTTCCAACACTTTGGCCTCTCTCAGTTGGCTGAATTCTTCTTCTGCAATAATCTTGTTTTCCAACCTATTTCAGCTGTATAGTCTCACAGTGATACTGCGTTCAATATGGTAGATACATGTGGCTATACATATTTAATTAAAATTAAAATTAGATACAATTTACAATTAAAATTTCATTCGTTGGTTGCACTAACCACATTTCTGTGCCTAATGGCCATTATATTGTACAGCTCAGATATAGAACATTTCTATCATCACAGAAAATTTCATTAACTAGTAGAGCTGTAGACCTTGAATTCAATAACTTTAATCCCTCCCCAAGCTCAACTGCATGCCTTGTGCGTTTATCAACACCTCCTATCTTTTCAGCTCACTCTCGTTTTAATATGACTTGAACAATAGTTTCACTCTATCACTTCCTCTAATTCATCAATTCTCCAACTTTTAAATCTCAGAACACCTTACACTTCAAAAAATTACTGAGGATGCCAAAAAGCTTTTATTTATGTGGCTGTCTACTGCTTTTTGTTGAATCATAAACGAAAGTAAAAAATTAAAATTATTTAAAAGTTTATTAAAAATAGCAAAAATAGACTTATTTTATATAAACATAAATACACATTTTAGCATCAATTTCCACGTTGGGGAAATTACTATATTTCCCAAGCAAAAATAAACTTTAAGAGAAAAGTAGCACTGTTTTATATTTTGAAAATCTCTTTAACATCTAGCTAAAAGAAGGCAGATGGATTCTCCTCTGTTTCTTTAGTCAATGCTTTGATATCCACATCGTGAGCTTCTATAAAACTCCACTGTAGATTTATGAGATATTAAGAGTGAAAAAGGCAAGTAACATCTTAGTAGCATTATGAAAATAGTTAGGACTCCCTGAAAGGATGTTGGAGCACTTCCAGGGTTGCCCAGACCACACATTGAGAACTACCATTCTAGATGCTACCATCTTTTCCTTGCCCCTTACTCCATGAGGTCCTCTATCCCCTTTTACCCAGCTTAGGTACTCCTTTGTATATAAAATTAATTTTCTTGCCTAGATTTCTTTATCATACTAGTTTTAGCCACAGCTGTGGTTAAATACTTTTCTGCCCTATTCCACAGCTACATCTGTGAAGATGAAAGCTGGGGAAAAGTCACACAATCATGTGGACTGATCTCATTTCACGCCATTTAACCTCAAAAGGATTCTCAGGGACTTCCCTGGTGGTCCAGTGGTAAAGAATCCCCCTTACAATGCAGGGGACTCGGGTTCGATCTCTGGTCAGGGAGCTAAGATCCCACGTGCCTCAGGGCAACTAAGCCCACACACCACGACTACTGAGCTCGCGCGCCTCCACAAGAGAGCCGGTGTGCCGCGACTACAGAGCCCACACGCCCTGGAGCCTGCGCACCACAACTAGAGAGAGAAAATCCGCACGCGGCAATGAAAGATCATGCATGCCTCAATGAAGATCCCGCGTGCCGCAACTAAGACCCGACACAGCCAAACATAAATAAAAAATAAATCTTCAAAAAAAAAAAAAAAGAAAGAAAAAGGACTCCTAGTATTGCCGGACAACAATACTATGCATCATAAACTCTTAAATGTCTATCTCCTGCTTTCTTCTTTAACCCTTAACCCCCCAAATCTCTTCCCTTATGCTTACTCTCAAACAACAACCTCCTACCTCGGTGAGGAAAGCAAGCATTCAGAGAAGATTCCACAGACCCCCACCAGCTTATGTGCCTCCTCCACATCTATCCTTTCATGCATGATCTCAGCTACTACCCAAGACTATGGAAGAGCACCCCACAAGTCTGTCTAAAGTCAATGCATCCATGGGAGCACAGATCCTATCCCCTCTCCTCTACCCCAGTAATTCTCCTCTTTCCCCTTGACATCACCAATACTCCCTCTTTATTGGATCATTCTCATCTCCATCCACACGAGCTGTAATTTCTTTATTTTAAAAGTTCTTTCTCTTGATCCCATTTACCTGTGAGCTACTATCCTGTTCATAGCTAAAATCTTCAAAAAGTCAAGTATAAGCCTGGTTTCCAAACTCCCTCTCCAATTCATTCTTAAACATACTCTAATCAAGCTTTCACTCCTACCTTCCTCAGAAACTGATTCTGTCGGTTGCATCTAGGTTGCTAAATCCAATGGTTAATTTCCAGTTCTCCCTATAGTTGACTTATCAAAGTATGTGATACAATCGATTATCTTTCCCCTTGGTTGCACACCCTTTCTTGGCTTCCGGGACACTGCTCTCCTACACTCTTTCCTCAGCTTCTACTGGACATCTTCCTTTTGTTGTATGTAAATTCTCAGTCCTTCATCTTCTCTCCTCTATCTATACTTGTTATTTTGGCGATCTTATCTAGGTTTTAACATCACCTCCATGTTGGTATTTCCAAATTAAAATCTTCAATTCAAACCTCTCTGTTGAACACTAGATTCGTATACCCAAATGCCCTCTTCACATCTCCACTTAGAGATGTGAAGATACACAACTTACATTAACATGTTCCAAATACAATTACTGATCTCTATCTACAGGCTTTCTCATCTCAGTAGTTAGCAAATTCATCCTTAGCAGTGCTTAGGGCCAAGTCCTTGGATCCTCATTGATGGCTTGCTTTCTCTTCATCTCTCCTGCAGTCCATCATCAAATCCTGTTAGCTCTGCTAAAATGTGGCTAGTGAGGCTGAGGAACTAAACTTTAAATGTTATTTATTTTTAATTAAGTTAAATTAATAGTCGCCTGTAGCTAGTGGATGCCATTGGATAGCACAGATCTAGACTAAAATAATAAACACTGTGTAAGTACTGGGAAAAACAACTGATAATAACAGTAAACATAAACAAAATAATGTAATACAGGAAAGAAGAATATAAACCAGTCAAGGCAAAGAGAATGCAACAGGATCCTTGAGTGCTAGATTCACTTATACATTGTAAGCAGTGCTTGGCACAGAATAACTACTTAGTATATACTGAGTGGATGTTACCATTAATTGTTTTATATGTTATGCTTTCAATTAGTAGACCAGAAGACAGGTTAACATTTTGCATGTTTTTTTGGTGATTTCTCTTTTATTTCTAATATTTTCAAATCCCAACACTTAATGTTTTATGTCACAACTCAGAAAAATAGCATCATCCTTAGTCATTATTCAGAAAAGTGTTGGTGTTAGGTGGTTTTATGTCCCATATTAAGTGTTTTCTTAACATACAACCCTTTGCATAGAAATTGAGATGTTGTTTACATGATAAAGTTCTTTGCTGCTGACTCTCGGGACTGTAATTATCCACAGTCAGACAGAGAATGTACTCTCCATCTCTGGAGAAGGACTAAGTTTCTTTATACATTATTTAGATGATTTTAAGACTGGATACATTATAAATAAGTGCGTTTTATCTAACGAAAATATTGTTGTCAGTGGAACTTATACTTCCTATGGCTGTGCCAATACATTTCTGTCTACTAATTAGAAGGAGCTATGCTTCCTGAAGTTTTCTGTTGGTTGAGCATGATGAGTTTTATTTGATTTTAAGGGATTTATGCCAGAATAAAAGCCATATATAAAAAAAGTACCTGTATTGCCTTGAAAATTTTAAGTTTTCCGACCACCTAAAATAAAAGAGAATAATAAATACCTAGGGGAGATCCTGTTACTTCATTCACTGATGTAATTAATTCAGGGAAACACTCTTTTCCTCTGTGTGGTAGCATTAAGAACTGCTTTATAGGGATACACTTACAAATATCAGAACTATTAGGTGGCAAAATATGTATCTTTTACCAAAATAAAAATTTTTCAATAATGGTCTGTAATGATCCATGTTATAGAGTAATGTATATTAGGTGTTCTAGTGTGGTTTTTTTCTTCTTTATTACTTTTTATCAAGCTTAGTTTCTTCCTACAGTTCCCTGCTTAAATTTGAATGATTAAAATTCAACATTGGGAAAAGGCTTAAAATTAGCATGTTTAAAATTCAACAAATTCTGGAGAAAATAGTCTATATCTTTAATTTTGTTTTACCTTTAGTCAAGCCTGTCCTCTTGGTTCTCTGGAAAAGTGACGATTCTGCTTTTTACATTACTGATCTAGTAATCACATCTACCTAATCTGTGTGTGTGCATGAATGTGTGTGTGAGTGTGTGTGTGTGTGTATTTATATCTACCTATCTCTGGCACTTTCTAAAGTCAAAAAAATCAATCCACAATGTGCTCTTTAACTGTATTCAATATCATATCCGTAATCATGGAAACAAAATGTGGATTATTCTCTCTTGGATAATAAACAGATACCACTTCTCTTAACATAAAATAAGAGCCTCCTACACATAAAATTTAAAGCCTCCTAAAAGTCTCAGCATGGACTATATCCTCTGGGTTGTAAATTATCCTTAATAAAATAAAGTTAACTTATATTGAGACCAAACCACGTTTTACTTTACAACATGCTAAACTCATCCCTCCTATGAGACAGCAGTCTCCTCTTTCTTCTTGCTCCTTTATGACTCCTTAAAGATTATTTTTAAAGTTCTAATATATACAGGCTCATAGGATAATTTCACCTTTCCAACCCCATCACATTTAGTTAAAAACAATTTTTGATGCCAGTCTATAACCCACAGTAAATAACTTCATTACATTTCTAGAAGAAAATTGTCAAAACATAAGATTATGATCACATCATAATTGTGATCAGTGGATGAATTCCTAGAATTGAAGGTGATGTGATCATGTTGCTAAGCTGACATAACATTTAAAAACTCGGAGTCCTTCCTTGCTTTGGAGCATAATCTATGCAGATGTGATTCTGCTCACACCCACACATGTTCATCTACTCACTCTTAGGAAATGTAGTTACTTTGGTCTTGTTTGGATTTATCTGCAGACGTTTTAAAAATATATTGCAGAACTTGAATATAACTTTAGTGTTTGTATAAAAAAACTGATACAATTTAAAAATAAGATTTTTATTTAAAAACATATGCTTATAAATCTAAATTGGAATTTACCAAAAATATCCTTATAAATTTCTAAAATATTATAATTCTATCACATAGTGAATTATGGAAATTTAGACACAAGTTGTATGCTATCTTTTAACCAAAATTGATCAAGGCAAATGAGAATAAGGCTAGGAGTGTTGGTTACAGCACTTCTAGAATTTCACATTCACTGTTGGATGCTCCTCTTAAAGTTGTGTCTATAAGCTAGAATGCATTAGAAGACAGTGACAGGGAAAATGAGGTGACTCCAAATCAAATTAATTTATATATTCATTTCTTTATATACTTTCCCTGTGTTTCATCCCACAATTGTTTTGAGGTAGCATATATAGATATATGTAAGGTAGAAATTCAAATAGAATGAACTGTCAAGAGAAGGAGAAAAATGAAAACATGTAATGAGTCCATAGTAACATAAGCTTTAATGACCATGTAGGAAGTTGTGAACACATGGCCTCCTTTAGAGTTCTACAGTTGCCTAAAATTCACTTAAGAAATATGGTTATTAATCTGACCCACATTGTTCCAAAAGAAAAAAATGCATGCGTATTACTTAGGCTCTTCCTGGAACTGGGCCTCAGGGAAATGATTCATGTGGTTCTTTATACTGGGAACACTGAGGAATGTCGAAGGCAATGTCCTCAACAACATATCTCCAATAAATAAAGTAACAGGTTCCACATGGCACTTATGGTATCTAACTGTGTAAGCCCAGGACAGAATACTGTGAAAATCTTCCTCCAAGGAGCCAAGACCATGTTACACACACAGAGAATTTTCTGCACTTTAACTTGATTCAGAGATAAAACCTAACTAGCAAAACCTGGATGACTTGAGACCAAGGCACTGGGTATGTTGAGGACATTTAGGCAGTGGGGAGAGAGGAGGCACTTGTGTGAGCTGTACAGCTGAGCATCTGTTTACCTGAACAAGTATGGGGTTAGGCTGTTTGCTTTTAATTCCACCTAGGCTACTTACTGCCTGTGTAACCTGAGCAAATAATCAAAACTCTCTGTGCTCGTTGAGTGCTTTATAAAATAAAGATGATGATCATGGTATCCCTACCTCATAAAACTGTTGTGAGAATCGAAGAAGTAAATACAAGTGAAGTCCTGTGAAAGGGGCCTGGCAACCATCAAAGGCTACATAACTGTTAGGTCTCTACTTTAGCCTCGAAGTTGAGAAGGGCTAATACAAGAAGAGATAGGCTTGTTCTGTTTGAGAAGTGGCATTAGAGAAATACAGTCAACCCTCAGTATTCAAGGACCTAGAATTTGCTAATTTGCCTACTTACTAAAATTTATTTGCAAACGCAAAATTAATACTAGGGATGTGCCCCTGTGGTTACTCACAGACATGGGCAGAGCAGCAAAAAATTTGAGTCACCTAATGTGCATGTTCCCAGCTGAGGCTGAACATGGCCAAGCTCTGCCTTGTTTCAGCATTCATGCTAACAACAAGTGTCCTTTTCACTATCTAGTTACTACCATGTTTTTCTTTCTTTTTTTTTTTTTTTTTTTTTTTTGCATTTCCGTGTTTTGCTGTTTAAAATTTGCAGCAACATGGATGGAACCGGAGATTATCATAGTAAGTGAAGTAACTCAGACAGAGAAAGACAAATATCATATAATATTGCTTATATGAGGAATCTTAAACAAAATGATACAAATTAACTTATTTACAAAACAGAAACAGACTCACAGACTTACAGAACAAATTTATGGTCACCAGGGGGAAAGGGTGCAGGGGAGGAATAGATTGGGAGTTTGGGATTGACATACATACTGTTATATTTAAAACAGATAACCAGGACTTCCCTGGTGGTACAGTGGTTAAGAATCCACCTGCCAATGCAGGGGACACAAGTTCAAGCCCTGGTCCAGGAAGATCCCACATGCCGCGGAGCAAATTAGTCCATGTGCCACAACTACTGAGCCTGTGTTCTAGAGCCAGAGAGCCACAACTACTGAGCCTGCATTCCACAACTACTGAAGCCCACACACCTAGAGCCTGTGTGCTGCATCAAGAGAGGCCACCACAATGAGAAGACCACACACTGCAACAAAGAGTAACCCCCACTGGCCACAACTAGAGACAGCCTGCACGCGGAAACAAAGACCCAACACAGCCAAAAATAAATAAATAAATGAATTTGTATAAATAAATAAAATAAAATAAAATAGATAACCAACAAGGACCTACTGTATAGCACAGGGAACTCTGCTCAATATTCTGTAATAACCTAAAAGGGAAAAGAACTTGAAAAAGAATAGATATATGTATATGTATAACTGAATCACTTTGCTGTACCCCTGACACTAACAAAACATTGTTAATCAGCTATGCTCCAAAATAAAATAAATATTTAAAAAAATAAATGAATAAACAAAAAAATAAAATGGTCCCCAAGGGTAGGTTGGAAATGCTGTCTGGTGTTCCTAAAGCAAGACGGCTGTAATGTGTACCTGGAAGAAACGCTGGCAAGAAGGACAAAAGAACAAAAGGGAGGTGACAAGAGTCTGGAGACTGAGCTGCTTTAAGAGTCAGTGTGTCCTTAGTTGTGACACTGAAACACATTAAATGACCATTTAACCCTAATCATACAGAGAGGAAGCAAATAGGATTCAGGCTTCAGGCATGAATCTAATAGCTATGAGGAAAATTAAGACACATATAGAAAACAAGTATCTTTCTTTAGAGTAAAAATATTTGGGAATTATAAAATATTTAAGAATTTTGCTTTTTAAAAAATAATTTCTAGTTTGGACAAAATTACTGCTGTTTTTTGGTTGTTTTATTTTGCTTTTTTTGTTGTTGTTGTCGTTAGTGCTTAACTGATTTTTCAACTATTTGCTCTTACAGCTGCATTAGGGCAAGTTGGGTTTGCCTGATTTTATATATAACTTCTATGATGTGACAAACTCTAAATTAACAAGGTTTTACTCAATGAGTTTTTATTTTCCTTAAGTAAATCTAATTGTACTTGCTATACTCGTAACACCTTCTTGTATATCTATCACCAGTTCTGTTGAGAAGGAAGAATTATCTGAATATGTAAATATTATAGCTCCACACCAGGTTGTAGGCCAATTTCCTGGTCTACAGCTTAAACAATGTATGCCCACGTGCCCACAGATGAGGAGGAGGGTGCTTCAACCTACTGTAATGACATTCTCTATGCTTCTAGTTACATGGCTTTTTTAGAAAACACATTTTTTATAACTAAAAATTCCTATGGAGTTGCAAGATTGTTTGCTCAGTCTGAACGGCAGGAACTTCCCCTGAAATGAAATTTTATAAAAGAAGTAATTTAGGCTACAGAGTCAGAGAGATGCTTTTTCTCTCCATAAGGAATACATTTCCTATCATTCAAAGGAAATGTTGCCTCTTTATTTAAAGCTATCTCAAAATTGATTTATTTTTGAATTTATTTTTTCCTGCTGGCTTTGTAAAAAAAAAAAAAAAATTACAAACACTTTGTGGAAACCAGCCCAGCTCTGAATCAAGTTTAATTTCTTTTTACTGAATGATAAAAAGTATTCCTGTGTCTTGGAAAAATGTTCTAGTATATACATACATACATACATACATATACATACATACATACATATATATATATATATATATATATATATATATATATATAGTGTAGTTATATTTTAAGCCCATACCTCAGTTGACCTTGCCCAAATTGTCTTAGTTTCAATTCCTAGCACACTGAGGGAACTCCCCAAATAGCAATTTTCTATTATACAATATTATCTGGGAAGACCTAGCCAGAGCAGGGCTGGCATTAGTAAACCACTGTCTTCCAAAGTCTATTTTCCTCATAAATCAGTAAAATGTAGTTGAATCTTCCAGCTTTTAGCATAACTGGGCCAAAGAAAGAGAAGACTCAAAGACTGCACAAGTCATCCACCCGTGACCGAGTAGATATGAGTCTATGATAAGATCAACTAGAATCATAAGCACTGACTCCCATCACTGGAGTCAAATGAATCAAAGTTTGCATTAAGGCCTAGGGTGAGGTACCACTGCTTTGTTGTACTTTTTGAACAAGAACTTCTCCTGATTGCTATTATATAATTTTTTAGAAAGTCTAAAATTGAGAATCGATCCTGATTTTTATTCCTATATTTGGATAGAATAAGCTTTGGAGTTGAATTTTGTATAGTTTGGATTTAATCTTTCGAAAAATAAATTCTTTATTTGCTTGGCTACAATTGTCTTTGTTATCTTTAAAAGAGGTAAAACTGCAAGGTGACTAATGTGTTCTCTGAATCTGCCATTCCCTTAAATTTTATAAATACTTGATATATTTTATTGGTAATTAATCACTGCAATAAATGGATATTGTGAAAATGTATCCACGCTACACGTAATTCCTCAGGAAAAAAACAGGTAGTATTCACAGAAGTTAAGAAACTGAATAACAAAGCATACATCTTTTATTGTCACTACCCAGTTTTGAATCTAGAACACCGCCAATCCCTTATACCCAGCTGTGTATGCTTCTCAACTACATCCCACTGTCTCACCTTCAGACTCCACCATTATTCTGAATTTTGGGCTAATCATTTCTTTTCCTTTTTTTTCTGTTTAAATTATTTTATCACTTTACATATGTATAGACAACCTATATGTGGTTAGATTTTGTTTGCTTTTGAGCTCAATAAAAATGTTATCATACTGCTGTAATTCATATCTTTCCTCAAATATATATTTCTAATATTATTCTGGTTTTGAATATAGGTATATTTCATTTGTTTTCATTAATCATTTCAATAATGGCTGTATAATACTTCGTTAGTTATATACCATGATTTGTTTATATATTGTCTTCTTCAAGGACATGTGAATTGTTTCCGGTTTTAGCTATTGCAGCATCTAAGCACCTGTATCCTGGCACATCTTGCAAGAGTAAAACACTGGGTTGTGGAAAGTGCTTATGTTTATCTCCACAAGGCAATGCTAAACTATCTTTCAAAATGGTTGTATAATACACATACTTTCCAACTGTATAAAAGAGTTCCATTGATTCCCATGCACACCAGCCTTCAGCATCATCAGATATTTTGACTTTTGCTCATTTGGGGGAATAAATGGAAATGGTGATTAATTGCAGTCTGAACATGCACATTTCTAATCAATAGCAATCTTCCCATGTTTAAGATCTTTGATGTTTCCTTCTCAGTGAAATGCTTGTTCATGAGTTTTTAAAATAGACTTTATTTTTTAGAGCATTTTTAGGTTCACAGCAAAACTGAGGAGAAGGTACAAAGACTTCCGCATACTCCCCGCCCCACACATGCACAGCCTCCCTCAGCATCAACATCCTGCTGTTCGTGAATTTTGTGCACTTGTCTAGGGATTGGTATGGGTTCTTTCTGAAGTCATATATTTCAGAGTGTCTGGCTTGTCTTTTCATTGTTTTACGGTGTCTTTTGAAGAACATAAGTTCTTAATTGAATTTTGTGGCTTATCAATCTTTTCTTTTATGGTTATCACTTTTCTGTTTTGTTTGCAAAATCTTATTCTGTCCCAAGTCCATGTAAACGTCTTTCTATATGTTCTTAGAAAAGTTTTTCTACTTTTGCCTTTCACACAGGAAGCTTTAATCCACCTGGAACGGATTACTGTATACAATAACGTAAGGCTCTACTATAATGCTTTTTGATAGCAATAATATAGTCCAAGTTTAATGAGTATCTTAAATCCTCCCACTCAGAATAGAAGGGCTTTAATAAACTTTCACGGAGGTGGAAAGAATAAATGCAATGTCCTAAATGGGTCAATAGTGGGAATCAAGCAATCAAAATAAGTAAGATTTGGATACATAACCACAGTCACAGAGATCTTCAAAATAAAGGCCCTGAGTGCTAAACCAAGTGAATACCATGGAAAGAATGAGAGCCTGTACACACAAGGGCTCATACAAACTTCTGCTTGGCAGAGTGGTAGTGTGCTCTGGCTGCCTTTTATCCTTGATTGTGGATGTTTTCATCCCTGGCCTTCAAAATTCTAAGATTTATCTTAAAAGTGGTAAGTGCCTTGTACGTAATACTTAGCATATGTTTATCTAACTGAATTAAATTGCATGATATAACAAAATGAGGAATATGTGTTATACATCAGTAGATGATGGACAGGAAGGAAAGAAGAGGGAGAGGGAAGAAAGGGGAAGTGAAAGAAAGAGAATAAAAGACTCATTTTTCTAAGTCCTCTTCTCACACTATCATTCAAAAAAGTTTTTTATTTTTCTTAAATTTTTGAGTAAGAAGGCTTTTCGTGGAAGAGTAGAGGAAAGAATCACATGACAAGAATTATTTGCAACTCCCAACTGGAATACATCTAGAGAATGCAGGGTGAGTGTGTAGCAGGGGCAAGGGAATTTAAGGACCAGAGAGGTAAAGGCATATCTCATGAGACACTGTAGGCTATTCTTCCTTCCCTTCCCTTTCTTTTTCCTTTCCCTTCCCTTCCTTTCCCTTTCCTTCCCTTCCCTCATTCTTTCTTTCTTTTTCTTTTTGGCACAAGAGAGCTGTCTTAAACAATTTCTGATTATCTTGGTGCTCCTTCCCTGCCATGCTCCCATGGGTTGTGAGACAACATTCTCTTGTTGCTTTTCTACCATTACCCATAATGTTTTTTTAATGACCTTTTTCTACCTTCAGAAAATGGAAATGGCTCGACAGTGAATGTTCCATGACTTCTAATGAATTCCTTCCCCCTTAGTACTGAAAGAAAGTTATCTGGAAAAGGAAACTCACTTACCCTAAGCAATTCTGTCATAAAATGATACTCATTTGAACTGCTTACCAGTACTAAGATGCGTGTACCATTCAAGTGCATTATGACTAATGATGTAAAAGACCTAAAAACAATTGTAGTTGTTAGTGGTATTACCCAATCCTCGTGACACAAATACCATACTTAGATGTGCCTCTATACAAATTCACTTAAAAATTTTTAATCAAGTATTTTCACTGATGTGTAACTAAGACATTTCCTTTTCATTATTCCATGGACTAATGCAAGCTTAGAAATTTAGAGCCCATGGAGAGTGAATATCGTATTTTCCTTATGTTTCTAATTGGAGTAGATGAGTGATATTAAAAAAAAAACTGTTGAAATTGAGAAAGCCTATTGCTCCTGTTGGTTAACAGAAACAAAGCTTTATTCTGTTAAGGTTCTCTGCCAGTTATACTCACACTGCTGCTTTGTACATGGAACTGAAAAAATATCCCATGAAGACACACTCCTTAGAGATATTTGAGGGTATTTCAGAATGTGGGAAAACTGTGGTTAAATGTCCATGAATACTGGTAGTGGTTCAAAATTAGATACATTTTGGAAAGTTCTCTATGTTTATCTTTAAAATATAGATGAAACTGAAAGGAAAGGCAATAAATCATAATGCAATATCACACTGAATAATAATTAGTTATTCCTTAGCTGTGGTATGCTCTTAAAATGACAAAAGGTTTGGGATACAATTATCTAGAATGGAAAAAATGAATATATAATGGCCTTCAGATAAAGGGGAGATGATTGAAATATGACCATTCTTGCTAAGAATAGGACAAGAAGGAATGAGTTAGGTTCCAGTAAAGTGGGGGGATAGAAGTAAAATGGAATGGGAGGTGTCTGGGAAAACTAAGTTTAACTGTTTCATCCATCAGGATTGTAAAACCAGTACATGTTTACATGCGTGGAAAGTTGAACTGGCTGGGCAACTGGAATGAAATGATGGTAAAGTTGTGCAGTCTGGGGCTCTTATCATAGCCGAATAGACAAGAGATTATGCTCATCATGAACCATGAACAAAGAGCTTAATAAAATAAGAGTAGCTGGGTTTCCCTGGTGGCGCAGTGGTTGAGAGTCCGCCTGCCGATGCAGGGGACACGGGTTCGTGCCCCGGTCCGGGAAGATCCCACATGCTGCGGAGTGGCTGGGCCCGTGAGCCATGGCCGCTGAGCCTGTGCGTCCGGAGCCTGTGCTCCGCAACGGGCGAGGCCACAGCAGTGAGAGGCCCGCGTACCACAAAAAAAAAAAAAGTAGCTGGGAATGAAGCTGGGGCTTGCTTTGACTATCATTTTAATACATTCCTTACAGATCTATTTGTGTATCACTGTTGTTGAGCACAGTGCTAGGTATATAGGATAGATGCAACAAATACATTCTCACAAATATACATAAGACATTATATACAGCAGAAGAATTGAGACTTTCCTCCACCCCCGACAAACACACATTCCCTCAGGAGCCATGTTAGAAGAAAAACACTATCTAAATTGGGCTCATAGCCGAGCCATTTTTTGCTTGGTAGGATAGGAAAGCAGAAAAAAGTAGAGGCTGAGGGAGGAGAGAAAGGGAATTTTGGTAGGACGGGCCTGTGAAGAAGGAAGTCTGGGCAGAAGGAGAGAATGAGAACAAGATGGAAGTCATCAGCCTTAGGGATTAGAAATTGTAACAAGCAAGGGATGCCCAAGGAGGGTTTGGGGGAGGATTTGTTTGTGATATGTGATGACAATTGCCTCCACCTGCATATTCCCACGACTCATTCAGAGAAATCCACATTATCCTTTAATGCTTTGGGTGCTGAATTTGTGATTTTTTTCCCCTCAGATATAACCAAGTTGCTTAAAAGATCACAAGCAGCTTTTACTATGCCCCCCTCTTCTTCCTCTTCCCCTCAGAGCATGTCTTACATCTGTTCCCTGCTTGAGAAAATGCACAATTTGTTTCATTAAGGTAAAGGGAATCAACTAAATTTGCTACATAATTTTATAAACTTCTGTTCCTCCTAAAGATACAATATGGACTTCACGCTGATTAAAATATCTAAGTATAAAGACAAAAATATATATCATTATAGACAAGTAGAGTGACATATTTTGAATGGCCAACATAGAATTTAATACTTAACAAAATAATTTAATTGTTCTAAGTTCTACATTAAATATTTCATGTAATTCTGGAAAATGAGACCCTAAATATTTGTGAAATTTCTTAGATGCCATTTCCACTGCAAATAAAATGGTTCCAAATTTCATCTAGATTTTACAAGGTTTTGGAAAAATGTATCTCAAACTCTAGTTGCATGAAAATAAATTTACATAAGAAGTATGATTTGGCCATAAATGAAATGGCAAAATGAAGGAATCAGTCCTTAATACTCATAATTTAAAATATATATATAGATATATATACACACACATATATATATTTGGATATTGGTTGACATAGAATTTTCCAGTTTCAGGCTATACTATTGATTTCATGGCAAATGAGTATTTACAGTACAGAAAATTAGAGCTAGAGAAGTAATTCATAGTCTAGTAAATTAATAATTTTAATCAGCTTTTTGATTGATTACAACTGGTTCAGACATTCCTAACAGAAATCTTTACTTACATTTCTCTTTGTAAATTTTACAGTTAATTCTTCTGTTACATACAAATAGTTTAACAATCTGTCAGTTGGTAGCATCACTTGATTTAGAGAAAAACAAAATTGTTGGGATTTTTTTTTTAGTCTATAGAATTGAAAGCCTAAAAACACATTTTGCTTAGAATTTAAATTTATTGAGTTTATAAGGCAGTAGTAACTTTGAAAGGGTTTCATAGGATCATAGATGAACTGGATTTTCGTAGGTTAATTGCTGGTTAGTGGATAACTTAGGAGAGACCACTAATGTTATTCTGCTTTGAATGATCACTATTTTTAGGGGTCTAAATGACAAAGAGGTGCTGACACCTGAAATAGAAAAAATCAAGAAAGATGTAAAACTCAGTGTTACCTTTGTTCATTGAGAAGCTATTTTCTCGAATTCCACATTCATTCAGTAAACTATATTAGCATCTGTTATGCCCACAAACTATATTTGATGGTGAGATTAAAACCGTATGTTTTTTTTGTTTTTTTGCGGTACGCGGGCCTCTCCACTGTTGTGGCCTCTCCACTGTTGAGGAGCACAGGCTCCGGACGCACAGGCTCAGTGGCCATGGCTCACGGGCCCAGCCGCTCCGTGGTATGTGGGATCTTCCCGGACCGGGGCACGAACCCATGTCCCCTGCATCGGCAGGCGGACTCTCAACCACTGTGCCATCAGGGAAGCCTGAAAACTGTATGTTCTTAAACCACACAAGTAAGGAACGGTGTTGCTAAAGCAAAGCAATGCACACCTATAGAAAATTGCAATGTTTGCATCTTCTAATGCTCTCTCGCCCTCTCTCACTTCTCTAATTTTCCACTTTTGACCTGTGGAGAACAGTTACAAACATAACTTGAAGTTGCTCTATTTATTAGCATTTGATCTGTTTTCTGAGAAACTTCAGGTATCAGAATGCTTACAGCTATAAATAAGAATACCCAACTAAAAGTGGCTAAAAGACAGAGATGTCCTTTACATATAACACAAAATCTGAAAGCATGGCATTTTTAGCTTGTTCCTTATGGTCCAAGATAGTTACCACAGTCAAAGGTGTCATATGGAGTGGAAAATATTCTCCATCTGTGTGTTCCTTTCTATTAGAAAGGGGGAATAACAACCCCAAATCCCAGACATCCTCTCAGGTTCTGTTTGTCTCTACTAGTTTATATGCCCATGCCCTAACTACACATTGCTGGGAAAGCAAGTAGCTAATATGTTCAGCTATTACAGTGGGAGGCTCTGCTGGGAAAAAAAAGAAAAAGAAAGAAAGAAATAGGTGAGGATGTTGCTATATAGTAGGCAGACAACTTATACTTCTGCCAGCTATGTACAAGTGTCTATTTCCAGAGAGCCTCAGCAATACTGTGAATTGTCAAATTTTAGATTTTCCTTTTCTGATAAATGAAAAATGGTATCACAGCATGATTTTAATTTGAAGTTTTCTTATAATAAAAAGGTTGAACAAACATATTACTTCACTGCTCCTCCAATGATGGAACAACTCTCTAATTAGGTTTTATTTGTTGTGAGTACTATCATAACTTCTCTAATTTTTAAAATTTAATTTTCTGAATAGGTGATGCATTAACATGGTTGAAAATTCAAAGTGTATAAAAAGGTATGTAGTAGATATTTTTCACTTAAGAGATCTTTCCATATAATATTCGTAGATTGTTTTATATAGCTTCATACAGAATATATAAAATATTTTCTCATTCTTTTGATTTACCATAATTTATCTAACTGGTCCTTTGTTGATAGACATTGAACTTTTTCCGATAATTTGCTATTTAGAAAATGATATACTATAATAAGAAAACATTCATTTCACATACATGCAAATAAATCTGGATGAAATGCAGGATCAAATTTATATGCATTTGTATTTTCAAGAGACATTGCTTAATAGTCCATGGGGTTTGTAAAACAAAAAACTATACTTACGCCCATAATATATGAGAGTGTGTGTTTCTCCACAGACTTGCAACCAAAGCATGTTGTTAGATGGCTTATGACATGAGGATACAATTTATATAATGAGGCTGGGTAAATTTTCCAAAGTTCTTTTCTGTGACTAATCTTGAATCATATGTCTTTTGGGCTGTATGTTTTTATCCTTACTCATTTTTTATGAGCTTTTTATATATTGAGGAGATTAGTCCTTTTCTGTGAAACACATTACAAAGACTTTTTCTCAGTGTTTTGTTTGTATTTTGACTTTGTTAATGGTATAGTTACAGAAGTTATAATTATATGTAGCCAAATTAAATAAACTTTAATGGCCTTTTGGTATTTTGACTTTATTTATGATACTTTTTGCTATGAAGAAGATTTTATGCAAAAAAAAGGAAAAAAAAAAAGATAAAAACTGAACTTAATTTGTTTCTTGAGTCCCCATTCTGCCTGACAGTGAAAACTCAGCTGCTGCATGCTAACTCAGTCAAGTCAGGATACCTCAGCTAATTCAGGCCTTTTCTTCTCCCTCAAGTCCCTAGTTTTAGGTTTAAGTTCTAGAAGGCTAACACACTGCCATATCTTTGTGGGCATGTCCTTGATTTGTATGTATACATATACACGTAAAAATCAATGGAGTTATCAATATTATGAGTTTTTCTCTTTTACTTGCCAAATGTTATTGTATGTAACAGGTTTTTATTTCATATAACTATTTTTTTTTTTTTTTTTGCGGTACGTGGGCCTCTTACTGTTGTGGCCTCTCCCGTTGCAGAGCACAGGCTCCGGATGTGCAGGCTCAATGGCCATGGCTCACGGGCCTAGCCGCTCCGTGGCATGTGGGATCTTCCCGGACTGGGGCACAAACCCGCGTCGCCTGCATTGGCAGGTGGACTCTCAACCACTGCGCCACCAGGGAAGCCCTGATATAACCACTTTTATACTTTTTAAAAGGACAAAACATCTTGCTGACTTGTAACTGATACATACTAAAGTCACAGAAAGAAAGACTCGATGTAGAATTTTTGTGCAACATAAAATAAGCCACCAATTTGAATGTGTTTGATCTTATATGAACCTTATTTCATGGATATTCTGTACTACGTGCTATTTTGTTCAATGTTACTCTTTTAATTTACTCAGTTGTTCCCTGTCCCACCCCTTTTTTGACTCAGTCAGTTTATTAATATTTTATGTTAAGGGATAGCTTTTTCTAAAAGTAAGTATTGAAGGGATAATTGTCCACAGGTAATAAAATAAATGTCACATTGTCAATAAATAGGTTATTAGTGTGATTACCTCTTATTGAGTGCAGTTACACATGCCAGGTACTACATACACTTTGTATTCCTTAACTCCAACAACAATCCTCTACAGCAGGAATGAATATTATCCCACCTTATAGCTGAAGAAAGAAGAGACAGGGAGAGATTATGTTTCAAAAAAGTACTGCAAGCAAATGGAGGAACTGGGACTTGAACTCATGACGCCTGGTTCCAGATTCTGACCTCTTAACCACTATAAAATCCCATACTAAAGAGTAACTTGCTCAATCCCTGATGACTTTCCAGCAAGCATTTCTTATCCTAAGCCAGCCCAGCTGTGCTTCTTTCTTTAGTGTTTCATGAGATACCCCACATGAGCTTGCAGAAAATCCCCGAGACCTGCTTGAGCAGGTTTCAGTTACTTGCTATCAAACATGCTCTGATGAAGATGACAAGAAAGACTGCACCAAAGCCTGCTTGTCTCACTTGCCCTGCCCTCTTTAGAACGTAGTGCAATAAACAGGTACTCATACTGAGTTAAGAGGCTTCCTTTGGGAAGAGAATATTTCACTCAGAACTAGAGGTCATGGGTACTTCTTTCATTTCCAAAAACCAGCAGTGAGCCAACTGAGTGCTGTCTTCTGGGAAACAATATACATAGAATGAGATTTCTTTTTTCCAAACTTCATATTGTTTCATTGCTGAGTATTGTGAGAGACCCGTAGGGCCTTCAACTGACACAAGAACACTGCCATTAGTGTTTAGAATAGAGGCTTTGTGCATGGGTCTAAATTGGATATGTCAATACTTCCCAGTGAGATCAGAATCTGGCTCAAGTTTCAAACCTTAGAGATCAGTTAGGTTTTGGCCCTGGTAACTAGTTTGTTTGATGTGCTTGAAGAAAGAACTATCATTGTTCGTCTATGCTTTTCTGCAAATGAAGACCAAATTGGTGGATGTGAGTTGACTCTGAGGTCCTAAAAGACCTGGGAGAAACCAATACATCAAAGATTGTGCCTATAAATTCATTATACTTAGAACACCTAGTCCAAGGCACAGTATCCCATTTAGATAAATGTAGGAGAAATAGGAACCTGGTTGTACTGAGATTGAAACGTCAAAAACAAATATGTTTTCTCAATTTAATTGATGTATATATGGCTATAGTAAAAAGAAATTTCTTATGATGTCTGTAAAAACTGAGGTATTGAATTTTGAACTGAGGTACCAAGTGCCAAGCAGCATGTTCTAAAGAAGAATTAAGGCAATGGCTATGAAGAAACGGCTCACACAGAAGGCACTCTTGCACCACAATTTAAAATAAACTTGTGAATGGGATTCCTGATATGAGAAAGAGCAGAGCCCACAGGGGCAATTCTGGAAGCCTGCATCAATAACCCAGAAGAAAACCCTGACTGAGAAGTGAGGATAAACATATGTAATAACTGTAGCTGGCCACATATCTATGTGAGCCTCACTTCACTGAGTTTACCTGGGACATGGTTCCTGCCATTTAGAAACTTCTTCATATTGTATTTTCTGTCTCCCATCTGATTTTGGAGAACCTAAAATGACTTGGGTCCAAAAAATACAATTGATTTATCTGTTTCTTTCCAAGATTCAGCACTCCATTAGATACCTCTTGAAAACAGAGTCCCCAGTCATTCCCATTGTAGGGACTGTTTGCTAGTAGCACCATACAATCGCCAGGACTCAGTAACTGTGCACTGAATTGATTTGATTAGCAGAACCATGTACTTAGAATGTCCCTCCAAATTGTAGCTTGACAAGCCACTATCTTGTCTTCATTTAAAAATAAATCTCACAGATTTCTCTTTCAGCTATGATAGAAAAAAAGCTCTCAATTCCCCATCCATATCTCTCTCTCATTACAGATATTGACTTGATGTGTCTATGGTTCTTCTCCAGCCAAGTATGCAGTCTTGAAAAGAACAATGCACCTTGTGGTACATTGTACATTCTGTAAATATTATTAATATTCTTTTTTAGGAAGAATGAATGAACTTATCTCACAATGTCCGTGAATTATTTATAAACTCCCAGAAAGTAGAGACTGGATCTTGGTAGCATTTTATGGTACATTATCACATACAGACAGTAACTAATTTTTGGTGACACTGAGGATTTGTATTATGGTAAAGTTTTTTTTTTTTCTTTTATTCTAACCTAGTGATTGTTTTTCTGCTTTAAATACATTTAAATTTTAAACTAATTGTAGACATGTTAACAGCATATTGACCACTCAATATGGAGTGTGATGAAACCTGTAATTTGTTTTCTGTATGTATTTTCCCTTAATTTCTAAATGCATGTATAATTTAAAGGAAAGTAACCCAGATGGTTTCATTCATTCATATTTAAATTGTGAAAATGTTCATTTAAGAGCTCTTTGACATTCAAGGAGACTTTTAACAGCCCAGTTAACCCTTTTTATCTCTAAACTAGGATTGCATTTTGCCAAGAATAAACAAAGACAAATGCCTAAAGGTTAGGGTTCAGCTAAAAATTCCAAATTCTCATATTTTCCCCCATGTGTTCTTAACAATTTAGAACAAAATCTCTTTTCTCCAGTACCAACTGGAGAAATGAGCAATTGGACAAAGAGCAATTGGAATGTGGTAAATGCCCTCTTTCTTTGACTCTATTCATCCACATCTAAAGATGTTATTCACTTATTTATCAACAGTATTTTATAGGTGATAATGCTTTGTACTACTGGAATAATGTTTTATTTTGGATACTGTCCTGACTGAAAAGAATATTTAATACTATAATTTTGTTTATTTTAATACAGTTCAAAGTCATTATTTTTATAGTTTTATTCCCATGGTACTAAGTGCCAAGTATAAAGAGAGAAATCCAGCTTAGTAGGGAAGACAGTCAACAAGAAGAAAATAGTAAAGATCTAACAGAGGTGAAGTACACTGTGCCATTAGATAAAGCAGGACATGTTAAGATCATAGACCCTTGACTAATTAATTACAAAGTATTAATCAAGATGTATTGCAAGATACAACATATGCATTCACTTTTCCTTTGCTTTTGCTTAATCCATTACTCATATTCCCGTCCTTATAGCTCACCAAGTGTTCATTATTATTCTTTTTATTTTATTTTATTTATTTATTTATTTTTTTTGTGGTACGCGGGCCTCTCACTGTTGTGGCCTCTCCCGCTGCGGAGCACAGGCTCCGGATGCGCAGGCTCAGCGGCCATGACCCACGGGCCCAGCCGCTCCACGGCATGTGGGATCCTCCCGGACCGGGGCACAAACCCGTGTCCCCTGCATCGGCAGGCAGACTCTCAACCACTGCGCCACCAGGGAAGCCCTTTCTCTTTAAATTAGCCCAAGAGGGACTTCCCTTGTGGTGCAGTGGTTAAGAATCTGCCTGCCAACACAGGGGACACGGGTTTGATTCCTGGTCTGGGAAGATCCCACGTGCCACGGAGCAACTAAGCCTGCGAGCCACAACTACTGAGTCCATGTGCGGCAACTACCAAAGCCCACACGCTCTAGGGCCCGCATGCTGCAACTACCGAAGCCCGCACGCTTGGAGCCCGTGCTCCACAACAAGAGAAGCCACAGCAATGAGAAGCCTCTGCACCACAATGAAGAGTAGCCCCCGCTCACCGCAACTAGAGAAAGCCCATGCGCAGCAATGTAGACCCACTGCAGCCAAAAAAATAAACAAAATTTAAAAAAAAATTAGTCCAAGAAAGACAATGGCAGTACCAGAACTTGCATAGATATTGCTCTTGATTAACAGATATATGCAATATTGTAGATGCATTGGTGCACAGGCATACCCATAACATGTCAAAATGTCAGTGGTATGACAGCCACTTCAGCTGTATGGGTATGAGGTTAGTATAGAGATAAAATGATATAGTTGTGTTGTCTTGTTGATGCCCACGGTCATTGCAAGCAATTAAATTATAAAATATACTCAAGGTAAGTGCATCTGATAAAAAAGTAGAATGACATATTAATAGGAAAAGCTGTTACTTTTTAAGTAATGGTAGGTTTGCAACATTACATAATAGCCGCCCAATTATGTAATGGATGGAGAGTATCAATCAAACCCCTCCATATATCATATCTAAAATTTATTCAACAATAAGTTTTCATCCTTATTACCACAGTACTTCTGAGGCTTGTAATAAAATTTGACAACATTTAACTACGAACATAAGTGAAAAATATCATAAGTGGATATGACACAACTCTAATGTGACATTTTATAATCTACATTTTTCTTAAATGATTTTGACATGGTCCATTTTAAAAGCTATGCAAATTTTGAAAGTCTGTAACTGTTTGGAGTGGTACTAATAAGAGCACTGTTTCTAGTTACTCCCCTTTATAACAGTGCCAAAAATGGTATTTTTTTTAAAATAAGGCTTGTTTTCTAACATGTAAAATAATTATGCTTTTACATATAAAACATATATCTTACTATATAACTCCACATGTATGTTTGCTTCTACTATCAGAGAAATGGGAAATCACACTGCAGTTTACACTGGGTTTTGCTATTAAGAAAAACACAGTTGCAAATCACTGAGTTGAGCCTTCTTTCTTCCTTTCCCTTGTTTTATTTTCCTCTCCAATATTTTTAGTCTTTCATAATTTACCCTGCAGGGTGTATTTTTTTCCAAGATAACACACCACGGCCTAACTCTCACAGAAAGCAGGTTTGTCCATACTTAGGAAGTTCAGTCCACTACGGGCTTAACTATGTGAGTGAAATGGTTCTCTTATGTGCATTAGCAGAACAGCCATCTTTTTTCCTTTCTTTTCATCCATATGTTTCTACTCTACTTATATAAAGAGACTTGGAGTAGGGCAAGCATGTTGATCTCTGTGAACTTATATTTGGAACTCACCTATTAAGAAAAAGTGCCCTCACTGTGGAGACTAGTGCATGTTGGCACTTTCTCAACTACTCACTACCTAGCAACTTTATGATCAAAGAGGAAAGAGTCCCTACAGAGTTTTGAACTGAGAGTCCCAAAGTAGATTGATTCATTGTTCTAAGTGAAAATTTGTGATCCATCTCAAGATACATAGGTAACAGTAATTAAAATGAAATTTTTCTCATCTCAGTTTATCTGAGGCATTCAGACCAGAGACGGTACATCCCAACGTGAGAAAACTATACAGAAACATCAAATATAGGTGGGTGAAAACCTGTCTGAAAACTCTTAAACCTTTACCTATCTTTAGGGTATCAAACGTTCAGGATAGGAAAATCAGGGAAAAGAGTATCGAAAGGATTTGTAAAGAAAGCTATTGGTGTACTGTGAGCCCCACCACACTCTTCACCTCACGAACAGCTAGTGACAATGGCCTCAATAGAATTAGGTATGGACTCAATCAAGTGAGGAATATGGTGGTGGACCAACGTCGGACATCTGACAGAAATGTATAAAGAGTGAGATGCAAGCTTGTTAAGTGCTACTGGATTAGCTGGCACGTGTGTGATGAAGGTCACTGATCACTTTGCCAAAGTGGTTTTAGTGTAGCATGGGGACAAAATCCTGGTAAAATTACATTGAAGTGGTACAGATTGGTGAGAAAGTATAGACAGTGAGTACAGACAAATGCCTAAGTGTGATTTTCTATAAGGGGTGCTGAGAAAATGGGGAAATGAGTTTTTGATTCTTTAATACGTGATCTCTTATGGTGTATTCATATTTTTATAGAAATGATCCAGTAGGGGGGAAAAAAGATTCAGGAGAGAGAGTATTGATTGCAGGAATAAAGTCTTTGGAATGCTAGATGAGATGGCTTTTGATAACTGCAGGGAGAATCTGTTCTTTGTAGGAGGAAAGAAGGTAGAGCTTCTAGGATCAAGTCCAAAATTCTGAAGCCAACTAGAAGACCTCAAATTATTTTGTCCTTATCACTAGCTTTATATATCCTATTATTTCTTTCATTATTTCCTCTGCAAAAATGCTGACTTCTTTTCATTTCTTCCATAGTCCCTCAGACAGAAGTGTAGGCTTCTAAAGTCTACACATATGATATCGTTCCCTCTACCTCAACTACTCTCTGTCATCCAAAAATACCTCCCCCCACCTCTATTATTCTGTTCTGCTAATTCTAAGTTGTGTTTTAAAACTATACTTAAACATCACTTTTTAAATGATACTTTTCTTATCCTTAAAACTAGGTTGTAAGCTCGAGTTTTGCAAATACACAGCATTATTCTGTAACACGTACCTCACCTACACTTAGATGTTTGCGTTCCTTACTTCATTGTGAATTCCAGGTGGATAGTGGTTAGGGCTTTCTTTTGACACTGCTGTATCCTATGATGGCGGACACATAACAGATACTGAGTTTGAAGACTGACCTGGCATGGTCAGTGTAAGGGAAATCCAACCCTTAGTTTATCTTGAAGTGAGTCTCTAAATCAGAAAGCTCTAGGAAACACGCATTTAATATAAGGGAAAATAGTATACTAATGTCCATTAACACAAAATTTAAGGTGAGTAAGCAACTACTGTGAACAGAGCAAGGCAGTAATGACACAGGGAAAGAGGTAGTACTGATAAAGTACTGATAAAGATCTGAAGCATCAGCTAAAGTTTGGAACAAAATTGGCTTAACGAGGAAATAAAGGCACCCAGTTCTCCAAGGGAAGAACACAAATTTCCCCACACTCTGTTTTCAATTCAGTCAAAATAACAGTGGTCTTTTCTTTTTTGTTAACCTGATCATGCTTCAGACTTATGCTCAATTTAGAGAACTTGATTACCCTTAAATATGGTTTGGCAATAGCCTTTTCCATCTTGCTCCCATTAACTGAGTATCTGCTTCATATTATTTTTTTCCAAATTTGTTTTTAGAAGTTGAATGCCAACCAATTTTCCAGTGTAAATATTAAGTTTTTGTTTCCCTTCTGTATTTCTGACATAGCTACCTATTTCAAATTGTCCTTGAGGAGTCATTAAGTGTTCAATCCACATTTTGTGCATATGATATATTTATTGAGAACGTCTTACACACCAGGCATTGTTCTTGGTATAGAGGAGAGTGCAAGGCCTTCACTCCCTACACAGTGACACAAGTAGGTATACAACTAGGTATAAAATACAGTGGAGGATGATTAGAACTATTGGAAGGTTGTAAGTGGTGTGCCTTTGGAGCACAGATAAAGGAAAAATAAACTGTCCCAAAAAACTGAACAGGCTCCATAGAGAACTTTTGAATGGAGCCTGTGGCCAGAGTAGTTAGCCAGGAGGGTAACCAAGCAGCAAGAAAGGCAATGGTTACCAGCCCAGAGGTATCAAAACGTGTTTGGATAAGTGACTTCTCAGGTGTGACAGGACCAGTATGTGTGTAAATGAGAAAGAGTGGGGATGAGAGGCAGAAAAAGGAAGCGAGGACCCAAGTGCACAGGACCTCCAATGGCTCCCTAACATGTACAACTTTATCTGTAAGTGACAGAGTATAATTCAAATTTAGACTTTGAACTGTAGCTGATTTGCAGTATTGGTTAAAATATTGGGAAAGAAAGAGCCTAGAGAGATGGCCATAGTCTAGGAAAGAAAGTGGACCAGAACTTTGGAGGGAAGTAATTCACATTCATTGATTCAGGCGCCTGGCACGGAGTTAGATGTTTTATAGAAAGCCAGAGTTAAGACCTGCAGCACTCTTACAAAGTAGGCATTTCTACTGAGAAGAGAACGTAATAAAAAGAAGATAATGATATTTACGTGCTCATTATCTAAGTGCTGTTCATGTGTGTTTTTTTTTTTAATCTTCTCAGCAATGCAAATGGAGGCCCAAAGAGGAAACATAATTTGCACAAAGTTACATGGTTTGTAAGTGGCAGAATCAGGAATGCAAACTTAAAAGCATGGCTCCAGCAGCCTCCTTCCTTTAAAACCTATGCTTTGCTGCCTGATAAAGAGAAAGTTAAGTTACTGGGCATTGGGCTGTAGCGTTTTATGGGTTCACAGTGTACACGCTGCGGCCACTGTGAGTGACTGTAGGAGAAGGAATGGAGAGGGGAAACAGTGAACCAGGTAGAGTTCATTTAAAATGATTTTAATTTTTGCTATGAATTTGAAACATAGAATTTAAGAATTTCTAGCTTTATAATTTATCTTTTCACTAGCATGTGCAATGGTTAGGAGTATGGACTCCAGAGAGAGAATTCCTGGATTAAATTCTGGTTTTGTCAGTTACTAGCTGTGCGACCTTTGGGAAATTATTTAACTGCTCTGTGCCTGTTTCCTTCTCTGTAATTTAGGGATATCAAATAGTGCCTATTTCAATGTACTGGGGATTAAATGACAATATTGGTAAAGCATTTAGAACAGTGCCTTGATTATACCATAATTAGCACTACATAAATGTTCATGAGATAAAATGACAATAAAATATCCACCAAAAATCTCAATTACAGCAGTCAGTTTCATTAAATAAAATCTTAATTTAGAGCAAAATAACAAAAATTCTCTATGCACAGCCTTCACTAATGTACAACTTGCTGTGGGTGAAGGTGAAATTTATATCTTAATAAAGAGAGGGGGTATCCAAACAGAGGTAATTTCTCTGTTTTTTTGATTCTGAAATGACTTTTCCTTAGAGGGCCTAGGACTAATCTTCCTGCTTGCCTAAAATGTTTAACAAAGGTAAACATGATATAGAAATACCTACTTTTGTAAATATTTACAGGCCTCTGATGAATTTCTGCAAACAACTTTCAAAGAATGAGTCTGAACTCCTCATTGGTACTGGATTGAACTTTGCGATAGATATAGATATAAGCCCGTCATTTTCTTTTTCTTAAACTGTAACTGAATAGAGTCAGACTGCTTTGCTAAAGATGGAAAATCTAGTAATTTTCATTTTATAAAATTCTTGAGCTTATCCCAATTTCAGCATCTTTGGAGAAATAATCATATACATGAAATAGCCTGATAGGATTTGAGTGGAAATTTTGTTCTGGAGTGTTTATCTTTAGACTTTGATTCAACCCAATTAACATCATAATCTCTATAATGTTTTTAGAGCTCATATCTAAATAACCAGATTTCGTGGTGAATACTTGCATTATGTTTGAGTGGTATATTTTTATAATCTATTGCCAAAATTAGTACAAATGCAGTGGATCAAGTATGAAGCAATCCTTGTTTTGTGTAGAATGATGGTGCAATTCATTGGAGAAAGTCTGTAGTCTTCTTACAAATTATTTGGAATGGTCCCCAATATTATAGATTTTTTTTTCCCCTCCTCAATGTGTGTCTCTTACAAAAGAGAGCTGACTTTGGATTGGTAAATAAATCATGAAAGAAAACCTTGGGTGGGTCCAAAGGAGTGCCAAAGCAGCTTACCAGAGGCCCTGAAAGGATGAGAAAAAGGACACTGAAAAAATTCCCCTGGGGACCTTTGATAAGCAGCCTACCCTTGTGCTGGAGAGGAATGCTTACCTACCTGGCTTATTTTCTCAAATTAGTGTCTGGTATCATGACTCCATCTAATACAAGCGGTTTATTGTTAGTAATTTCTGATTTTCTCTCCTGGCATAAAAAATTCTATCCAAATTCACCTGTAGGTTAATAAATATGTCTTATGGCTTTTTTAAAGTAAATAAGATAGTATGTCAGGCAGAGATCAGATAATAGTTTTAAAACATCCCAAAGAGGAGGTATCACTCTGATTTGCAATCACTCTTTAAAACCTAGTCTTAGTGTGAGTTGTATTATCTGCCGTTTAATTGAAATATATATATTTAGAGTGAAGCCGATACTCTTTCTACATATAAGATAGTTTTGCTTAAAATATTCTTAATTTTTGATATACAGTTAAAATATGCTTCTGCGAAAAATGCAGTATCTTTTGAGGATAGCTTTCGAATTTCTCCTGCCAATTCGAGTGTTAAAAGTTGCAGCCTTTGGTTAATTTCACACTGATGACTTCTGATTTTTCTTCCTTATCATAATCGAGATCATTTGTCATTTTCAAGTAAAATACTAAAAGATTTTATTTTCACTGTGGGGAAAGTTTGAGAGCTGTAATTATCATATGCAGATAGGAGAGGATAAAATATTCAATACAAAGAATTTATTATCTCCAGTCTTGACTGTTCTAGGGCAGGTGGATCCCAAAGAAGATCCCTCATTAGTAAAGTAGATCAATGGATGGGGCTGCATACAGCAAAAGCTGAGAGAGCCAAGTTATCTTATAAGAAAGAAATGGTCAGAGAAAATATGGATGCAGATAAAAAGGGAGAACTCAGCCCAAGGTGGTGTTGGAAATGCTCCAAGAATAGTTAAATCTGCAAACAGAATGAGAGTATAGAAGAGATGTAGCAACTGTTTTGAGGAGTGGGATGTTGGGCAAAAAAAGAGTTTTAAAAAGGATTTTAAAGAAGTTTTGTTTTATATGTTCTCTAACTCTCCCTTTTGTCCTATGAGCTCTTCAGAAAAATCTTCATTCTCCTTTTCTGATGTTGTTTTAAAATTTTTACTTGCTTCTAATAAGAATAAAAACATGTTCCTCCTTGTTTGTATTTTAAGGTATGACTTGAAAACAATGAAATTTACCACTTTTAAGAGTTGTGGGAGGAGGTGGTAGTGAACAAATGCCTGATGCCTCGTTGCCTCAAGTTGGGATGACTCTGAAGGGCCACACCAACGCTAAAGCTGCCCGTGGGATCAGCTGAAGTACTGGAGCTGAACTGCAGTTCAGCTTCTTTCCCTCCTCAATCCTGCTTTCTTCCTTCACAGCCTTGCAGGAGAGGCCCAACATGTGTTCCCAAAAAACCTCTTGTACCCTAATCTCGACTGCATTTTGTTTCCAGGAAACCTGACTCAAGAGAGTTGGAGTTAGGAATGGCCTTGGAAGCCAACCCTGAAATGAAAATTGGCGTGTTGACTCACCTGTCAGCCAGGTGATAGTGAAGAAACTGCCTCTGATGGCCAGTAGAGTATCGAGAGCCCACAGTGTTCTCCAGTGAGGCAACTGTGAAAACCCTCCCTGGTGGTAAATGGGGACGGATGCCTGTGAAAGGAATATAAGCTCTGGTGGAATATTCCAAGCATTTGAGAGGGGAAAGTAGTAATTCCACTAAGTATAAAATTGGGTATTTGCTGCTGGGAATTTTTGATGTATTAGATAAAAATGAAAAGCTAGAAGTGAATGATCACTAATTTAAGGTGAAATGTGAAAGAGTGCTTCTTTTGTTGCCCATAAAACGATTCCCATCATCTGCAGCTAGAGGGCAGAAAAAAAGATCAGACAGAGAGCTTAACCATAAGTATAGGAGGGTTCTAGAGAGGCTTGATTTCTCAACGCTGGCAAGTTTGCTACACCAAGATGAGGCACAGGTTGGGACAGAATAGAGACTGTGACCCAAGATTTGAGTTAGGGGCCATCTTCGTTTATGAGTCTGAGAGCTCTGAAACTCCAGATCTCCCTGAACCCTCTGAACCTGCAGAAGTAGCTCAGTCTCTTAAATATTAATATTTCCCCTTGCTTGTAGGCAATGCAGAGGACTTTGCCTTGCAAGACATTATGTTCTGCCATTCAGAGTGCACCTTTCTTCCCTCCTTGGCCACAAGCACCATAGTTAGGGCCAAATATCAGCATAACCCAATTCAAGTAGTCTTGGACCTGTTAAGAGAGGAAAAGGAACATGCTCCAAAGAAGCTTCAGAATCTAAGTAACATACAGACCAAAGAAAGATAAGAGAACATCTATGGTTGCAGGATCTAGGAGAGAGGCATAAATTTGGATAACACAGTTCTCCCATAATACGAGGTTTAGTATTTTGGCAGGAACCCCATGAGACAGTGCTAACAGACTATGAGGATGGCCTTGGAAGTTTGGAGAAAGTGATGACCTAAACTACATGCTAGAGGAAAGGCTAAGTCTTAGTTTGCTTGGGCTACTATTAAAAAACATCACAGACTGAGTGACTCAAACAGCAAACATTTATCTCTCACAGCTCTGGAAGGTGGACGCCCAAGATCAAGGTGAAGGCAGATTGATTTTTGGTGAGGCCCTCTTCCTGGCTTGCAGACAGCCACCTTCTTGCCAAATCCTCACACAGCAGAGAGAGGAAGCTGTGGCATCTTTTCCTCTTCTTATAAGGGCACTAATCCCATTTTGAGGACTCCACCCTCATAACCTCACCTGAATCTCATTACCTCCCAAAGGCCCCACCTCCTTATAACATCACACTGGGAGTTAAAGTCTTGAACATATACATTTTGAGAGGACACAAACATTTAGTCCTTAACAGTCTCCAAAGGCTCAGACAGGTGTGTATGCTGCAATGGCTATACTAGGTAAGGCTGAAAAACCCATCAGCCAAGTATGTTCAGTGGGAGAGCCAAAGGACACCTTATTTATCAAAGCAGAAAGGAAAAGTGAGTCAAAATCATTGAGATGCTCCCTGGAGTTTGTCCTCTATAGGCTAGGCTCATCATAGAAAATGCTGATTCAGAACAAAGGTCCCTGAAAGTAATAAGGATCCTGAAATAATAGAGTCCAGCTGGTCCACTTAAAGCTCAGCATTCAGGAATTCGGGGCGGGGGGAGAAATTATCATGATGAGTATCAAGGTCTAAGTGGCAGCTGTGATCCTGACTTAAAGAGAGCTATTGAAAAAATAGAATACAATGTTCCGAGGCACAAGATAGTAGGGAAGCTAACAGGAATACTGCTTAATCAATAAAAACAAAACAACAACAACAAAAAAAACTGAAGACGGATGATGAGGAGGCTGAGGGCAGCACCCTTGCCAATGTCACATTCTCAGATTCCATTTTCAGATATGAGCTAGGTCTACAACTGGAATCCACTGATGGAGGGAGAGGCACCAGGTGCCCATAACAAAGAACTCTACAGTACAACTGCCAAGTGTGTATGGTAATGATATTTCTAGTGCTTTTCTAAAGAGACTCATGACCATCTACTTGGCAACTACGTACTGGGAGAGAGGAATACAGATTTTAGATCCAGGACACAGGGTATGAGTTGATACTGATAACCCAGGACCCAAAATGGCATCATGTTGCCACTGTGCAACAGGTGTGTGAGGACTTGGTAATGAATGAAGTCTGTGGCAAGGTCTGGCTTGCAATGTGTCCACTAGGCCCACAGAACCGCAAGGTGATTTCCCCCCTGGCCCCTGCACTGCCCTGAGGCTCTGTATTCAGAACTAGAGGGAAGGTGGTCTTTTGAAGATTCAGCTGCAAGGCCAATTTACAGAAGATACCCTGTGCCATTCTCCATGAGGACACAGTATACACACTGAATTAATGAATATTAGTTTGTACTCGAATACTAGGGTGAATGGGTACCAGAACAAAGGGATAGTAATGGTGTCACTCCCAATGGGGAAGCTGGGAAATTTGTGCTCCTCATTCCCTCAAATTTAGGCTCTGTGGGCCTAGACCAATTGGAGATGATTTTGCTGCCCCTGCTGGGGTGGGCTGGGGGGAGCATTTGGCAATGTCTATTTATATTTTTGGTTGTCACAACTGGAAAATGCTACTAGTGACTAGTAGCTAGAGGCCAGGGATGCTGCTAAATTTCCTGCATTGTACCAGAAAGTCCCCCACAACACAGTATCTGGCCCAAAATGTGAATAGTGCCAAGGCTGGGGAACACTGATCTAGACATCCTGGCTCCCAGAGGGGCAAATGCTCCCACCATGAGACAGAGGAAGAGTTCTCTTGAACAGTAAGATGTGGTTGCCACCCAATCACTTCAGGATCTCATGCCCAAAGTAAAGCATACAAACGAAAGAAGCAACACTCCATCTGGAGTTACTGACCTGATCAGCACCAAGGGGCTCCTGTGGTACCACAGGACAGGGAGGGTTATCTTTGGCACTCAGGTGATCCAAGTGTATCTCTTGGTTCTCTGGTGACCAAATATGATGACAAATGAAAAAAATACAGCGGCCATGGCCTGAGAAGGATGTGGTGCCTGGGGGTTTAAGTCTGGATCACTTCACCAGGTATGCCTCATAGAGCAGCAGAGGTGCTGTCCACGGGAATGGGGGATCCAAAGGAAGGGGATGATGAGTTTTTAGATCAGCTGCAACAACAGATATTGTCATCCATTCTACAAACCTTAACTTTTAAGTTTCCCCAGGAAATGAGACAAGTCAGAATCCTGAGAAAGTTGTCCCAGGAAGGCTGAAATTACAAAAAGAAGCAATTGGATCTGAGAGAACAGTAGCAATCCTTTGATGCACTATCCTTAAGGTCCAAGGCACCTAATCTCCCAGCTGATAGGTCTTTAGCTGCTGAGGTCTCAAAGTTGCATCCACCCCAGGAATTGCTCCTTCTTATTAAGGCAGGGGTGGGTATACAAGGCCTGGCACCCTTGCCTCCACTCCAGACTACTCTCAAGGTAAACTGTGGCACAGTTGAAGTCACTTTTCTAACTGCATTGTAACACTTTCTCCCTCTGCCCAATTTTCCTCAGAAGTGGTGTTCCTAAGGGTGCTCTTCAGGGAAACTCTGAATGAAAATTTCCATCTCAGACTCCATTTGCAGGAACCCAATCTAAGTCAGAATCAAGGAAAAGATTCTGCAAATTAAGATGAGAAAAAGAATGCCCTGAAAATGCACATGTAAGAGAAACATGTAAAAATAATTTAGTAGATAAAATGAAAGTTTTAAAAACTCATTTTCATTGTCAATAAAATAAAAAAACATACTCAATACCAAATGTCACAATAAGCTGAACAAAGCAAGGCATGATGGGCCTAAGAAAAGAAGGCAAATAAGCTAAATAGCAATAGCAGAATTAGCAATACCATCAATAATACTGAAAGCAAAATTCAACTGTTTTATACTTCACTGGTGATAGTAATAATATCAAAAAGCTTTGGAAGAATAACAAAAGTAGAAGACGAGAGATAAAAGTTATATGAGAGAAGATTAAAAATGTGTGAACCAAGTATGGACACCAAATTACAAAGAGTAATCACAAAGGGAAACCATAAATTAAAATATTTATGAAAAACTGGGATTAGAAGTTGAAGGAAGGAGTTTCAGGCAAAAAAGAAAATGTAGTCCCAGAGCTGAAAAGCATGTCACAGGATGTGCAAATAAATCAACTTAGAGAAGCTCAGAGAATGAAGAGGGACATGGTATAACATGAAGTTGAAGAATTAAACAAAGGAGAGAATCTGTAGGGCATATGAGCTGAATTAACTTGTTTAAAGTTTGAGAGCAATGGAACTACCAAAGTCTGTGAGAAGGGAATAAATATGACAAGATTTTCCTTTAGAAAGATTTTTCTGGCTCTACAGGTATAGTGTGATCTAAATTTTTTTACATTTTATTGAAGAAAATTTTAAACATATATAACAGTAGATAGAAAAGTATAATGAGACCTCACATGTCCTTCATCCATCTTCAACAGTCATTAATTCATGGCCAATCTTGTTTCATTTCTATTCCCATTGCTCAACCTCCAATATTATTTTAAGATAAATTCCATATCATTTCATCAATAATATTTCAGTATGTATTTCAAAAAATAAAAGGACCCTATTAAAAATACAGCCATAATGCTTTTGTCAGATCTAAAATTTAAAAATAATTACTTAAGGTATTATCAAAATTTTCTTTTAAAATGTATGCACATAAAAAGTAATGGAAGAATATCTGTAAAAATTTCATTGGGTGATAGGATTATGCCTTTATTTCTCTATTAATACTGTTTGAGTAAAATGATATGGAGTAATATTGAAACTAAACTATTAGATTTTTCAAATTCAACAGTACTTTGAAAATAAATAGATTAACATCTTACATTAAGAAACCTGGCACATGATGGGATTAGCTGCCCTGGAAATTCTGCCTCAGACCCAAGCCTACTCTGAAGTGCTGTGAGAAGACAGAAACAGGTAGGAGTGGTGAAGAAGAGCACTTTGAGACCGTCTTCTGGCATCACAGTGTCCACATGCTTCTAGAGCCTTGCTCTGAGAAGCATTCTACCTTGGATTGAGGGGACAGTTGAAAAAAGAGGTGTCTCCTGATTGAGCACTGCATTCCCAAGCAGCCTTCTCCTTTAAAAGCCTAATTCTCAGGAGTGCTTAATTTGATGAGCTAACTACAAGGTTTAAGAGGAAATTACATATTAGAAAAATTAATTAGAAATCACACTCTGACTTACCCCGTTGAGTTCTTTACATTGTGTCTCATGGTTTGAGGTTTATAACTTTGCTATTCATTGGAATTAATAGAGGAATTAAAGAAGGAGAATCAGATTTCTATGGAAATTCCAATTTAATAAGTGAGGTACAGAGCCCAAGAATCTGGGTGTTAAGCCAGTTCCCTAGTTCCTTTCTATTCAAAGTGTAGTTCTTGGACAAGCAGCATGGGTATCACTGGGGAGTTCTGAAAAATGCTCAGAATCTCAGGCCCCAGTCTAAACCTTCTGAATTAGAATATGCATTTTGGGCTTCCCTGGTGGCGCAGTGGTTGAGAGTCTGCCTGCCGATGCAGGGGACGCGGGTTCGTGCCCCGGTCCGGGAGGATCCCGCATGCCGCGGACCGGCTGGGCCCGTGGGCCGTGGCCGCTGGGCCTGCGGGTCCGGAGCCTGTGCTTCACAACGGGAGGGGCCGCAGCGGTGAGAGGCCCGCATACCGCAAAAAAAAAAAAAAGAATATTCATTTTAGTAAGATCCCCACATATTTTGTATACACATTAAAATTGAAAAGCTCTGGTCTGTGTTGTCTAATAAACACCCAACTTTGTTAGTCTCATGATGGAAGTTCCAGGGAAGGCCTGACATCGTTTTTTTGTTATGATTTGGTTCATGTGCCTCAAACATATTTGGTCTATAAACTGTTTTATCAGTTTAACCAATTAACCAATGCATAATTAAATTTTGGGAACTGTTTACCAATACAAAAAAGTCTTAGCCTTAGAATGAACCTATGTGTCACAACCACAGAAGCAATAACTATTGTACACAATTCTTTATAGGATATTTATGACCATGTAAATGTGGAACACATCAAGATATCCACAGAACTGCTTGACTGAACTAATGTGGAGAAGCTAAGCTACAACACAAATAAAAACTGCTAGGACCTAACTCAAAGCAACATGTCTTAGCTCTGCTATATCTGGCAGTAGTAGCAGCAACTAAATCAAGCTGGTTGGAGGCTCTTTATAACACACAAATGTAAAAAGTTCAAGAAGCCAAAAGCAACTGACTTAGAATTTTCAGTAACGAACCCCTGTAAAATCTACTCATGCTTATACTCTGTTTAAAGGAGTGTCATGTATCCCAAAATAGTACCAATACAATTAGCCCCATTTTCTATTACAAAAAAATAAAAGAATAATAAGCAATAGAAATAGTATGATGGGACAAATTTCTTAAATCATTTCAATGGGAGCAAAATGTTGTTATTGCATGATTAAATCGTGGCATCTTTTAGGAGAATAATTAGCACAATCAGTCCAGATCTGATAACACCACCATAAAATCTGACAAATCGCAGCTGGAATCCTGCTGGAAGGATGAAGACACAGGCTGAGAATCAAACTGCTTAAAGGTTTTGTTTGCATCATCAAAGGGTTTAAAGATGCATGTCAGCTGATCTGGAAGTAAATCTGAGTCTTTTCATATCTCAGGCCATGCTCTTATATTCAAGTTTCCTAATTATTGGTGTCACATGATTTATTTACACAGAGGTAATTTAGTGTTGATTTGCTTCTCTGCCTCACACTAAGGAATCTACATTTCCCCAAGGGCAGAGGATATAAGTGAGCTGTGTGGCCCATTTCCTTATTGTTTAATGAGACCAGATTTCCTTTAAGTTCCTGGAGAAGCTGCTTTCCTGTTTGACTGGCCTGTAGCCATTACTGTGAGAACTGGGAGAGACTGAAGGGGTCATTGTGCCAGCACTTTGGCAGAAGATAAGGAACAGAGAGATGTGGAAACTATTTTCTGAGAAGTTCCCCTGCACCCTAGAAGAAGAGACAAATAGAGACATAGCAGTGTTGGTCAAGCGATGGTGTTAAGTAACACTTGAGTACGATATTTTTACACATCTATTAATCACGGGCAAGAAAGAGGCTTTCAACAGATAAGTACTATGACAAACAATATGTTTGCTTGATAAGAAATAGTAACAACCGGGTTTCCCTGGTGGTGCAGTGGTTGGGAGTCCGCCTGCTGATGCAGGGGGTGCGGGTTCATGCCCCGGTCCAGGAGGATCCCACGTGCCGTGGAGCGGCTGGGCCCGTGAGCCATGGCTGCTAAGCCTGCGCGTCCGGGGCCTGTGCTCCGCAATGGGAGAGGCCACAACAGTGAGAGGCCTGCGTACCACAAAAGAAAAAAAAAAAAAAAAAAAGAAAAGAAATAGTTACATCCACATCTAATAGTTGAATGGGAAACAGTTATAAAAACAAAAAAATGGTTTCATGTTTCTTGAAGATAAAGTCTAACTTTTGAGAGGTTTTGCTGCTTTTTTAGTAGGAAACTATAAATTAGGGTAGCACACATGATCATGGATTTAACGCAGAGATAATAACTTCTAGTTAAAAACTAATGCTGGTGTATTGTTTATTATTGTAGAGTTTATGTAACTTCAGGTGGATTTTTCTCTGCAGTAACATCAAACATGATTTGTTAATTATATCAAATTACCAAATCTTACAGAAGAACTTGGATCTAATTGGTAAAGCAAAAACCCTCCAAATATATTTCCAGTCAGATAATCCTTGCTGCCTTCAAATAACTGCATACAAGCACACATACATATGTATCTCCATGGTACATACAAATATATATGTAGACATGTTCTGGAGTATATATTTGCCCAGGAAAATACCTAGGACAAAACAAGACAAATATTAAGCTACCGCAGTGGTTTTCAATGTTGGATGCACATTGAGATCACCTGTACTGCTCTTACAATTATCCATGCTTGTGCCCCACCCATTCCAGACATGCTGATTTCACTGGCTTGGAGTACAGCCTAGGCACTGGGATTTTTTCAAAGTTTCACAGGTGATTCAAATATACACCTAAAAAATTAGCAGCTATTGAGCTAGTATGATTACTCAGTGCTTTTATTTTCCTTCCTTTGAACAAAGACACCAACCAGCCTTCTCTGTTTCACAGAACTTGTATCCCTCCTTCCAAAATAAGAGCTTCTGATCCCTTCTTGAAGACTTTTTCTCCTCTAAGACTGTCTTGACTGCAGTTTGAGTGAGGAAAGTCAGGGTAAAAAACACCATAGAATGTCGATGCATGAGTGACAGTGGTCTGTCTTGGTGATCACTGCACATGCAGTATCTCCAGGTGCCTAGACATATCAGCCACTTAAAAAATATTTATTGAATAAATAAATGAATGTATGTTGCTTCTATAGTTACTCTGGCTCCAATCTTGTCTCCCAAGAATCTCTATTTGTGGCCAGAATTCCAAGATCTTCTTCTATTTTTATCATGTCTTTTGCTATGTGTCTCAGTCTCTGTCATTGAAGAAGAGATTTTTGCAATGGCTGTCTTGCTAAAAATTTTCTCCCCCATCAGTTGGAAAAGCTCCAAATGCAGAGGACCGGATCTCTGTCTCATGGCTTACTGCTTTGAGGATGCGACAACTGGTAATTCCCCTAGTTTTTTGTTCATATTTATTTGGTAGTGCAAGCTGCGTTTGGCAGTAATGTCTCTTAAGTGTGGACAGTGCATGGTTTTCAGAGTTTTTTTTTTTTTTTTTGCGGTACGCGGGCCTCTCACTGTCGTGGCCTCTCCCGTTGCGGAGCACAGGCTCTGGACACGCAGGCTCAGCGGCCATGGCTTACGGGCCCAGCCGCTCCACAGAATGTGGGATCTTCCCGGACCGGGGCACGAACCCGTGTCCCCTGCATCGGCAGGCGGACTCTCAACCACTGCGCCACCAGGGAAGCCCCAGAGTTTTTGATTGCATACAAGAGACAAAAAAAGGTTGCCTGTGATCATATAGCTAGATTATTCCATGTGAGTGATTCAGATAGAACTCCTAAATCACTTAGGGTCACTCAGCAGTCACTAGTAGCACCACTCCCTTGGTCTCAGGGTCACCAAAGCCTTTTGAAATTCCACAGTACCCAGCTCCAGTGTAACCGTCACTTAAAAGATGACAATGACAAAAAATGGCAAATCAACTATCTTTCTATTTTTGAATTAATCCCTAACATTCATGGTCCTAGATGTGACTTAATACACATATGCTATTTTGGAAAAGAGCGCATATATTTAATGTTTTAAATACGTGCTGAGTTGACTCTCACAGTGTAAATCATGTTTTATCAGTGCATGTTTTATCAGTGCAGTAATTCTATTTTAACCATTATAAGCATTGCGTAAGTCAGATTATGTCTCAACTGACTCCAGTCTTCCAAAGGTTTATCATCATACTCAGAATATAACCTAAAATTCTTTATGTGACCTGCACAATCAGACACCTGACCACATCTCCAACCGTACTTTCTGCCACATTTCCCCTCGCTCAGGTAGTGTTAACTGTACAAGGTCACCTACTATTCCTTAATCATCCCAAGCAGGGTCTATGCTCAGGGTTTTTGCACTTGCTGTTTACAGTTCTAGAACTTTGTTCCCTTGAATAGCCAAATAGTTTACTTCATTTAAGTCTCTTAAATATAACCTCATCATGGAGTCCTTTTTTGAACGTGTGTAAATTAGCACCTGTATCTGATACCCTCTACCCCCTTAATTACCTTGATTTAGTTTTCTTCTCTTACTTGTAACAATTTGACATCTTAAATATTCACTACTGACTCATGCTCCAACACACAAGCATGCACGCACACACATACACACAGAGGAATGTAAAAAACTCTAAGTTAAAGACTTTTTTTTTTCACTGTGGTATCCCATGTACTTATGAAATTACTAATTTATAGTATGCACTCAATAAATATTAATTAAAAGCACATGCAGAATGGCAATAGAAAATCACTAGAGATGATTTTTGAAGATGTAAATAAAACTGCCTTTGGAATCCATGTTTCTTGACATTCCAAATACTTTGGTCTTTCAGTTCAAGAACCTAATGATTAGATCAGTGAATATTATACACCTGACAGACTGAATGCCTGGTAGGTTTCCAGGTAGGTTTTTATGATAAATAATGATAAATGATTTTTGATGTACATGTAATGCACTTATTTGGAAAAATTACATATAAACAAACAATGTTTGTGGTATTTGACTTGTAAATTATGGTGTAAGGTCAAAAAAGATGAGTGAAATTTTCAATTGTAATTAGTATTTTATTTGCATTATCACAATATGTCACAAGTTAAAATACAGAGCAAGATATTTACATAGAAAAAAATCACGTGATGTGTTGAGGAAATTTATGTTGCAAAACTTTGCCAAGAGTTAATGAATGAAAGACTCTTGAGGAAGTGGGGGATATAAAGAGATCTTAGAGAAATGCCTGACTCTCAGGTAGCTTAAATATGTTTGTGGAGATAATACATGCATAGGCTGAGGAAATTACAGTGCAAGGTAGAAAGTGACAAATTAATGGTAGAGAAAGTTAAACTCTGAGCAGAGAAGACAGCTTGCAGTCAGAAGAGGCTTCATAGAGGAGGCAGGATAGCGTCTGTGTTGGCAATGAAATAGAAACAGTCTCCTAAACTACCCAAAATGAAAGCCAACTCAAGAAATTAATACCATGTTAACTATTCAAAGCTGAAATAGTTACAAAAAAGAATGAATATTATGACTAAAGCTTTCTACCCCAGCCAGGATCACATGTAAAACTCCAGGTGATTGACTACCACAAAAGACATAATACATTCCTACTTACTCTAGACATGAAAAGTTACTGCTTGCACAGCTTCTTTTCTTTTGAAGAGGAACACATAACTTTAATGTTTTAAATGCCTGCTGAGTTGACTGTAACTCACAGGTATAAACCATGTTTCTTTCTAATGAACCCCCAAAAGTGATGACATATCCGAATAATGTGAACAAGCAGTTCTTTTAATGCTTACAATAGTGAATGGGTCTGAGAAATTTGCATTCCAGATCAAACTAGAAAGGGAACTAATGAAAAGCTGCAGGGATTCAGTGACATCAATATAACTTCGAATTTGATCCTTGTTATTCAAAGAATCTGAAAGTCACTTAGTATCAGGCTGTATTATGTTGCTATCTTTTTATTAAAATCCTCATGGATTACATAAATAGGACAGTTCTCTTTAGGAACTGCTTATTATATATATCCACCTGAATCTATTTGCTGGGTGATTGCTACGCTACACTGTCTTTTTCACCTGCCTAATTTAGAAGTATTTCTTTTCTCTCTTTCCTCCTGCCTGTTCCAGCCTTCATTCAGCCCCAACTACACGTACCGGGACACACACACACCACACAAACATACACACACACACACCCTGTACATCACAGCAACAGATGAGCAAATAAGATTCTATCATCTTCCTTAAATAGAAATTAGCCTAAGTTCAGGCTCATATTCCCATTAACCAGCGACAATCACGTTAGATACTGCACATAATGCTTCTCATGGAAATACGAACAAGCAGATATGAAATCATAAGGTGAAGTGGTCTCTGCTCATTCCCTTCAGGTTTCGAAAAGTATTTGTCCACAGCTGACTCCAAATGAACGATTTTGACAAGTTGTGTAATTTTTTTCTCCTGTCCTTCTCTTACTATCTTAAGTATAATTTGTAACAAATCTTCCTCATACCCCAAATCACAACAAACAAGTAGGGTCAGGAAAGAGTAAAAGTCTAACAAAGAAATACGAGATTAAATCTAACGAAAATTTTCATTTGAAAGACAAAAGGAGGTGCTGGCTTAAGATGGCGGTGGAGGTCTATCTCGAACTCACCGCCTTGCACGGACACACCGACTCTACCGCTACCTATGGCACAATTTCCTCTAAAATAAAACCTAAACGGGGGGTGTGTGACAACTTCACACTGGGCACACAAGAAACACATCCCACTGACGCAGGTGAGAGAAGCCGGGCCACAAGCTCGCCGAAACCCCATATCCCTGGTGCAGCGACTCACAATCAAGACCGAACTCAAGCCGGGAGTTACTCCCTGAGGAGCAAAGGCTTTGAACCCCGTGCCAGGCAGCCCCGCTTTGAAGACCTGCACCTGAGAGACAAGCCCCCCAAACATCTAGCTTTGCAAACCAAAGGGCCTTGTGTCCAAGAGACCCCCAGGCAGTGACAAGCTGAGCAGTGGCTTGCAAAGGGCCCAGCGCTGG
Source organism: Mesoplodon bidens (assembly GCF_964165515.1). Classification (NCBI taxonomy): domain Eukaryota; kingdom Metazoa; phylum Chordata; class Mammalia; order Artiodactyla; family Ziphiidae; genus Mesoplodon; species Mesoplodon bidens. Next base: position 27,270,594 of record NC_138166.1, read on the forward strand.
TACTCACCCGCCTGAGGTCCAGCGCTGACGCAGCTACGACCAGACTTCCCGTGAAGCAGGCTCGTTTGCTGATATAGAAGCGGCCTGAGGGGCGGGCATCTGACTTAACTAGCACGTCCCGGAGCCGCTGGACGCCCTCCAGGGAGGACACTAGGGAGCGCCAGCCTTGGCCTCCCCCCTCCCCCCGGGTTGCTCTAGCCGCCAGACGCCATCATGTGGGGGTATTTTTGGTAGAAACCACCTCCTTCGCCCGTCTCCGCAGGTGCCTTGAATTTCTTTAAATTTAATTGATTAATTTCTTTAATAAATTCCAGGTGTTTTTCTCTTTTTTCCTCCACCCTCCACACCACCTACAGGCACCCTTCCCCCCCACCCCCCCTCAGGACACATCTTCCGCAACTCGTCTCATCTGTGGGCACCTTAAAAGGTTTTGTTTTTAAATCGAGGCTTGTTTCTTCTCCTTCCGCCCTGCCCCCCTCCTGTGAGCGCCATCCTCGCCCTCTCCCGCTGCCATGCTCCAGAGGACGTGTATCCCCAGAAGGGAGCTTTTATACACGTCTGGCCCCTGGCTTTTGCAGCTGCCTCCCAGGGGACACCCCTTAATGCCTGTCCCTAGCGGCCAGGGGAGCTTGTGTTCCTGGGGCCCATGGGACTGTAGCAATGTGAGAGGCAGGTCTTGGCAGGCTACCAGCCCCAGGACACTGTACAGGGGGCACACTGAAACACAGCCCAGTCTTTCTGTGCAAGAGGCCCATGTGCTTGTCTAGGCCTTGGCCTGAGGGGCAGGCTTCTTGTCTGGCACACACCTAGGGGCATACACAACTGCTCTCAGGAAACAGAAGCTGGTGGACACCATCTTTGTGATCTCCTTCTGCCTCACTCCAGCTTGCCGGTGTCTCCTCGAAAGGAGCTGATACCCTTATCTGGTGCCTCAATTTTTGTGGCTGCCACCTGGGGACACCTTACCGTGGCCTGGCTCTGGTGGTAAAATTTCAGATTTGGGGGAGAACTAGCAAGGCCTTATATATGGACTCCAATGAAGACATTCAGATGTTACAAAATTATAGCATTTAATGTGTGAGGACATTTTGTTCAGGAGTTTCCAAACTGTCTTCCCCATATCCTAAAACATGTCTTAAAGATATTTCAGGAGCTTCCACTGGAGCCGAAGGCGGGGTGAGAGTGGCAGTGAAAAAGAAGCTCTCTGGACCCCAACTCTTGCTTCAGCCGGGAGAGACCCATTTTATGACTTCCAAGGTTAAGCTTTCCTGATGAATTTCATTCAAAGAAAAAATGTGTGTCAGTTTTGCATCTTCAGAAAGCATATACAAATATGGAACTAAGAGTGTAAGATATAGATTGGGCAAAACACCTGTGAAAGATGAAGGTGGAAGGAGCCGGAATAGATGGAATGAGATCTCTGAATCCTCAGAGAAGCAGATGCCAAGATGGAATTTTAAATATCAGGACTTTATGGTGGAAATCCCTGTATGAAAGAAAACGGACAGGTGGCTGGAGAAGGCTGGGAGAGCCATCAGACCATAATGAAAGTCCTATCCTAAGGGAAGGAGAGAGGGAAGGTTGAATGGAAGACTCTCAGACAGCTGTGCAATCTTACAAGAGGGTCAGCAATGTCTTCAGGGAGTTTGAAAGCTCAAGTTAGCCTTCAGAGGAATCCTGTGTCTACCAGGAATGGGCCTGCCTTAACATCTGTTAGTCATTGGCAGGAAACATCCCATGGAAAGTGTAGTCTCCTTGCAAACTTGGCAATGGATGTCAGAGCACAGCAGATGGAGCCCTTGGTCCATCATTCTCCCTGCAGTTGGAGATGTGTGAAGTACATTCTCATGGTTGCCACATGGGTGAGCTCCAGACCACAATGTTGATCTGATACCTGTGAAGAAAGAGAAGGAAGGGGAAAGGATTGAGGGGTAAGACCCTCAAACTACAGTAGAGCTCTGAGAAACTCCTGCTAGCCTGATGGAGAGACTGAGCAAAGGTTTCCTGGTAGAAGAAATTACCCTCCTAAGGCACAAATGGCACAGTTCTTAAACCCCCATTCTTCTCAGTCGCTGGCAGTAACCCAGGAAGAAAGTGGCCTTGACATAAATACTACATCAGATTTTAAAGCTGCAGCAGTTGGGGCCTGTCAGCTAATTACATTCCTTGGAGAAAGTTTTCTCTTAAAGAAAGATCTGGGTGGTGCCCCTTCATGGCTGAAAAAGAATTTCATGAGCAAACACTGTTTGCAAATAATGTATCTAGTAATTACCTCATTTTATAGACTATGAGATTTAATGACTAAATGAAATGACATTCCAATGTCACATACTTAGTTGTTATACAGCTAAGACCCAAACCAAAATATCTTTATCTTCTACCTAGAATTATTTCTACCATACTTCCATGCATTAACAGAATCCAGTTCTACAACAGAGAAAATTACATTTCTCTCTTTTACTCTCACTAAAAAAGCTTCAAATAATTATAGGATGAAGAGAAATCACAATTTGACTTGCACCCTACCTTAATCTTTTACTTCCTTCTTTACAAATTTTAAAATTGAAAATAAAATTCTTAATCAGAAAGGACCTTAAGGTTAACAGGTAAGAATGGTTTCTTTTGGCTTGAGTTTTTTGTTTGTTTGCTTTTTAACGAAATTCTGTTTCATTGTAAATGAACAAATAAAATCATTGTTGGAATTAAATTGTCTGACGTGGTCTGAATAGTGAGTGAATGTACAGAGTAGTCCAACTTGTCTAATCAAAAGAACATCAAAGGACACTGGTCACTTCTTTGGATGTGCTCATTTTCATATATTTGAAGGTTCTTCTGTTGACGAGACTTCTTGTTACCTGTTAACAAAAAGAGGGTCATAAAAAATCACTCATCGCCAGTCCATTGACCAGTGTGTGACTCTTCAAGCCGTGCTTCTGGAATTTGAAATCACGATTTTGTGAAAATACAGTTTTCTTTTTAACATTCAAGACAAATAAGTACAATGCTGAACTTTGCATGAAGCAAGTTCAAGAAATAAAATTAGGTTAAAAAGGTGAATTTTGGTGCTGCTATTTCTGTGATATTGAGTCTAGGAAGTTATAAAACTATGGTCTTTGTTCATATTTTCATCTTTTCTCTACATTTTTTTTTAGTTGTCAAACAGTATACATGCTATTTGTTTATTAAGTTGAATTTCTTTTTGTGCATGCTAGGGAAATGTTTATAATTTATTGCCAAAACGTAAAATATCTTATCTCCCCTATGAGGGATTTTCTGACTGCACATTCAATGATGTCTTCTCAGTGCTTTCAGAAGAAAATAGAGTGAAACAAGTCAGCAACATAAACTAAAACTGCAATTAGCTATGTCAAAAGAGCCAGTTTTATAAAAGGATAATATACTATTTTTTTCTGATGTCAGAGTTCTGGCTTAACAATCTATATCATCAAACGGTAAGTATTAATAAAATACTGGGAGCTGTGCTACATAATATCATTTTGAGGAAGGGATTTAAGACTCCCTTTTGGCTCATGAAAGGCTTAATCACCAGGATCTCAGATCTCAAGTGAGCTTAGAGATCATCCAATTCAATTTCTTCCCTGTGCATCCCTCTAGAAAACAGCCAATAAATTAGCAACTGCTTGGGTCAGGAACAACTCTAATTGTGAGACATCTTCATTGTATACGCTATGCCCATCTCTCCCATTGGTTTAATTTATTCTCTGAAAAGCAGCTCAAAACTGTTTCAATCCTTTTTTCCATGTGGTAGCACTTTAATATTATTGATAGCTTTCATGCCTCTTGTCCTCATGCCTTAGCCACATAATTTTACTTAAATGTATACTAATATAACTTTCTTTTAAAATTAAATATTTTTGCTACTGTGGCTTTAAATGCAACCTGGCTTTCATTAAGAGCCTTGCCTAAAGGAAGAATGTTTGGAGAGTGGGTAGGAGTTTTTATTTCCTTGACTGCTTTAAAAAATGAGAGTTTTGATGAGCATCAAAGAAGAAGGAGGAGTTTAGCTTCTTCAAATCCTTTGGATTCCAGGGTAAAGTCCCTGAGGAAATTGCAGGAGAAAAGGAAAGAAGAATGAGCTTTAAAAATAATGGAATCTGATAATTGGATTTAATTGGGTCACCTCCTTACTATCATCATAAGCTAATCTTGCATTTAGTGTTATTACAGATACCAGGTGAAATGAGACCACTTTTGTAGTGAACAAACTGAAAGTCTGTAAATTAGTAAAAAAAAAAAAAAAAAAATTTAGGATGAAAAACTTGTTATTGTAGCTATTTTAAAAATTAGCTTATATTTTTGCTTGTATTCATCTTAGTTTCCATTATGTAAAAATCAGACTACATTAGGTAAAACCTAAGTAATGGTGAATGGGATTTTACAATTCTAAGCAGAGGTAAAACTAAAACTATAATTTAACCTTTTAAATTTAAATGTTTTAATTATTTTAGATAATAAAATAGAGTCATATCTAAGTTCTACAGAAATTAAATTTACACTGGCATATATGAAATCTTCTAAAAGCCAAGATTCACTTTCAGTCGTGTTGGAATAATATCCCTTTACAAAATGACTCTTCAAAATTAGCTTCTAGGAAGCTGTATTTGGTTCCAGATACATAGGAACTTATGGTGAAGTTAGAAACATCATTTACAAATGTCTTTATGTACAAAGGAACAATATGGTATTCCGCCAAAGTGTATACTATACAAACTGCTCAAGATTTTTATTTTTTTTATTGTATGTTACCTTGTGGCAACGTTATTTTTAACCAGTTTTTGTGATAATGTTACTATTTAGCCCTTCAACCTAGTTAACTCTTAAAATTTATTAAGGTGCACAACAAAAGTGAGATTTGCTTTGTTATACTAGAGTTATTATGATTGTATATAAATTTGCAAAATCTACCAGAACAGCAAAAAAAGAATAAATGCTCAGATGAAGCAAAATTATTTTCTATATTATTATACCAGTTTCCTACTCCATAAATGCAAGCTTATTCCATTAAAATAGAAAAATTTGCACAAAATAAAGTAAAAAGCTTATTAAGCTGGAGATTGAAAATTTTGAATACATTCACTCCTAGAGCTGTGTATAACATTTCCTATTTTTATTTTGCTAGATTTCTCCTTCATCATATTCCTCTGGAAATAACACCCAGGCTTAAAATAAGGGAATCTGCCTCCTCCACCCATGTGGCTCTAATGGGGTCCAAAGTGCTGAATTCTGTTCTAAATTTTAAAGTGAGAATTTAACTCAGGCTTGGCCAATAAAATTATCTTATCTTTCACGCCACAGTTATTGGCACAGGGACCTGATAAAATATTGAGTTTTTAATATAAAATATGGGGAAAGGGAAAAACTTTCTTTCCTCCAGGATGACTACCTGAGCTGATGTAAGCCTGGATCTGTTGGAGGCCATGTACGCCCAGGGTACAAAGTAAGTCTTTCTGCAGAAGCAGAAGGAATGAGGGCCACTTACAGGGAGGAGTCTAGGAGAAAGACAGATGAATGGCGACCTGAGGACACCATTTAAGCTTGGGGTTCTTTGATAAAACACCAATAAATCTCTTTTTCTTCTTGCTCAGGACAGGTTGACTTTTTTCTCTATGTTGCAACTGCAGAATCTTCACAAATACAAGGTGCAAGGAAGTAACAGCCTGCAGAGGTACAGCAGTGCATGGTAACTCACTCTGCTGGAAAGTGTATAGTAAGATTGCAATGAGTAAAACAGTGAGGTGTGATGTTTTGGTAATAGAATTGACAAAGGAAACCAATGAAACAGAAGATATGATACGTAAAGGCTGTGTATGCATGCTCACATGTGCATCAGAGACGGTATGTCACATACTAATAGAGAATCAGTTGACTATTTACTTTCCTAAAATTTCTTGTTAAAAATTTGTTGTGGCTTCTTTATTATCTTCAGAATCCATACCACTATTGCTGCTACTATTGTTATTACTACTACTGCTACTACTAGTGACACTAGCTAACACTTAGTGAATTTTTTAAATATTCTGAAACATAAGTGCTAGGTCACTGATTTCTCAGGACAATTCTATCAAGGAGGGACAACTGTTATCATACCCATTTTCCAGATGAGAAAACAGGGATAAATAACTTACTCCATGGGACACACATCAACTAAACGTTGGAGTTACGATTTGGATGAAGCTAGTCATGCTTCACGGTTATTAACAAATAACAAACAGTTATCCATGAAGACACCAGAAGCCCCTAAGTATTCTGGTGAATTCCAGGGGTAGAGATACAGGGGTGTCACATTATGGTTATTGTCCAACATATTTTCATAGTGGCTACTTGTCTCTTTTTACAATGCACCTGCATCATATAGCTATTCCTCTGGTAAAATGTCTATAAATTCCTTATTATTGCCTCTCAACAGGGTTGAAAAGTATTTAATACAATAATTAATTACAATGGTAAATGTTTTAGGGGCCTTATGCAACCAAACTATATATGTAAATATATTTCAATTTGGCATACACATGCACACATATACTCTATTAAATAAATGTGTTTATGGCAAAATAAATTTTTAAATATATGGCCACTTCCCATGTAAATAATGTGACTCAGATGTGATAAATTAATAATGAATGCCAGTTTCTTCAAGAGTATTAGTTTTGGTGATTCAGGCTTCTGTAGCTAGAGCCGACCGACCGTGCCATCTGGTGTACAGAGTGGGTGCTGGCATGAACAGTGAGACAACAAACTCATGAACCCAGAAATCCATAGTCTCAGAATTCAATTAATTTTACTCATTACATTTACTTGATGAGATCAAACATCATGAAAGAATGTTAAGTGTTGGGGTTTTCTTGTTTTCTGTTTTCAGATAAGAACTGGAAGGTTTTAGCTGTCTTTAACAATAGAGGCATTGGTAATTACCTGTAGCCATGATATTAGGTATTAACCCCTCTTTTCCTTCTTCCCTTCTCCCCATCTCGCACCACACACATGCATGTATGGTATCACCTCAAAACCTTGTCCACTGATGAGGCATTACAATTATTTGTTCAAGTGATTGTCCCGAAACATACCAAATGAAACGTTAAAAACAGCAGTAATAAACAGAAAGAACATTTGGTCTTCTTAAGAGGAAAATCATAGAGACATGTCCACTCTCACCACTTTTATTCAACATAGTTTTGGAAGTCCTACCTAATGGCAATCAGAGAAGAAAAAGAAATAAAAGGAATCCAAATTGGAAAAGAAGAAGTAAAACTGTCACTGTTTGCAGATGACCTGATACTATACATAGAAAATTCTAAAGACGCTACCAGAAAACTACTAGAGCTCATAAATTAATCTGGTAAATTTGCAGGATACAAAATTAATACACAGAAATCTCTTGCATTCCTATACACTAACAACAAAAGATCAGAAAGAGAAATTAAGGAAACAATCCCATTTACCATCACATCAAAAAGAATAAAGTATCTAAGAATAAACCTACTTAAGGAGGCAAAAGACCTGTACTCTGAAAACTATAAGATGCTGATCAAAGAAATCATAGACGACACAAACAGATGGAGAGATATACCATGTTCTTGGGTTGGAAGAATCAATATTGTCATAATGATACATTGACTATTAAGCTATATTTGGACTCGATAGCTAATGACCAACTTCAGCATCATGAAATATTCTCCTAGACATTTTTCTCTCCAATCTTGATCGTAACTTAAACAAAATAATTGTCTAGAACAATGCAGACACTTGTCTGTTCCCTATCCCCCAATTTTCACCTCAAAATGCACACACAGTCTGCCTTACACTCTGAAAGCAAACTGTGTAGTCACTCATTTCCTGGGAAATAAAGCAAGGTTTAACAGACAGAGCATCAATACATTCTCTTTTTAAATACAGAAAATCTCTGCCGTTCTTTCAGCACCCTATAAAGTTATAACACATCATTCTATCAGAATAGCCTTTTCCCTTTTATTGCAGCAAGGGTGTCAGGCTCTAGAATGTCCTCTATAAAAACATTGGGTTAGGGGATATTTAATAAAATACCTAAGTTCTGCAGATAGGATGAGAGCAATTGTTGGTAGAAAAGAACAGGGCACAAAATAAGAGTGGGGATGAGGGTCAGGAAGAGAATATAGAAAAGGAAGAAAGGAACTAAGGTAAAAATGAAGGAGTAAATTCTCCCATTTCTCAAGCTGGCCTCGGTGTAGCTGACTGTGTGGTACCCTAGTTTAAGGAAGCTGCTCCATGCTCTGCCCTGTGTAATAAATTTGAGCCACACTTAGAATATTTGCTCTTAGGAACTCCTCTGCTTTTTGAGTTTTTAAGGCTCTTACTGTGTGCCTTTTTTTTGTTTTTTTCTTGCAGAAATAACTTTCTCCATGTTCTCTATGTGGTAAACTGTCACTAATCCTTTGAATCACAGCTCAGGTTTGGGAGTTATGCAACTCCCATTCGATGCCCTAAAGCACATGCATGTAACGGGTCCCCATGCCAGTTACAGTCGCATCACTTGGGAGCTTGCTAGAATATAAATGATTCAGATATACTAAATTAAAATCACATTGGACAAGATCTTCAGATTTGTATGTACATAAGAGTTTAAGAAACATTTGTATTATGTTTTAAAAATTTATGTACATAGAATCCCTTCCATTTTACTGTGAGCAACTTTTGGTAAAATATTGTGATTTATTTATATTTGAATCAAAATCTCCCATCATTATATTTGTTCAATAAATATTTTACAAATAAAACAATATGACTAGTATGTAGCAAAGAAAAATTACTCTAAAGAATTCTAAATTTCAAATGCTGATCGAGAATTATTACCAATAGATACTTAATGAGTATATCTTATTACTTAAAATTTTCAAAGCAACTAGCAGTAACATCATTTTTCTAACATTTCTAATCAACTAAGACATATTAATCCTGATACGTTTATTAACTGTGAGAATAAAATTATTCCTTTGACTTTTCCAGGATAGACATTTTTTAAAATGAGGACTCTTTGGTAAGATTACACCTTAATCATAATTAGGATGACCGTCTCATAGTCTTCCTCTCTATAGCCAGGAGACAGCACTAAGAAAACCATACTTCAGCAATTGTCTACTATCTTGTTCTCTTAGGTCTGAGAAAGCATACTAAGCTCAGTTCAGAAAAAATAAATTACTACCTTTATTGTAAAGAAGCAGCTTGTAAATTATCAGAAAGTTAGAAAATCAATTTTCTTCCTTCTCATGGATTAAAATCATATTGTCTCTAAAAATTAGTATTTAATTTTCTTTTGGAAAAGATATGTGTGCATTTGTGTGTGTGTGTGTTTGGTCCAACGACTATGCTCTGGATGGTTGAAATAATAAACAGATGTGCCTACACCTCCCATTGAAAGAGAAATCTTTAAATAAACCTGCTTTGGAAGGACTAAGCCCTTACTGGACTTTATGGTGAGATTAACAGCAGCCACATGCCCTAGACCTTGACATTCCAAGTTTCTAACATGATTTTACATGTTTTGCTGCAAACCAGCTCTTGTGCTACTTTTAAAGGAATGTCTCAGAAATGAGGAAATGCACTACTGGTGAAATGAAGTACAGGAGGATGGGCATAGGGTAAGACTAACCTTTTGGATAGAAGGGTTTTAAACAATGGGTGGAGTGCAGAATGCTAGAGGTTAGGAAAATGTTTGAAGTTTACTTCTTTAAAAAATTGAAAGTTTAGAAATTGTAGTTTATATCATGTTTTGTAATCACACACCAATTTTTGTGGCCCATAAAATAAAAATATGGGACATATTTGATCTATTTTTAAAATATACTTCTAAAAGTAGGGAATAAAAATTTGTAAATAAAATTAATCCATACAAAACAAGGTAGAGTCACCTCTAAACTTTGATTCACATTATCTCTTGGCATAATAAATATCAAAGGAATTCCAAGAAATAAGTGTGCCAAGCTCAGTAATTTACTGTGTTCATTCATATATCTGATGAATTTGCACATTATATAAATAACATTTTACTTGTGTGAACTCTGTGCTGATTATCTAGCATCCCCACCATCACCTTGCAGTTTGAAAAATTTCAATCTTCCATCATAGTTGTCAAATCTTCAGCTAAGCATGACAGCATCAATGAATTCTCTTTATGCTCTGTTATTCTCTGCCTTTTTCACTTTTTACTTGGAAGAAACAAGCGCAGGTGTAGAAATAGACTCACAAAATTTCTAATAACTCTCAGCACATAATTAAATGGTCCAAATGTTAATGCCTGAGATTGCTGGTGAGTAAACTCAAATATTGTTTCCATTAAAAACAAATGTGAACATTTAGCATTTTGAGATAGAGTAAACAACAGAAAAATAATTAAAATATCTGAATTGTGGCCTTATTAAAATAATATTTGCTCAGCATCGCTAATTATTAGAGAAATGCAAATTAAAAGTACAATGAGTGTCACCTCATACTGGTCAGAATGGTCATCATAAAAAAATCTACAAACAATAAATGCTGGAGAGGGTGTGGAGAAAAGGGAACCCTCCTGCACTATTGGTGGGAATGTAAATTGGTGCAACCACTATGGAGAACAGTATGGAGGTTCCATAAAAACTAAAAATAGAACTATCATATGATCCAGCAATCCCACTCCTGGGCATATATCTGGAGAAAATCACACTTCAAAAAGATACATGCACCCCAATGTTCATTGCAGCACTATTTACAATAGCCAGGACATGGAAGCAACCTAAACGTCCATCGATAGAGGAATGGATAAAGAAGATGTGGTACATATATACAATGGAATATTAGCCATAAAAAAGAACAAAATAATATAATGCCATTTGCAGCAACAATGGATGCACCTAGAGATTGTCATACTGAGTGAAGTAAGTCAGACAGAGAAAGACAAATATCATATGATATCACTTATATATGGAATCTAAAAAAAATGGTACAAATGAACCTATTTACAAAACAGAAATAGTCACAGATGTAGAAAAATTACTCACAGTTTCCAAGGGGGAAAGGAGAGGAGGGATAAATTGGGAGACTGGGATTGACATATACGCACTACTATATATAAAATAGATAACTAATAAGAACCCACTAACTATAGAACAGGGAACTCTATTCAATACTCTGTATTGACCTAGATGGGAACAGAATCTAAAAAAGAAAAACAAATCCTCTCAGGAAAGATCTAACACATTTCTCTCAGAAAAGCTGTAACACATTTGATTTTAATGATATTGTAAATGATATTTACAGTTGTTTGTTGCTAGTATATAGAAACATATTGACCATGTATTGCATGCTCTTTCTAAATTCACTTATTAATACAAATATTTTATAGAGTCTTTTGAATTTTCTAGACATACTTATGTCACCTGCAATAAAATAATTTTACTTCTTTTTCTCCAGTATTTATAGCTTTAATTACCTTCTCTTTACTTCTCTTCTCTTCTCATTGGCAAGGGCTTTCAGTACAAAATTGAAAAGAAGTAGTGAGAGTGGATATCCTTATCTTTTTTTCCAGTCTGAAAGAGAAAGCATTATATAGTTCACCTTTTAGGATGATAGCTATAGATTCTTTGGTAGATAACCTTTATGAGATTAAAAAAGATCCTTTCAATTTCTAGTTTTTTTGAAAATGTTTATAATTAATGGTTGTTGAATTTTATTAAGTGCTTTTTCTGGAGATGATCATATCATTCTTCTTCCTTATTATTAACATAATAAATTATATTGATTGCCTGGGAAATGATAATTAATTTCAAATTCATGAAAAAACTCCTACTTAAAACATGGTGCTATATATACATGTATGTGTGTGTGTATGAAGATAGGATTATAAGTATTTTGTTTGTGGTTTTATATCTAAGTACATGGGAAATGTTATAATTTTCCATTCTTGCAATGGTCATACCACATATGCCCATAATCACATTATGATTATGCTGGTTTCAAAAAAATTAACTGGGAAGTATTTCTTCCTTTTCTATTTTCTAGTATAGCTTGTATAAAAGTTACATCATTTATTCATTTAATGTTTTGAGAAGTTTAGCTGTGAAGACATCTGGGCCTGGAGTTTTCTTTTGGGGATGGTTTCAAGTTATGATTTCAATTTCTTTTAAATTATTTTCTAGATTGCAATTTTTATATTCTATCCTCAAGCCCAACTAAAGTTAAGAATAATAGCATAGGCTTCCCTGGTGGCGCAGTGGTTGAGAGTCCGCCTGCCCATGCAGGGGACACGGGTTCGTGCCCTGGTCTGGGAAGGTCCCACATGCCGCGGAGCGGCTGGGCCTGTGAGCCATGGCCGCTGGGCCTGCGCGTCCGGAGCCTGTGCTCCACGGCGGGAGAGGCCACAGCAGAGAGGCCCGCGTACTGAAAAAAAAAAAAAAAGAATAATAGCATAGAGTAGGTGTTGACAGGTGAAACTCAGGTAAACATAAAAACTCAGGGCATGTGGGAAGGGTATCACTTCATATAGAAGTTCAACTTATTGATGTCAGAAAATATGGGGTGATATGGGGGACTCATGTTCCACTTACAATGAACATGAATTATACTTATGATTTTAAAAACAGTACATTTTATTAAGAAATGGAAAATGTTATGAAATGTCAACAAATTTTAGAAGTTTGAGTAAATTATTGATATGCTTTTCCAGATTATTTTTATATTTAAATGTAATGATTTAAATTCACCTGTGCTAAAAACTATCAGTTGTCAATATGCTTTCCTCCCTCTCTGTCCACACACACAAACAACCTACATATTTCACAAAGCTTAATAAATTTCTTTGCATTTGGTTTTAATTATGTCCCCTGATTGGCCCTTCCATGTCTGAAAATCAAGGATTTTCCTTTTGAAATAATTTAAACAATTTGTTTTATATTAAGTACATCTACCATAAGTTTGCTTGATTTTTCTTTGAAAGCAGTCATGCCTTTCTAATTTGAACTGGCCTGAGAGAGAGAGAGAGAGAGAGAGAGAAACATACTTACTTATTCTTTATTTATTGAGTCCAGAATTTTTACCAGGGTCATCCATGAAACAGTTCCATTTGCCACTGCTCAAAATAATACATTTTTATTAAATGACCTAGTTACCTTGTAGTTGGTGATATGATATTAACTATCATTTTCCTAAAGCACGGTAAAGAATAAAAAATTGAGTAATTATTTGTATTGGTATCCCTTTCCCAAACATATAATTAAGCCTTAAGAAAGTTATTTTTCCACTTTGTGTATTGCTTAGTATAGAAAATAGATTTTAAATGCTTTCTCTTGACTTCATTTAACAATTTTTTTTTATTAAGCACCTACTATATATTATATGCTGAGTTTTGTGATGTGATGAGGATTGGTAAATGTCTAATTACTCTCTTGGACTAAAATAATGCTAGGTGTTTATTTTTACACAACATGATTTAGCATACAACTCATCAGTTTTAAGTAAAGAATCCTAAATTATGTATTTCACATGTTAATCTATAAAAAGCCATAGGAGAATAATGTGCTAAATATTATTTTTGTGAGAGAGAATTTTTTATGACATAATTGCATCTAAGTATTTCATTAAGCATCTGATTAAATCATTAGGCAGATTTGTTTTTAATTTAATGTTCATTGGGTAGTATATTTCACAAAGAACTTTTAATACAAATAGATTCATCATCTCAGTTGAGCAGATAACCTTTTGCATTTTGCTTAAAACTCTTAGCCTAGTTTTAACTATAACTTCATCCTTAGAAAATATTAATAAGCTATTATCAAGTTTTAAAACACTGTTTAAGTCTAATATGGCTTTTGTACTTCAGAATCAATATTCTATCCACTAAATTGTAAGTTACTTTTATACTGGGGATATATCTTATTCTCCTTGGAACCCCTGACACCAAGAAAGGGTTAGACATTCAATAAATATTAATTGAAGGAGTCAAAAATGTAATATACTTTCTTTTCTTTGTCATTAATTTGGAAATTAATGACAAAAAATCATAATTTTGTAATGTCACCAATTAAAATCTATTCAATGGTGGAAAAAAAAACTTGTAATGGGACATATTTAAAATAAACCAAATAACTTGGATGCACTTGTATTTAATTTCAGTGTAAACTTTCCCTATTGTGAATACTGAAAATCTATTACCTCATCTTCTACTTTCCAGTTGTCTTTTTGATCAGAAGCTGAGACTCCTTCCAGATTTTAGCTACTGAACAAGGGGACCTCATTTAGGGACTGTCTCATCAGAAAGTTAGTTCCAGGGAATCAAATCTCCCCTAAGTTTGTCCCTTCATGACAAACAATTTATGTAAAGCAAGACTTTTCCATTTCTCACTTCTCCTTACTTAAATCTAAACCAAATGAAACCATCTTCTAATTAGAAAATGGAGACTGATACTTTCATTTTGTTCTAGTCAAGGCAATTTTAATTTCAAGGATTCATGAGTCACTTAAAGAAAGACTGAGTAGGGGGTTGTTACGTAAGAAAACAAGACTCAAGATACTTTGAGGAATGGACATAGGTAGAGACTGGTCTTACAGAACCTGGAAAGCTGTCAGAAACTGAACTTAACCTATGTCTCTCAGTTTTCAGGTCTCCAATTTCTGCCTCTCCCTGCTTATTTGCTATACTTTCCTGTTTCTGTCAGCAGAATGGCTTCCTCTGCTTATTTATCACCCTTAAATGACTCTAAGCTAGTAGCCTTTATCCCAAAATATATCATTTGGCTGGCATCCATTATTGGTTGATTACATTCTGTGTTCTTAAAATTCTTAAGAGAAATAATCTGATTGGCTCAATTCAGCCTATGAGTCCCTCCTCTACCTGTGAATTCTGTGTCTATCCTAATGTGACCAGTAATGTTCAGGGCTATGGATTTATGTGATACCAGGACAGCCAAATCCAGAAACTCTACATGGGATAAATGCTCTGCAATGGGCTATGAATGAGGCAGGCAAATATACCTACATGATTGGTACAATACTGTGTCAATTTAAAGAAAGCAGTTGCCAGTGTTCACTGCATGGTGGAATGTGAGGCTGTTTCCTTTCTTCTGTCTTTATTTTATTGCTCTCTGTTTAGAAGCTTTTCAAGGTAAGCTAATTTAGCACAACATTCAAATGGTTTTGAAATGATTATTTCTGTTTCACTTGTCTGCCTAGATTGCTTCTTTTTCCTCACTCATCTTTTTTCTCCATTTTCAAATGCCCACAACCTGAATGATGATGACATGAAAATAATTAAGAAATAATTATAAAAACAGATTTTAAAATGTAATATTTCTAAAGACTTTGTTTATATCTTTTCCTTGCTCTCATCCCCCAAATGGTGATGATACACAAACGGAGGCAGTATAACATGGTGGCCAATAGTACAGGCTCTGGAGTTAGAGACTATTTAGTTTCTTATTCTAGCTCCACCTAATTCAAGCATTATCATCTTGCACCACCTGCTTAACCCATGTAAATTGCTTAATACATATAGTTTACAACATATATTAGGCACATAGTAGGTGCTTAATAAATATCGACTATTACTACCACTATTAGTACTAGTGTTCATTACTACCATAACTGTTATTACACTACTACTACCAGTAGTAATAAATTATCTTTAAAGTTTATTAGTTCCTTAGAGTTTGCAAATTAAACATATTCATTCACAGTTTTGTGGCTTTTCTATGAAGAAGAATATGTACAATTTTAACTGAGCCTTGTCAATAACTTTCTGTAAACTTTATCTTTACTGAAGATTTGTCCATTGGGAAAATTCTATCTGCTAAATTGGGATGCACTCAACAATTTTTTGCTCTGTTCATCACATGAAATTTGTCATTTTGGGGGCTATATCACTGCATTTACCATACAAATATTCCCTTCTAATGCTTCGTTCTAATCTTATTGACATTTTAGAATACATCAAGGCTTTTAAGGGAGTGGATTAAATTATCTAGCTTTTACTTTTTTACAACTTTCATTTTTATATAAATTATATTGTTTTCAATTGTCTTACAAAAGAATAAAAAGTAATTGAATATATAACATTCAATTTGAGTGAAAATTGTATTCTTTTATTGGTTAAATGTTTTACTGTAGCCTAGGAAATGAAGCTTCTCGATGGGTAAATTTCCAACATGAATTCTGCTATCAGAGGTCTATGTGGCTTATAGGTTCTACATTTTTGATTGTACCCATCATATTCTTAGGGAAAAGAAAGTACAAATGAAGCTAGGATATTGGACAATGTTTAAAAGAAAGCACACATCAATTTCTTTATAAAACCCGGGTGAAATATTATTAGAATAGTAGACATGAGTAAAATATGAATCAAGCATGCACATAAATTATAAATGCTGAACAATCTTTTCCATTGAGATAATTCATATTGTGGCAACCTTGATTTGCCTAAAATCTTGGTTTCATGTAAATGTTTATATCACAAGTACAAATCAAGGGAAAGATCTTGTTTAGATTAGTGTTCCATTTGAGGATCCAAGACAGCTCAAGCTGCAAAAGAACACTTTCTGGTGCCTCCCATCTTACTTCCAAGAATGTCATTCTTTACGCCTGTTCACTAAACTCTTTCCACGAAGGGCTCTTTGAGCATGGCAGCTGGTTTAGAGCCATCATGACATTTAAATTCTTTAGCTAGCCATCCTTGGGAGGAGGATTATGAAACAGATGTACGGGAAACCTTATATTTACATGTGACATTAGTAATTCAAGTGGAGATGATAGAGATTAGACTTTTCTTTCACCTTTATAAAAGCCTAATGTTATGTAACTGAAATAATTATACATTGCTCCGAATAGATAAGATAAAATTCACCAGTTATAAATATTTGAATATTTCAAAATAATTGAAAACAAATAGCTGTTTTCTTTTACTCCAGCTAAATTATCTTTGTTTTTCTCTCTTGTTTTGCTTCTCTGGTCAGTAATGCTTGTATTATGAATTAAGTGTTTTTGACCAAAAAAAAAAGCCACCCCAAAACCCAACTGTGTTTTTGTTGTTTCTGTTTTCACAGCAGAAATAATGCTTTTTGTTGCAAGTGAGTGATTTTAGAAACTAAGCAATTAATTGTTTTGATATCCCTGGTTCATTATAAATTTGATACTCTGGCAGAGTGTGCTCTTTATAATACTTTAAAGGAAAATGATAGTTATGTAAATCTACTATACTCTGTAAAAGTAAAATTAAATAGAATGTAATGAAACTATACTTACATGGCACTCAACTTATTTACAAAAAAGGGAGACTATCATATTTGCATTTGCACTGCCACACATAACAGAAGGCACATTTCAGGTACATCTTTAGGACGGTAAGTACCAGAGCCTACTATTGGTTAGGAGTTGTCTTTTAATTGGAGGCTCAGAGGACAAGAAACATGGCTAAGAGAAAGGGTATAAGGGCTATTTTCAGAAAATGGGAATCAAGTTATTAACTTGATCACTCATTCAATGTGTCTTTGCAAAACACCATGCTAAGTTCTACTGGATATAGAGGGAGTAAAACAAAGCAAGTAAAACAGTATGCCTTCCTTTAAGTCATTTGAATTATAGAAGAGAGAATGCCCATTTGCATGATTAGTGTAAAGGACTGTACTGAAATGAGTTATGAGAAACATTTTGAGTAATGAGTTAAGCTGAAAACTGGCAGCCTGAGTCCCACGTTGGTGCAGTATGAGCTGCTCTGAAATTTCATGTCAGGAGCAAGTCTAGAAAGACTGCCAGATGGTGGGGTAACTTTTCAATTCCATCTCTGGGTCAAAGTGGTGACCAGATGTAACAGATCTGAAAGAAGGCATTTAAGCCAGATAGAAAGGGATTTTTAAACACGCACACACACACACACATACACACACAAATAACACTTTTACTCTGGGTGTTTCAGGGAGGCTAGAATTCTGGTGTGTCTTTAGTAAGCCATGACCATTGTGTCTATTTTCCAAGTAAAGTCTTTAAAAATTAAAGGGATTAATATTAAGATGGCTACTAGTTGCATACTTATGTTAACAAAAATTATAGAACTCCATTTATTTTTAAAACACTGTAGCAGGGCTTCCCTGGTGGCGCAGTGGCTGAGAATCTGCCTGCTAATGCAGGGGACACGGGTTCAAGCCCTAACCTGGGAGGATCCCACACGCCACGGAGCAACTAGGCCTGTGAGCCACAACTACTGAGCCTGTGTATCTGGAGCCTGTGCTCCGCAACAAGAGAGGCCGCGATAGTGAGAGGCCCACGCACCGCGATGAAGAGTGGCCCCCGCTTGCCACAACTAGAGAAAGCCCGCGCACAGAAACGAAGACCCAACACAGCCTAAATAAATAAATAAGTAAACTCCTATCCCCAACATCTAAAAAAAAAAACCACTAACATACTAGTTTGATTATTAATCGAGTCAGTGACAGTCAGTCTTGATGTGTCAGTACCAATGACCTCGAATCAAACTCCTCATTATAGTATAAAAACATCCAGAAAATTTTTCTCCCAAATCCCCATCCCCTTTTGAGGCACTTGCTCCTTGACCTCTCAGTCTCCTGTGTGGACTTTGCTCTCTAGTTCTCACGTCACATCCATAAATAGCCTTCTCCCTGTTAACCTGCTAGTCATGCAAACCAATACATTCTGTGATAACCTTCCTCTGAAGCACGTGGTCTGAATATCTAAATAGTCCTCTGGAAATAAAACAGTGAGATCTTAAATCAGTGAAAACACACATACTTTTAATTCATTACTGGGCTCATAAGAAAACTAGGAAATTTTTAGGGACAAATGAAATAAAACAATCAACTAAAACAACAATAATAAAAATAATAAAAAGAAAATGAAGAAGAAAATAGAAACCAAAATGAATAAATGTTCAAATAAGAGTTTACATCCACAGATCTGCAGTAAAGGAATTTTTATCAGATATACTTAAGGAAGAGGAAAAAGGACCTGAGAGGCAAAAAGGAATAATGGGCAAAGAAACAAGTAAATCCATAAGTAAACTGAAATATATATTGTCTATATAATAACAGTATAGCCTAATTATATATTTAACAAGATATACAAATAATATTCTGTATAACAGTAACATATAAATCAGTAAAGGAGAGATCAGAATTAAAGTGTTCTAAGTACCTTGTATTATTTGGTAGGGGCTTGAGATATTGAATCACTTTAGAAAACTGTTAAGTTAAATATATGTGATAAAATTTCAAAGTATTTCTAGTCAAAGGGAGATTAAAAGGAAGAAACAATCAGTATGCCAAAAAAGTAAAATACAAGAAAAATGGAAACAGAAAAGTGACACATTAAGAATGGTAAATAATGGTGGTAGAAATAAAGTAAAATAAAAATGGTAGAAATGAGTCCAAATGTGTCAGTTATCACAGTAGATGTAACAGGCTAAGCTTGACAGAAGATAGAGGTTATCAGATAGAATAATGAAGTAAAATCCATCTGTGTGTATAATACCTGTATAAGCATAGTATGGGAGATGTAGAAACATATTCAGTGGCAAAACTATGAAGTAATTAGTCACTGTCAGAGTATAGGACATTCTAAGGACAGCTGTCCACAAGCCAGTGCCATGAAAATGGTAGTGAAGTTGCAGTGGGAGAGATCAGGTTGAGAGTAAAATCTATTTATGTGTGTTCTGAGAGACATACAACTAAATTCAATAATTGTACCTTGTTTCAATCATGATTTAGATAAACCAACTGTAAAGAGACACAGTTTAGGCAATAAGGGGAAATTTGAACAGGAGAATAATGGTAAAGTCAGTTTGAGTTGGATAAGTTAAGTTTTGAGGTCTGCATTTCAGAAGGTTCAAGGGTTGGTTGAGAAATGGAGTTTATGTATTTAGGGTACAAGTTTTGCAAAGTTACAGTCTGCATTTTCAGTGAAAGACAAAGGGATCATAACCCACAAGGTTAACTATTTCATGTAATTGGTGTGTACATCTGAAACATTTTATATGTTTCTTTGACTCTGTGTTGTTGGCTTAATTCTATATGGGTTCTGAATCAATGTAATATAGTAAATTTCTTTAATATTAAAATGAAAATGTATAATCTAATTTACTACTACATAAAAATCAACTATCCCAATATATTTCCTCCAGTATAGAGTTATTTTAATGTCATAAAATACAAACAGGAAGGCTTGATTTTATAAAACTCCACCACCAACACATTGTGTCCTTAAGGGCTCCCTCCTTACCCACAGATTAAATCACCACCATTCATTACAACTTTCCTCCCATCCCTTGTTCTGGGTGTGTTTCCAGGCTGGATTCCAGGATCCAGCACACTCTTCCTACGTATCACTAAACCTTAAATCTGCTTCCTGACTTTTCCTTTGGGTTTAACATTTAACATTTTGAGAACTCATTTATGTCTCCACATGACACTCCACCTTTATTTTACTCTTTGTGTTTGCATCATGCAAAACTCAACCCCAATTATAGCTACCATAATGCTCTGGTCTCAGGTTCCCAGACCAGATAAGGGCCCAGATATTTACTCGTCCAGTGGAAGAGACTGTGCATCTCTATCTTGGAAGAACGGAATTCTAAGTCTATTCTATACTATGATCAGTCCTTCCAGACATATTATTACAACACTCATATATCATGACCAGACGGTCAAATATGTGCGATGTGTGATTAAACAAAATTGATATTGACCATGCAAGGGAACATACAGGTGAATACTGGGTTTTTGCTATATCTGTGACATGAATCAAGTCTCTTTATCTTTCTGGGACTTTTTTTTTTCTTACTTATTTATAAAGTTTGTTAATACTAGGTTTTTTCTAAGATTCCTGCCTATTGTATCTTGCTTCTGTATCTTTCTTCACGATGCGTCCTATGCCTGGAAGCTTTTCCTGAGTGGTCAGTACTGTCAAACTGACAACCACATTTGTGTTCCAGCAGCACCTATGTTATAACTCTTTTACAATGACTACAACGTTGTCATTGTTTTGTCTCTTACTGAACTGAAAGCCTCTGATCCATCTTTATTTTCTCCGTGTTCATCATGGTGTCAACACCTAACGTGCATTCATTAAATATTTATTGCAAGTATGAATGCCTAAAAAATTATAAAGAATATTTTTTTATAATTTGTATCATTATGTTTGTATCATTATGTAGTATAGTTTTTTGGTTTTTTTTTTAAACTGTGCTGTCTTGACCCAGTTTTGAGGCCCTGATTTGAGGTCGATCAATTTTTTTTCTTGAGCAGCTAATCAAGTTCGTATCCAACTGAGCACTTCGCTTACTAGGCTCTCACACTCCAAGCCACAGTGCATCAGCCCTAATCACTCCAAGGCTAGGTAAGCGACTGGAGACAGCCTCTAGGCCTAGGATCCCACAAAATCATTCAGGTTAGCCAATCTTCAGGGAACCTGAGAAATCTTGCTAACCCCACCCTGCTAGCCATACCTAAGCTGCCTCTTACAGCTCCAGTTTGCTGTAACTCTTCCCCTGGGTACAACCCCCTGTTGGCCTTACCTGGCAGCCTTCTCTAGTTTGGAGCTGTAAGTAACAACAAATTCTGCCTTCCATCTTTCCAAGTGTTAGTGCGTTGTGATATCCTGCCATCACAAGAATCTTTAAGTCTTATAAAGCACATGACAACCCTTACCTAAAAGCTATGTGCATCACATAAAAACAATTCAATTAACATTTACATTCAGGACTCTAGATAAGAAGTGCTCCTTAGCATTTGGGAACAAAAAAATTCATAATCAAAAACCTTGAAATAACTGCCCTGAAGTGGACAAAGAAAATGTTGCCAACTATCACTTTTTGCTAGCTTTCAAACCCCTGAAAAGAAGAAGTTATGCCTTATTCCCCGCTTATATGCCTCACATATACCTAGGTGAATAATAGGAACATAAAGACAATTACCAACAGATTGAGCTCAGGACAAATCATAAATCTTCTTTTTTAGATTGGCCTTTCCAAGGAAATAATTCTTAGTCTTATATTTTTTCTGTGTGAACAATACAGTAGAATCTAATTATATTAATTTAATGTGGTCTTAATAGACTAAATAACATAGATAAAATAGATCAAATAACAGAGAATATACCTACAATCAAATTCAGACATAAATAGTATGTTATTTTAAACTAAGCTGGCTGCAACGAGTGTTCTTTTTTTGCAGTTTACAGAATCTGCTGAATTTACTGTATAGGTTGTATTGTCCTTACATTTTGGCAGAAACATAAGAGAAAACATATTTTCCTCACTGCCCCTCACACCCTTTGATTGGAAGGTTCCACTACTCTATTTGTACGTTTTCCAATATACTTCTTATAGCATCCATATGCTAGCTTTTTATGCCTATTAATGCTTTCTTTACTCTGGGCACCCTTCCAAACACACTACTTTGAAATATGGAACTCCTTATTTAGTTATATAGCCAATATCTAAAAACCTCAACTAAGAAAAGATTTCCACCAGAATTTCTGAAGGTACTGCTAAGATCAATCAAGGCAGCCACTCAACAAGTGTGGAAAAGAATCTTATAAGAGCTCAGGAAACCACCTCATAAAGCCTCTACCGAGAACACATCAGAAGACAGAGACTACAAACCACCAGAAGGGAAAACTGTAGCCAAACTCCACAGCAACAGATGGAGAAGAAATGCTATTGATTTAATATATGGGACAGCTCTATACCCCACTGTAGCCCTCTGAAATACAGGGATGGAATAGAAATGTAAACTTCCTTCTCTAAGATATGGAAGATAACCCATAGATTATTCAGACACTTTTACTCAAGAAAGGCTCATGGCTAAGAGGAACTTGTATATAAGCTTTCGGAAAAAGTATAGACATGAAGCAAAAATACACTTTGGATGGGGATAAGTGATGCTGCTTCTTTTCCAGATGTCTGCCTATTTTCCTTGCCAGAAATTTTAAAGATTTGTATAAAATTTTCCTTAAAATGCTTACCAATGCTCTGTGAAAGAAAGAGCAAGGCACATAATGACTTCATCTCAGAGTGAATCGTAATGAACAAGATACTGCATCATTAGAAAATATGAGTCTAGAGAAAGCAGAGACCAGGGCTCTCTGGACAATGGCAAAGCCTCTGCTAACATGAGTAGAGGCTTTTGATCCAATTGTAAGTTTTCTCCTTTGTAATGATGACGTTCCATCTCCAGCATTCAGGAGGTAAACATTTTAAAGTAACTGGTTGTGTCACTTGGAAATCAAATCCCAGAGATGCTGGCTGGAAGCCAAAGAGTTACTCCCAGATACACAAGAAAGTGGTTGCAGCATATAATTAGGTTAATGCTGGACTACACTCTGCTTTTAATGAGTTGGCAACTCCAGTGACTGCTGTGCTTTAAGTAGGTTGGTGCCTGGGAGGAAAATATACCTTATGGGACTTAGCAGGAGACAAGCCCCAGAAAGCAATTGAAGGGCTGGGATTTCACAAACCTTTCAAATAATGGAATCATAGAGCAGAAAGGTTGTCTGTTTGGGTTCCTGACACTACATAGGTTTTAAGTTTGAAAGGTAAAATCCAGTCTACATTTTCATTTAGGTCTCCAAAAAAGGAGGCTCCATCTTCTTCTTTGGCAAGTGTTTTAAGGTATATCAAAAAGTTCTTCCATATGACTCCTCAAAATCTCTTTGTTGTAGTTAAGCCCCAGTAAATTTCTTTCTCATAACATCCTTTCATATACACACGTATGATTCCTACATATTAACTCAAAATATCTGTATGTCTTTTTCATTTAGAGTCACTTTCTATGTCTGAAACTGTTAATTATTTTTCAGTGGTTTAAAATCGATCATAATTCTATAAATTCCAAATTCTAACAACATGGAAAGTATTACCATGGTTCTTGGATTTCCTGTTAAAGTTCTGGTCACTTGCAATAAACAACAAATTCTGGTTTATTTGACACTTTTGTTAATTGAAAGATACTATGAGGGGCATGAAATACACATATTACTCAATGTTAAATGATTAAGTTACTTAAAATCAAATTTGGCTGAAAGTGAGAAGAAAAAAATTAACTTATAGAAGGAGTTTCTGCTATATAAGACGAAATGCTGATTTTTTAATGTAAAGGAATACAACATTATTATTTAATTTTATTATTAAACCTATAGAAACATAGTTTCTAAAGTTTTCCATTATACTTCAAGAACATAAATTTTTCAAAAATTTAAACTTCTATAATTGCCTGAGTCATATGCTAATACTAAAATATTAAACAGGCAATCACTTTCAAACAGTACATTTAATAATATCGCTAAGATTTTTTTGCACTGTAGAATGTAATTCAGGGAAATATTTTTCAGTAGCATGTTTTCCAGAAGGAATTTTAAACCAAGGAGTCATACTTGAGAAAAATCTCAAGAATATACTGACCTGAAATGCTGAAAATGGTTGGACAAACTATAGTAATAATTTGACCAGTTTTTGTTTAATATATTAGCCTTCACAGACAGAAAAGTAAAAGGAATCTTCCTCTTAAATCTTTCTTATAATTTTATCATTATCAACTTTTGATGAGAAAGAACAAAGTAAGCTATGGGTGCATACTTTTGCACTTTTTTTGTTTCTTCAAACATTACATTCTTTAACATGTTGATATCCAAGTTGATTTATCAAAGATTTTATGGATATGACTTTGGATTTTTTCTTCCTACTGAATTTTTATGTCTATTTTGGCATTGTGCTTTCAATTTATCATCATGGGAAGAATAACCAAATAGGTTTAGGGTTTTTTTTTCTTGAAATGATAATGGCCTAAATTAAATGAAGTAACTAAAAATTAAATACTATTATTAAAAAATTAAATACTGTTTGTTTGATGTTATAAATGTTAAAATACAAACAATTCTATAATGATTAAAACAACTGTATAATTTCTATAGTTTTGTTTTTTATATTATTTGTATGTCATAAAAATCTATTACCTTAAAAGGATATATTTTTCCTCAAATGACCTAGTTAACACATTCAGTCTTTAAATATTTCTGTGATTTCTTATCTATTTGAAACTTTTCATTACTTTTGTTTATGCATGTGAATATCTTTCACAATCATCAATTGTTGTAGACTTTTACTTAAACAAAGATAATGTGCACTTCTGTATGTGTGTGTGTTCAGAAAAATATTGATATCTTGAAGTGAGGTATTCTTAGAGAAATTCTAGCCACATTTTAATAGACTAACCAGGGGCTACATATTTGGTCTGTAGTGCAAACAGTGAAAAAAACAGATTTCACTTATTTTCTAGAGTAGTCCAAGCATGCCAACTATAGTGACCTTGTCTGCCTGGTTTGGTTTGGTTTTCTTTTTTCCTTTCTTCCTCTCTCCCTCCTTTCCTTCCCTCCTCCCTTCCTTCCTTCCTGTGGTCCTTGTCCCAGGAGACAGGGAGGACGAGTTACAGCCCCTCAAACACTGCTCAGATTTGAGCCAGTTTACAGACCCAGAACCTCTTGAACAAAGGGGAGGCCAGGTCCCCTTGAGGAAGAATCTGGCTACACTGCCAAAATTTATACTGTTAGTCTTTCACCCAGCCTTCCAAAAAGGGAACTGCAGAATTTTCCACCTTGACTGGCACTGGTGAAAAAGAAATAAGCAGATTTGGGGGGATTTCTGGACATTGGCTCTGAATTGACACTAATCCCAGGAGACCCCAAAAGTTACTATGTCTCACCAATAGAAGTAGGGACTTACGGAGGTTAGGCGATCAATGGAGATTTAACTTGGGTCTGTCTCAAGGTGCTTCAGTGGGTCTGCAAACCCACTGTCTACTCATTTCTCCAGTTCTGGAATAGACATACTCAGAAACTAGCAGAATCCCCATGTTGGTTCCCTAATCTGTGGAGTAAGGGCTATTATGATAGGAAAGGCCAGGTGGAAGCCACTAGAATTGCCCTACCTAGGAAAATAGTAAGCCAAAAGCAATACCACATTCATGGAGGGATTGCAGAGATTAGTGCCATCATCAGGGACTTGATGAAAGCAGGGGAGGTGATTCCTACCACATCCCCATTCAACCCACCTATTTGGCTTTTGCAGAAAATGTATCTTGTTAGAATGACAGTGGATTATCATAAGTTTAATCAGGTGTTAACATCCACTGCAAATCTATCAGATTTTATTTCATTGCTTGAGCAAATTAACACATCCCCTGGTATGTGGTATGCAGCTGTTGACTGAGCAAATGCTTTTTGCTCTATGTCTACTGGTATAGACCACCTTTGCCTTCAGCTGGCAAGGCCAGCAAAATACCCTCACTGTCCTATCTCAGAAGTGTATCGACTCTCCAGCCTGATGTTATAATTTAGTTCACATTAGGGATCTTGATTGCCTTTCCCTTCCACAAGAAATCACATTAATTACATTGATGATATTATACTGATCGGACATTGTGAGCAAGAAATAGCAACTACTCTAGACTTATTGGTAAGACATTTGTGTGTCAGAGGGTGGGAAATAAATTAAACAAAAAATTAGTGGCCTCTACTTCAGTGAAATTTCCAGGGGTCCAGCGGTATGAGGCATGTCAAGATATCCCTTCTGAGTTAAAGGATAAATTGCTGCATCTGGCTCCTCCTGCAACCAAAAAGAGGCATAATGCCTAGTGGGCCTCTGCATTTGGAGGCAACATATTCCTCGTTTACATGTGCGACTCTGACCCATTTACTGAGTAACACAAAAGCTGCTAGTTTTGAGTAGAGCCCAATATGAGAGAAGCTCTGTAACAAGTCCAGGCTGTTGTGCAAGCTGTTCTGTCATTTGGGCCAGATCCAGTGGCTCCTGAAGTGTCAGAGGCAGGGATGCTGTTTGGAACCTTTAACAGGGCCCTATCGGTGAACCACAGCAAAGACCCTGATGATTTTGGAGCAATGCCCTGCCCTTCTTGTGGATAACTATTCTTCTTTCGGAAACTACTTTTGGCTTGCTATTAGGCCTTAGAAGAGATCAAGCTACCATGTGACTTGAGCTTCCCCTGATGAACTGGCCATGTCTGACTCCCCAAGCTATAAAGGTGGGTGTGCATGGCAGTGGCACTCCATCATCAAATGGAAATGTTATATGTAAGACTGGGTTGTAAGAACACAACTTAGTTACATAAGAAAGTGGCCCAGATGCCCATGGTTCCCGCTCCTGCTATATTACTTTTTCTCTCCCAGTCTGCATCTATGTCATCGTGGGGAGTCCCCTATGATCACTAGACTGAGGAAGAGAAACCTCAGTCTTGGTTTACATCTTGTTCTGGGAGATAATGTAGACATCACCCGGAAGTGTAAATCTGTAGCACTACAGTTCTTTCTGGGACATCCCTGAAGGGCAATGGTAAAGCGAAATCCATGCAGTGAGCAGGACTTTAATTTAAGCACTGCACTTGCTTGCTTAGTTTGTTTGGAAGGAGAAATGGCCAGATGTGTGAGTGTATACCAATTCATGGCTGTGGCCAGGGAGTTGGCTGAATGGGGAGGGACTTGAGAGTAGTATGACTGGAAAATTAGCGATAAGGAAGTCTGAGGAAAAGGTCTGTGGACAGACCTTTCTGAATGGGCAGAAAATATGAAGATATTTGAGTCCCACGTAAGGAGGATTTTAATAATGAAGTGGATCTGATGACCCAGTTTGTGGATATGAATCAGCTTCCTTCCTGAGCCACTCCTGTCGTTCCCCAATGGGCTCATGAACAAAGTTGTGATGGTGGCAAGGAGAGAGGTTATACGTGGGCTCAACAGCATGGACTTCTACTCACCAAGGCCAATCTGTCTACTGCCACTGCAAAGTGCCCAGTCTGCCAAAAACAGAGATCAACACTGGCCCCAATATGGCACTGGTCCTCAGGGTCACTGGACTGCTACCTCGTGATAGATTGATAACGTTGGACTGCTAATCATCATGGAAAGGATAGCATTTTGTTCTCACTGGAAGCCACACTTCTGTGGATATGGATTTGCCTTCTTTGCATGAAATGCTTCTTCCAAAACTACCATCCATGGATTTAGGAAATGTCTTATCCACCATATAGTATTCCACACAGCATTGCTTCTGATCAAGGAACTCACATCACTGCAAATTAAGTGCAACAGTACACCCTATGTTCATGGAAGCCATTGGGCTTACCATGTTCCCCATCATCCTGAAGCAGCTGACTTAACAGAATAGTGGAATAGCCTCTTGAACATTCAATTACGGTGCCAGATAGGTGGCAATATCTTTCAGGACTGGGTCAGTGCTCTCCAGAAGGCTGTATATGTTCTAAATCAGCTACCAATAATGGTGCTGTTTGATTTCCACAGCCAGAAATCAAAGGGTGGAAGGGAGTGACACCACTCACTATTCAACCTGGTGGTCCATTAGCAAAACTTCTTTTTCCTATTCCTGATACCTCATGGTCTGCTGGTCTAGAGGTCTTAGTGTCAAAAGGAAGCATGCTTCTATCAGGAGGTTCAAAAATGATTCCACTGAACTGGAATTTAAGACTGTCTCCCAGTCACTTTTGGCTCCTCCGGCCTCTGAGTCTACGGGCAAAGAAGGCAGTTAGTGCACATGTGCCGAGGATACTGATCCTGATTGCCAAGGGGGAAAACTGGACTGCTGCTCCACAGTGGAGATAAGAAAGAGTAGGTCGGAAATACAGGAGATCCCTTAGGTGTTTCTTAGCATTACCACACCCTGTCATTACAGTCAATGGACAGCTACAACTATCCAATTCATGAAGGACTGCTAATAGCCCAGACCCTCCAGGAATAAAGGTTTGGGTCACCACACTAGGCAAAAAAACACAACCAGCTTAGGTGTTTGTTTGGGGTAAAAAGAATACAGAATAAATAGTGGAAGAAGGTAGTTATAAATACTAGCTATAATGTCTCCATAGTTTTGCCTTTTCCAGAATGTCATAAAGTGGGAACCACACAGTATGTAGCCTTTTCAGATTGGCTTCTCTTACCTCGTAACATGCATTTAACATTCCTCCATGTCTTTTTGTGGCTTGAGAGCTCACTTCTTTTTAGCCTTTGTCTGGATGTACCACAGTCGATTTATCCATCACCTACTGAAAGACATCTTGGTTGTTTCAAAGTTTTGGCAATTAAAAACATTCATGAGCGGGTTTTTGTATCAATATAGTTCTCAACGCCTTTGGGTAAATACCAAGAAACAGGATTGCTGGGCCATATGGTAAGATTTACCTGGAGATAAATCCCACAATATTGTGGCAGCCCCTTATGACTAGGTCCCGCAGAATTTTTAACTCTCAGACTTGTCTACATGAGCCTTCAGCAATTCATCAGTTAGAGTTCAGGTTTTCATACCCGGGCACTGGTCTCTGTTGCAGTTTCTGTTGCAGAGACTCACAGGTCTCTGATCTAGTGATGAGCTGAGACTCCCTGTATTTGCCTGTCTCTTCAATCTTGAAGGCAGCAGTTTGCCATGTGTCCTGCTCTTTCTTCTGGATCCATGTAGAGTTGGTGATTTTTTAGTCTGCTCAGCTTTTCACTTGTTAGGATAAAGTGGTGACTTCCAAGCTCCTTACATGCAGAAACAGAAATCTTCATTTTTTTTGAAATACTGAAAAAAGAGTTTCAGTTATACATTTTGAGGCAAAATATGTTTGCCTTCAGTGGTCAAGATGAAAACTGATGTTCTACAAAAAATGAGAACTTTATATGAAGTATTGAATTAGAGTTGAATATGGTTCATTTTTGTATGAGCACTTGGAAGGCATTAAAGCGAAAAAAAATGTAACTAATCTAAAAAATTCTTAAGATTAATAGAAATTATGAGAGCGTATATAATACTGGTCCAAATAAGTAAACCAGAAACCAATTATTACTCATAGCTGTAGATTTTGCATCATGTAATAAATCTTAATCATTGATAATTACTGTGTCCTACTGCTACAAGGGAAAACCCTCTGCATGATTTTTTTGACCATTGCATCACCAGAAAAGTAGCATGATTGTAACCTACCTATGAATAATATTCACAGTCTGTTATATGACAATGTTACTTTTAAGACCTGCAAGCATTCCATAAAAACATCATTAAATACACAGAATGTGTGCCATGAGCAGCTCTTAACCTTGATGTCATTAAAGAAAAAAGCTATTGCCATAGTACCAGAAATATTGCTTCGGTATTTTTCCACAATTACAAGTTTTCTCTTTGGTTTATCTTAAACACATTTGACAACTTGGATTTTTGTCTAAAGAGAAAAGTCTGCTCCTTATTATAAAGTGTAAATGTATTTTTGAAGATTTGGGAGTGAAACTAGAACATAAATGATATGCAAAAAAATGTATTTAAAGGTTGATAAAGCGTAAGTGTGTTATTTTAATTGCAATTTGGAAAGATGGTTTGGAATGCTTAATTAAACAAGAGAGAAATTACAGATTCTTGACTTGGATATATTTGAAGTGTACCTTTTGTCACTTTAAAATGTATTTATTAAAACCTGAGAGAAAATTCAGATAAAAATGAAATATGAAACAAAATGATAGGGATGCACAACATCAATAGAAGTCATTCTGATAATTAGAAGTGAATTATAACAAAAATTTTTAGATCAACAGTAAAAGCAGTAATGTAAGAGGAAGAGTGTAAGTAATGAATAGGCTCCTTGATTATATGATGATCATGTTATTGAAGAGAAATGAATCATATGGACACATTTGAAAATACCTTTGATGAAAATAATATAAAACCTATAATACACTACTATAACGAGGGTAGACTCCTGCAATATTATGGCTTATGTGGGAAGAAACTTGATAGTTTTTTTTCCCCCAATTTGACAACAATCTTAAAAACTTACATGATATTAAGTGATAACAAGTTGTGAGGCTGAAATTGTCCCAACAGAAGTATATTTTCTATCATCTCTAGTAAATCCTATTAGAAACTATTGTTCAATTAAGAGGTAATCAAAATGTATTCAACCAAAAATGTAAGAAAAAAGTGTTATTAAACATGTGTCAGACAATTAAAACCTGCACAACAAAACTTTCTAGACTTTCTTGCTAAGGTGGATTTAGACAATAGGATTGCTTTAGATTACTTATTGTCTGACCAAGAAGGAGTCTCTGCCGTAGAGAATAACTTTTGCTGTACCTGGCTCAAAACCTCTGGTATTG
Source organism: Mesoplodon bidens (assembly GCF_964165515.1). Lineage (NCBI taxonomy): Eukaryota > Metazoa > Chordata > Mammalia > Artiodactyla > Ziphiidae > Mesoplodon > Mesoplodon bidens. The sequence goes on from NC_138166.1 coordinate 27,301,758, forward strand.
TAGCAAATACAAGAAGTTAACAAACAAGGCACTTGGCTAACACAGCTTAATCCCCCTTCAGGTACATGCTTTGACTTATTTGATACTGACTAGTTTGGTTCATGGGGGCCCTGGCTACAGAGCATACTTCAATCTCTTGGTGTTATCCTTCTAATAGTCATCATTGGAGTCTCCCTGTTGTTCTATGCTTGCTCAGAGGTCTTAAGTGCCTCTTCACAGTCATCAACGTTACCTCAGATGGTCTCACTGTTCTTAGAGAAACAGAAACGAGATGAACCAAAAGATAAACAGCAAAAATAATTCCTCCAGACCTGACCTCATAACCTGAGAGTTTCACAATGAGACAGGAACAGCTTAACTATGATGGTGACAGAGAGTAGGGTTGATACCAAATTGTTGGTCAATCTCTCACATATGAAAGGATGAGCAAACAGGGGGAATTATTAAATTAGCTAAACAAGGAGGCCACCAATTCCATGATGGCTTGTGTAAGCAAACCAAAATCTAAGCGTGTAAATGCCTCAAGGTTACAAAATCAAAACACTCAGGAAAACCAATCACAAAGAGCACTCTAGGCATTGTACTCTAGCCAGTCAATAATTTCCTTTCTCTGCTTCCACTTTCTCTTTCTAACTTGTTCCCTTGGCTCCAGAGGTTTAACCACCTCTGGTTTGGTGCTGCCTGGTTCAAATCAATTTTCACTCAAACTCTTAAAATTAAAAAAAAAAGTGTGTCTGACAGTTAATTAATAAAACCGAAGTTTACTGGATTTTATAATGTTTGTATTATTGCAGCTTTAAAAACTAATTTATTTGTGATTTCTTTCTGATTCTAAATATTCATTTTCTTAATTTTATACATATAATTTTTTGATTTTTTTTTAAAAGAGGATCCCCAAAGTGTACAAGCTTCAGGACTCCAATGAATCTGTACTGCAGATGGTGTTCAATGCCTGTATTATATTACCTTAAAGGATTCTATTGTGAGTAAACAGGAATTTACTATATATGATAGTTCTATTTTTGTATTTAGCTTTGGCATAAGATTGACTCCAAGTAGTTTTCCTCTCCATTAAAATACAAAATAATCTTTTAAATTGCTCTGTGTATTTTCTGTTTGTTTGTTTTACTTTTTGCTTCTAAATTCAATATTTAGTTCTTATAGGGAACTTGCTTTTGTTTATAAAGTAACATTTTTTTCTAATTTATTAGTATAAGCAGCAATCCTTTTCTGCTTTTCATGATGCCATTACCTCTGTGTAATATGAGACTACGAGAGAAACCTTTTAAATCAAGGATTACAGAATAAATGTTAGCTTTATAAAGTCAGTTTTATATAATCTGCTCAGCAATGTTACTGAGACACAGATCAGAACATTTATTATTAACTCAATAGACACATTCCTCATAGCACCCTTTAATATGAATGAGATTAAAACCTATTTTAACCTGCCATAAACAGAGCATCTTCTTTACATTTCCTATGCCAAAAAAATGTATTTATAAAATACCAATCTATATAACTGCACATATTTTACCAAAGAGCATATGCTTTCTTTACCTCCAAATGTCTCACTACTATTCTTCTGTAAATATTTGTTGAATATATATTCTTTATATATAAAAATATGGGACTAGTTATTTCCCTAGTCACTGCAACAAATTACCAAAAGTTTCCTATTGTCACTGCAACAAATTACCAAAAGTCTGTGGCTTAAAATAACACCCATATATTATCTCTCAATTTCAATGGGTTGGAAGTCCAGGCACTGTATAATTCAGCTGCTTCTTTGTACTGGGTTTCACAGGGCAACTTCAAGGTGTCAGCAAGACTGTTCCTTCACAGAGGGTCTAGTAATGAATCCACATCCAAACTTATTCAGGTTTGGCAGATTGCATAACATTTGTGTTGTTTTACACTTTATCAAATTTCTAAAATGTCTGACAGTAGAAAATGGCTGGATTCTCCTATCTGCCTCTGAAATAATCCACTATACACTTATGTACTAACTAGAGTGAAAGGCAAATAACACGTTGTTGTTATTATTATTATTTTGATCTTGTGGATCCCCTGAATGGGGCTCGGGGTTCCCCAGGAGTTCACAGTAAACACTTTGGGAACCACTGTTCTAGTGGAACAATAGAAAAAATTATGTAACAGAGTGACAAACAAGGAAGAGAGTGATAGAAAGTGTTCATTTGTAACTAAGTACCCAGATTATCATGTTACGGAGGGCATCATTCTCAATGTTAAATTGTCCTTCCCAGTTCCGGGCATGAGAGGAAAGGATAATAAACTCAAGCATGTATTTTAATTTACTTTAGAGTAAGTTTAATAAATTCTAATTTCTTAACAATTAGTTGTGTGAGGAAATGCATCAAGATTTCATTTCTTTGATCTTTAGCCACTTATTGTTTAGGTTTCTGACGTATAGTTTGGAGACACTGATGCTTTAGGCTCTTATACTTGTTTAAAACCATTGTTTCTCACAAAATTCATAATAACAGGAGTCAGGTTTTCCATTAGTGGCTGGTTCAAGCTGCCACCTACCATCTACTTATAATAAGGTTTGGCATAATTTTCTTTGAGAAACCTTAGGATGATTTTTTTATAATTTTATAATTATGTTTTTCATAATTTTCTTTGAGAAATAAGTTTTTCATAATTTTCTTTGAGAAACCTTAGGATCATTTCCTTTTCCTCTGCATTAACAAAGGAAAGTAACTGGGTGACTGGACATGATATTTTAGTGGGTGTGTATGTTAAATAATTTTCTTCATGATCATTGACAAAATGGTCTCTTCCCTAAGCTCTGTTAGTCAGAGTCCAGTTAGAGTATTTAGTTCCTGAATATGATTCCCTAAATTCTTTTTTTTTTTTTTTTTTTTTGCTGTACGCGGGCCTCTCACTGCTGTGGCCTCTCCCGCCGCCGAGCACAGGCTCTGGACGCGCAGACTCAGCGGCCATGGCTCACGGGCCCAGCAGCTCCGCGGCACATGGGATCTTCCCGGACCGGGGCACGAACCCGTGTCCCCTGCATCGGCAGGCGGACTCTCAACCACTGCACCATGAGGGAAGCCCTGATTCCCTAAATTCTAAGGGGAAAAAATGGATTTAAAAAATTTGATGCCCATATGCATTCTATTCCAGTGTTTTTGCACCCATATTACTTTGCCAGGCTTTGTACTTCACACTTTCTTTTATCTTCAGCTGTAAGAATTTGTGTTGTGAATTATTTATTTACCTGAGCTAACACCAGAATTCTGTGCTTTATTGAATGTTTTATAAACTAGAAAATTTGGAGTTGCCTAGCATCCTTTGCAAATCATTTAAAAAAAATGATGCTCTCATTCAGAGCAGATGGGAAAAGAGCAACATTTACGAAGAAATGTGCATGATGTTGGACAAAATATGTTCCAAAAATAAAAATATCAATTACTCTTTCGATGTTACAAGAAACTCCTTCCCCCATGCATTTTCATGGATTCATCAGTCATTTACTTATTAAGAGCTATCAGTCCTGGATCAGGCACCGGGCTGAGCACTGAGATTACATTTGTGAGAAGACATACAATTAGGTCTTGCTACCTTAACCTTGATGAAAGAATACAAAGCTGGTAGGATTCAATCTAAATCTAGCCTAAAGACATCCTAAAACAGAGTGCTTTGTTCTTATTAGTTTTCTTAAGATTTTAATTTTCTACATCAGTTTTAGTTTAACAGCAATATTGAGAGAAAGGTAGGTATATATTTCCCATATATCCCTGACCCAAAACACACATAGCCTCCTCCATTTTTACACCCTCCACCAAGGTGGTACATTTGTTGCAATTGATGTACCTATACTGATACATCAATATCACCTGAAGTCCATAGTTTACATGAGAATTGACTCTTGGGGCTGTATATTCTATGGGTTTGGACAAATATACAATTTCATATATCCATAGTATCATATTGCATAGTTCCACTGCCCTAAAAATCCTGTGTACTCTACTTTTGCATCCCTCCTCTCCACCCCGCAACCCCTGGAAACCACTGTTCTTTTTACTGTCTCAGTAATTTTGCCTTTTCCAGAATGTCATATATTTGGAATCACACAGTATATAGCCTTTCCAGATTGGCTTCTTTCACTTACTATTAGTATTTAAGCTTCTTCCATGTATTTTCAGGGCTTGATACCTCATTTCTTTTTAGCACTGAATAATATTCTACTGTCTAAATATACTCTAGTTTACTCATTCAGCTACTGCAAGATATCTTGGCTGTTACCAAGTTTTGGCAATTATAAATAAAGCTACCATAAACACCTGAGTACAGGCTTTTATGTAGACATAAAATTTCAGTTCTTTAAAGTAAATTCCAAGTAGCACAATTGCTGGTTTGTATGGTAAGACTACATTTAGTTTTGTAAGACCCCACTAAACTGTCTTCCAAAGTGAATGTACCATTTTTTTTTTTTTTTTTTTTTTTTTTTTTCTTTCTGCGGTATGCGGGCCTCTCACTCTTGTGGCCTCTCCCGTTGCGGAGCACAGGCTCCGGATGCGCAGGCCCAGCGGCCATAGCTCACGGGCCCAGCTGCTCCGCGGCATATGGGATCCTCCCAGACCGGGGCACGAACCCGTATCCCCTGCATCGGCAGGCGGACTCTCAACCACTGCGCCACCAGGGAGGCCCGAATGTACCATTTTGCATTCCCACCAGCAACGAATGAGAGTTCCTGTTGCTCCGCATCCTTGTCAGCATTTGGTGTTGTCAGTTTTCCAGATTTTAGCCATTCTAATAGGTGTGTAGTGGTTTCTTACTGTAGTTTTTATGTGCATTTTCCTGACGTTATATGTTGTGGAGCATCTTTCAATACACATTTAGCCATCTGTATATCTTCTTTGGTGAGGTGTCTGTTAAAGTCTTTGGTCTATGTTTTAATTGGGTTGTTTGTATTCTTATTGTTGAGTTTTAAGTGTTCTTTGGGGAACAGTCCTTTATCAGATATATCATTTGCAAATATTTTCTCCCAGTAGGTGGTTTATCTATTTTATTCTCTTGACATTGTCTTTTACAGAGCAGAAGTTTTTAATTTTAATGATAGTAACTTGAAGTAGGTACGGTAGTATCAGTCTTCCAACTTTGTCATTCTCTAAGATTATGTTGGCTATCTGGGCCTTTTGCCTCTCCATACAAAATTTAGAATCGGTTTGTTGATGTCCATAAAATAACTTTCTGGGATTTTGATTGGGATTGTATTGAATCTATAGATCAAGTTGAAGAACTGACATCTTGAGAATAATGATTCTTGCCTACCCAGTTTTTTTTTGTTGTTGTTGGTTTTTTTAATTTAAGTACCCATAGGTGGGGATGGTCTCTTTCATTCACTTAAAGTGTGTTCTCTGGACCAGCAGCATCAGCTAGGTACTTGTTAGAAATGCAGAATCTAATAGTCCACATCACTGTGGAAATGTGTTTGGGGAGATCAAAATTGTCAGGGAGCAATTTGTGAGCAGCATGTTGGGTCTAATCCTGGAAGAAAATTTGAAAGAGGCCAGGGAACATCAATAACAAAGGCAGTGGGATCTTGTAGGATCTTGAAGAAGTTCATTTTTCTTTTGCTCAGTGCTCATATAATTGATACAATTATGAGGATTTCCATAAGTTATTATTTCTTTATACTGGTGAGATTATGTTCTTGTAGTGAGACGAAGACTGAATTATTATATATTTGTGAAACCCTTCTACTGGTAATACAATGGGTTTCCTCTTACTTCTTTGTTATTTTGCAAAACCTGTACAATTGCTACATAACATTTTAGATGTTGTGTACATGAATTAGTATTTCAGGATGTCTCTAGACAACTATTTTAGCTTTGAGTTCTTTTTCGGATTTGAGATTCTAGTTTCATACACTCACATGCCTCAAATTTTTAAAACAAAGCAAAAGCAACAAAGACAACCATCTTTATTCCACAAAATATAAATGAGAAGATTGAAGCTTCCTAGAAATGAAGGAGTAAGTAGTATTTGACAATAAAGCAAGTTTCCCCTTAACTGTTCTCTATCTCAAAATCCCGTTCATTCCCTTTATCATGTTCACTAAATATACAATTCTTTTAATTATTTTCTTTTTAAAAATTTGTCTTTCTTACTAGAATGCATATTAGAAGAAATTTTTCTACTTTATTCATAATTCTATCCTGGGCTTAGCTCATGGTAGACACTTAACTATGCCTATACAAGGCATTGAGTTTAATGCTTCAAAAATAAAGCTTATTAATATTTACCACTAGAGGGCATTTTCCTTCCACTTAAAAATACTAATTCTAGTCTTTTTTTTTTTAAAACTAGAGGGACTGAGTACACTTTATTAAGTTGCAAGGATAAAATATTTCAATCAATCTATCATCTCAAATTATTAAGAGCTCAAAGTCTTTATGGCACATATTATATTAAAATACATATTTTAAGCATCCATGATCTATAGTTAAACTAGTTAGAATTTAAAACATTAATCCAACAAACTGTTCAGGATTTCAAACTTAGATGAACATACCAATATACACACATACATATGCAATACACATACAGGATTATGTAAAATATTTCAGTGATATAAAACAGACATAATGGCCAAAAACCATGCATCTCACAGTATTTGATAAGATTTGATAAGAGATAAATCATTTTGAAGTTAAAAATAACATCTTTTTCCATAGAAGAGGACAAAACAAAGTACCTGGTTATAATGAGGCTGTCCTTCAACTGGAGTGGCTATTTGAATTCTCCTGGAAGCAGACGCTGAGATGAAGTGAGCCTGCAAACAAGTTGTTCATTAGGGAATGCCGCTGGGATTAACCTGTGTCAGGGAGGGTAAGCAAGCAGGATTGGGAAGAGATGGAATTCATGCTGGAAGGCTGACTTCTGTCAACCTTACAAGTTGCTCTGGGGCCAAGGTGGCCCATTAGAGTGGTACAAAATTAGGCAGAAATAGCAGGTCTTGATATTCCTGTATCCACCTCTCATTGGATGTCAGCCATGGGGGAACTGGAGCCATTGGAAGAGTAAGAAAGTGCAGCTGAGGAATCAATCCCTAAAGAGGCTGGAAGCTAAAGTTTGGGATAACAAGCCCTTCTTTGAAGGGAGATCTGGGAAGTGCTTGGCTATGTTGATCACAGCTAAATTTTATGGAGAATTTATGTGAACCGCTAGCTAAGTGAGGACTCTAGAACTGTTAAATGTAGTTGGGAACAAAGTACATTTTGTAGACCAAGTAGAATGATTTCAATGTAATGATTCAAATAAAGATTAAAATATGGATGTTTAAAGCATACTGTTTAAAGTATAGGTCAGGGGCTTCCCTGTTGGCGCAGTGGTTGAGAGTCTGCCTGCCTATGCAGGGGACATGGTCCCCTGGTCTGGGAAGATCCCACATGCCGCGGAGCAACTGGGCCCGTGAGCTACAACTACTGAGCCTGCGCGTCTGGAGCCTGTGCTCCGCAACAAGAGGCCGCGACAGTGAGAGGCCCGCGCACCGCGATGAAGAGTGGCCCCCGCTCGCCGCAACTAGACAGAGCCCTCGCTCAGAAACGAAGACCCAACACAGCCAAAAATAAATAAATTAATTAATTTAAAAAAAAGTATAGGTCAGAAGTTGAGAGAAAGGTGCAAACTTACCTCGCATGAGTGATGTTTTAAGTGGAACAAAGAAATAATTGCAATAATTTAACATTAATAAAGCTATTATGCTTTTTTATTATTTGATACATGCTTGCTATAATTCTAAATGTTGACATTAATGTCTTGAGCAGAGAACATTATGTTTTAACTATCAAGAGTTTCCAAATTATATAATAGCTAATTTACCTGAAGGTATTTACAAGAAGGGGGCTTCCCTGGGGGCACAGTGGTTGGGAGTCCGCCTGCCGATGCAGGGGACACGGGTTCGTGCCCCGGTCCGGGAGGATCCCACGTGCCGCGGAGCGGCTGGGCCCGTGGGCCATGGTCGCTGGGCCTGCGAGTCCGGAGCCTGTGCTCCGCGGTGGGAGGGGCCGCGGCGGTGAGAGGCCTGTGTACCGCAAAAAAAAAAAAAAAAAAAAAGAAGAAAGAAAAAACTAGATAGGGGGAAATAACACTCAACCCTAAAACTAGAACTTCTCTGTTAATGTTCTCTGTCAAAAGATACTCCTTGGTCCTTTTTCCTCCTTCTTCCCACTTTACTTCTTAGAGAGTATTTTTACTTCATTTTATGCAGTTGAGAGTGGGATAAAATCCTGAGGAGGAAATGATATGTTCAACAGTTCTGTAATTCAGCTTCAAAGAAATGAAAATTCTTTATTTAATAACATTCTTTCCTAACAAGTTCAAGAAAAGCCTTCCCTATGTTCTCAGTCTCTTTCACCAGAAGATGGCACTCTTGCTCCTCGCCAGGGAATCTGGAGGCTTTGCACATCTTCAGGAGTATCAGTCACAGATATCCCCATGAAAGCAGTATAATAAAGCAGGCGCCTTCAGCCTGTTTATCTGAACCGACTGAGATTCTTTATGTGCAGGTGCAGCTAATCCTTTCAAGATGTAATGAAGCTCAATAAATCCTCTTTTGCAATATCGTCACTGGTCTTTGAGGCTGATTTTGCTTTCTGTGAGAAGGCAAGTTCAGAACAGCTCTGCATAATGCCGTATGTTTAAGCAATAAGGAGGCTGCCCCATTGTCTCATGTCAGGCTGCCTGGGACACAATTTCCTTTATCCTGTTCTCAAAATTAGCTGACGAGAGCAAGTTCCCCAGGTGAGCACAAGTTCCCCAGATTTTTTTTTTTCTGAAGTAGGTGACCAAAGAACCATGCCTTCACTAGCTGTTATTCTCAACCGTATGTGCTGGGAAATTCACCGGGGCACAACATATTATCTGTCTGTATTTCTACACTGTTTCTTATTAGTAGAACGAAGTACTTACCTGCTATTCATTTCCTTTTTAGTGACTGTATAAATACTGAAGCTATACACTGGAAACTTTCAGAGTTATTATAAATATTAGAATCACTAGCATTCAAGTTTATACACATATATACAGGTAAGTTGTTACAGCATTTCTTTCTTTATGTAATACAACATAACTCACCTTTTGGATTGGATATCCAGTAACCATCATTCCAAGTTAGCATTCTTTTGGTCATTTCTTAGGAAATCTCAAATTCTCAGGTGCAGTTAATTAGAAATACTACTGCTGCTTGGCTCTTTCTGTGAGAAATAGCACACAGAATAAAGAAACAGGACTTCTCTAAATTATTCTTATCTTGAGCACATTACAGTAATATCATCTGATAAGCTATGGGGTCTTAGCCCTTCACTCTTCAGAAAACCAGTAGCTGCTAATGAGAGTGGATGAAAAGCAAATGCAGAAGCCTGCTACTTGTGACAATTGTTTAGTGTTGTGATCTTTCTCCTTTAATATTCTTCAGCTTTCCTACTGCCATTTCATTGATACTAAAACATGCTACCAGTGACTGGACAAAGAGCTAGATCTAGAAATGACATGTTGTTTGTATCCCGTTATCCCTCACTGTGACCATATGCTAGTTGTCAAAGGGTTAACTGAAAAAAATACATTCTCTCCACAGCAACCAGAAGGATCTTTTAAAATCCTCAATCAGATTGAGTCCATTTTCTGCTTATTTTAAGATTTTCCAACATTTTCAAATTGCACTTGAAATTAAAATCTATATAATTCCTTATGTTACATGCCTTTTGATTTCCTCTGTAACCTGGTCTCCTACCTTTCTGCCCTCAGCCCATGGAACTCTAGCTGCACTGGTCTAATTTTGGTTTCTGGAAGGCAGCATGCTTTTTACGGCCTTAGAATCTTTGCTGTGGCCATGTCTTCTATCTTGAGCATTATTACTATCATTTGTTGGTGGTTTGCTCTTTATTCTCATTTCAATCCCAGAATCAATGTCATTCATTGACTTTCCGTCACACTGTTGTCTTTTTAATTCTACATCTACAGAGGATCACTGTATTAGTTTCCTGCAGCGACCACAACAAATCACCACAAACCAGGTGTTACATTCTGAAGACTGGAGGTTGAAACAACGGTGCTGGAGGGGCTGTGCTCCCTATGAGGCTGTGTGTGTGTGGCGGGGGGGAGTTACTTCCTCTCCTCTTCCAGCTTCTGGTGGCTCCTGGCATTCCTTGCCTTGTGGAAGCACAACTCCCAATCTCGGCCTCCCGCCATCTTCACATGGCTTTCTTCTCTCTGTGCCTCTCTGTACCCTCTCCTCTTTTTATAAGGACACCAGTTATTTGATTTAGGGCCCAATCCAAACAGTATGACCTGTGCAAAAGCCCTGTCTTCAAATGAGGTCACACTCTGAGTTTCTGGGTAGACATGGATTTTGCTGTGGGAGGGTACTGTTTAACCCACTGTACTCACTTTGATATTTTTATTGATCTATGTATTAATTTCTTTATGGTCTTCTTCATCCCACCTACCACTAGAATGCCATCTCCCTGAGACAAGAAACGTTGTCTATACATTTATGTGTCATACTGACACAAAAGAGGAATTCAGTCAATCCTTATTTTTAACAAATGAACGAGAAAGTGCTTCCAATAATTACAGCTGAGGCCCTCAAACATTTGAGGCATATGACTAATTCCTTTTGTTCTGATTCTATGCTAAATGAAAATCTTCCTCTGCATGCTTTTCTATCTCATTCACAACTACATTTCTTGTTGAAAATTAATAAATTGTCCATTTTCTTTCCGAATTGCATTTTCTAGTCTGGAGACAGCATCCCTGAGTACACTGGATCTTGAAATCTGGCAGATCATGTTTCTGAGCAGGTAAGGACCAGACACTGGACCTTGTTGAATACAAGCAGGTAATTCTACTTTACGCGGCCTTTGTTTGGTTAATCTCTAGGAAATCCCTTGGAGATACCCTAACTCAACACAGCCTCCCTTTATTCAAACCTCTTTCTCCCCCAATAATAGTCAGTGGTAACAGAGGAAAACTAGCAGAGGATAAAGATAATATCATAAATCCTAAAAGGATCTTTGAATATCATAATAGGCATCATAGATGTAATCTCTCTTTTAACTCTATGAAGGTGCATATGTGTTTTAAATTCCTGTTACGGCTGCCCTATCACAAAAGATTTCATCTTTAGCTGCACATTAATATCACTTGGGGAACTTTTAAAAAAAAACCTAACCCCCAGGTAGCACCTTGGACCAAGTACACCATAATATCTGACCCTCAGATATCGAGGCCTCAACACATTTTAAAGCGATTCCAATGCAGCAGTGGTTGATAATCACTGCTCTATCTGATGGTTTTTCTCTGGTTTAAGTTCCCCTGATTGTTGTTTCTCTTTCCTGTGGCTGGTTCTCCTAAGGTGTCTTGTGATCTCTGCAAATGGTCTTATCTGTAGTTCAGCTTCCCTTTCAGGTCTTTGGCTCTTTTAGTTTATGAAGTCTGTCTGAGGGTACAACACTCAAACTACAACTGGCTCTTTTACTACTCAGTTTTCAGTGACTCTGGTAGAAGGGCAAGATTAGCCTTATATAGAGGTGTTTCTGTCCTTTTATTTTGGGCTTTTTTTCCCCCCAATTTTTCTCTAGCATTGCCAGCTGCCTAGCTCCTTGTCTTCTGTATCCAACCTGCAAGTCCACCTTGAGATAAACACTAATGTTACAGCTTATCTTGGTGGAGAGGGATGTGTCATATGCGATGGCAGAGGGACAGGAAATGTGCTTGAGCTGGCAGATAGACTATCTCCTTAGTGGTACCCTAATTTATCATACTACAGTTGTTTCAGCTCCCTCCCACTCCAGGCATCCACCATGACATTTCTGTGGCTTTGCTCCTGTCAGGTTTTAAAAATCATACTCTTCCAAAAGTTTATTGAGCTCACATTCTTCTATTTGATCAAAATTTGTCTCCTTTCAGTCTGTCAGGAATAACTCACTTTTGACCTTCTGAAACGTACCTTATTTCTGAGTATGGTTCTACATTTATGCAATTAAAAACATATATATGCAGTTCTAGGGTGCAATGTGAGGGAAGAAGACTATAGTGTGTGCTCACTAGGCCTTTTTGTCCAATGCTGTGGTATATTACATTACATACACTTGATACTATATCTATACAAGCACCACATTTCTCATTCATACTCAAAGATGGCACTGCTGATTTTAATATACTTGATAAGAAAATTTAACATGTTTCTAGTAGTACATTAACTACAAATCAATCAGTTAAACATCTACTGAGTACTTTCTACTATAAGTTTGGAACTAAGCTAGAAGCTGTGGATATAAAGATCAATAGAGGATTTTTTCCTCTCAAAAAGCTCAACATCTGGCTAAGATGCCGGTCAGATAAAAATATAGAGAATATCTCTATATAGATATATAATATAATGAGTGCTAGAATAGAAGTACATAAGGAAGTTTTTCTGAAGGTAAGAAAAAGATTAAATAAAATAAATAATATGACCTACGCCTTTGAAGAATCAAGATTCAATAGTTGCCTTTGCTTTTTTGACTTTGTGTTCATTGTCAATTTCCTCTGTGTTCCTCATCTGAGTTCAGGGACTCTCTTACTGGGAGGATAGTGGTGCTTTGGTTAAGGGTTTGTGTTTGAGTCTCTTGGCTTCTTATGGTTATGGTTATCTGAGCACACAAGGCCTTGATGCTGGTTTTTCATTGTTTACACATCTGCTGTTGACTTCATCTCTTTGTCTTGTGAGCTGTGTGAAATCTTGCTTAAAATATGTCGCTCTATCTTAGCTCAGTATCAGACTACCCTGCCTGTTGCCTTTGTTTTGCTGGAGACAAATCTGTGTGGCAGGTGCGTTTCTGAAGCAACTTTATTATATTTTTATCTGCCTGGGTTCACTATAATATGATTTTAGAAACCATTCTGTTACTGGTATTTTTCATAAACACTTGGACCAAAATAGCCTGAGTAAAGAATCTTAATTAGATAGAGCTAAAATGGGTTTTCCTGAGCCAGATCTTATTGAAGAAACCTGTTTGTGTTTTCTCATCTGTGGCATAGATTTCTAATGCTTCTATTGTTTATGAGAAGAAAAATACATTTTAAAAGATTGTTACAATTTAATTATATAAAAGCATTAATTTGAAGTTCCCTTATATATCTTTTAGGTAATTTAGGGTATTCATTAGATAGTAACTTTTGGAAAAATGGAAATTATTCACATAACATCATTGTAGATTGATGTGTTTTTAATGACATTTTACCTCTTTCTAAAAATTGTATTTGATCATCTATAATACTTCTGAGATTATTTTCTGCATATTTTTACACAAATATTTTAATATTCCTCCATTTTCCTGTTATATCATTTTTTTGCTTTCAATATACTGCATTAAAGGTAATAAAACCTTAAGGTAATAAAACCTATTGAATTAATTAGAAAGTACTGATAAAACTGAGAGATGGTTGAGGTATTGTGAATTGAAATTTATCCACATAGTTTAATTCCAGGTTCAGCTTTTGCCCAAGTGTTTCAGATAGTTGATATTTTTGTTATGTAGCTGACTCCAGACGTATAACTGGGTAGCTTTCAGAGTTGAGTTACTTAGCAATGAATAAGAAGACAATATCTTTTAAATAAAACAGGCTTTAAATACTTTGGAGAAAAATTCACTATATTTAAAACATAATTTTGTTGTATCCTAATGGGAAAGTCTTATTTTAAAAAAGTTTGATTTTACTCCTTTTAAAGTTACTCCTCAGTTTTAAAATTTAGGTGTTATAATAATATGTAATTAAGATTAATAGTCTTCTCATTTCAAAAGTAGAGGAATTAAAGTTCTTTTTAAATGTACTTCTCATTTGAAACCACAGTCATTTGGAGAATTCATGCAATATCAGCTTTCTCAATTAACAAAGAATTTAGGGAATCAATTCAAATAAAAAATATATAATATTCAATTCCGCTGGGATTTCAGAGTTAAGAGATAGTGGCAGAAAAGAGCTATTGTTAAGAAAATGTTCCTGCATAAGTAGATTATCCACATTTCTCCATGTTAATCTATCCCATGTATTCATTGGATTTTATATTACTTCCTTTCCCCTATCCAACCAGGTTTTATTCTCTATAGCTCATGAGAAAGTTTAGAAAGAAAAGCATACTTTCTCATGGTATGTTTTCTAACAAGTAAGGCTTTGGAGGCTAAAGAAATAATTCTGGGGTGTAGGTTTAATTATTCGGCATTTGCTAGTGCACTTATTCACTTGTTTATTTTGGTTCTCCATTAGTGAAGGATTATAATTTTGTGATTTATGGCACCTTCTTACCTTCTAATAAAAATAGGTGAATTTACTGCATGAACTAAGTTCGTGTATGGAATCTACACATGTCAAACACCTTGACTCTATTCATGTAATTAGAACCTCAAATAGTATTAGTTAAGTTCTATCAACTGACACTGATTGAAACTATCATAGATTTATCATGTGTCATTCCCCCCACCCCGAGTTTTTTAATTTGAAGAAGGACAGATGAGATCCAAACTGAGTGGTGCCAGTTCCCACTTGATTCTATGTTCATGGCACAAAATATGCAAGTGAAAGCTCTTATATGGTTGGACAACAGGAATCCATTTAAATGGAAGGATTTTAAGGGTCAGTTAGCTGAGAATTTCTATTATGATAACTTATGGAGAAGTTTTTTTCGTATTAAAGGATTTCTGTGTGGTATTCCAGTTTAACGTATTCACACATTTTCTGGCACATTAGAAACACTCAACATTTGGTGAATTAATGAACTATGGTGTATATTATAATCAAAACTTAATTATTAATAATGATAAAAGGGAGGGGACATCGTGCAAATAGTGCACTATCAAATAATATAATCAGTTTTAGTACTTGTAAAACATTTTTATTCTCCAAGTTACATCTGCCCTTCTGAGTACTTTTGCCACTTCAGTTTGTATATTAAAGCCACATGGAAAAGACTAATTTCTAGCCACAGCTGTGGAACTGCCTGGTTAACCATTATGGATTTCACATATACACTGACCTATTTCCCATGTTACAAAGCTATTGCCATCACTAGTCAGGCGGATTCAAATTATTAGCTGAAATCTCTTTGACTCCTTCATATCTTTTGTTTTCAATTGTAAATTGTCAAGTACCATTCTTGAAGGGGAAGAAGGAATAACATGTCTTTATTTCCATCCTTTATGATGTATTTAGGTCCAGCCAACCCCACTTATCTAACCACCTACCAGAACATCACTAACTCCTTGCCTTCAGTTTCCATAACATTTATAATATATTGTGCATAATTTTGTGAACTGATACTTTCTGCCATTTACTATATACAAGATACCGTGACTCACATATTAAATACATGTTTTTAACCTTATGGAAACCCAGTAGAACTCTATTGTTATTCCCATTTAGCAAGGATAAGTAGCTTGCTAGTAAATAACAAAGCCACACTATATCTTTCATTTAGCAAATAGTTACTAAACACTTACTATACTTTGCTTGGTGCTAAAGAAAATTGTGAGCTACTAGATACTAAAGATCTACTTGTTTAATGTTGCATTGTCTGTTTCACAAACTGAAATGTAAGAGCCTTCAGTATAGCAATTTTGTCTTTTTTTTACCTCTAAATATTCAGCACCTAGGACCATGCTTGGCATACATTAGTGCTCATCAAATAGTTATTGAATGAATGAATGAATGAAAGAAATATGTTTTCTTGGAGTGGTGATAAGTGAATCAGGGGTATAAAAGCAGACATCATGTGCAGAAGCCATTCCTTCCCCAGGAATGCCAGTCCAATCCCAAAAGAAGAGAGAATAATTACTTTACAATCTCCTTTCCATGCTCATTATCTAATTTCATCACTTGGGTTTTTCAGAAAGACTAGATTAACTTGAGATTCCTTCAAATTTTCCCAAAATGCTAGAGGTGGAAGGCAAAAATCTCACAATGAGAGGGTTTTGCAACTGCATAACATTTGGGAATTACTGCAGTATGATCTCTAAGAAGCTTTTACTTCATGTAAGGAAACCACACAGGAGTGGGTCTCCAGGGAAGATGGCAGGTGCAGGTTGGCTAAAATCATGGAACTTTTGTTAAGTTTCTGTGCTCATCTGGACTCACGTAATGTTACATTCTTCAAGATAATGACACACTGAAATGTCTTTGATTTGAAAAATAAAATGTCAAAAACAAAAGTTGCCAAGAAATTCAGACTGAGACATTTTATCATGTGAAAATGGCCTTTGCAAAATCCCTGGATACTCATATCCTGAGAAGTCTTTTCTTGAAAAGTTGACAGCCTCTTAGTGCCTGTTGGTGCTTTCCCCCAGCATGAACCCATTCTCAAGATTGAACTCTTCCTAAGTATGTTTTTAAAAGTGAACACACTTAGCTAAATATAAATTGTGCGTAACATCAGTTATGTGAAGGAAATTAGTAATCTAAATACCTAGGATCTTTCTACATAAAAATAAAACAATTATTAAGGAGGGATTAATAGGTATGAAGTCATAGAAGCTACTAGTGGGAAAGTTGAAAAAGCAGAAAGTTACCAAGCTGAAACATTTATTCCTCAAATTTCAGAAATATGTACACAAAAACATTTTATATGGGTAAATTTGTACAAATATTTAAGTTACCGTGGAGAAATACTTATGTTAACTTCATACACCATAGAGACAGTGATAATTAGTATGAAAAGCAATCTATAATGAGACATGAACTCTAACATCAAAGCCTTCCACTATTTGTCCATTTCTCTGTATAACGGGGTTAAGAATGCTGAATCTCCCTGAGAGAGCGAAGTTGTTCCAGAATTAGTTCTGAGATTCTTTTTTTAACAATGTGATCTATGAATTGCAGTAGTATGTAAATAACTTGTTTTCTTAATATGTTTGTAGCTTTCTATTATATATTTCAGTATCAACTCTTATCTCAATTATAGGTTATAACCCCCCCAGAAGTCAGATTTATATCTCGTGTCTATCACATAATAAAGACTTGATAAATATTTTTCAGGTGTATAAATAAGATACTTCAATCTTTTCTGGTCTTTCTGAGTGCAGTGTCAATTCTTCCATAATGTAATATTATGAGTTTTTACGTATTGTAAGCTTGTGATAAATATCTGTCATATGCATTTGTTTCTGATTAATAGAGCTCAAAGGTAACACAATCAGAGTATGGTCATGGTATGAATGTATTATAGAAGACAGGATTTTTCTAAAAAGTTGGCTCGGATTATAACCATAATCCAAGGGCCTCAGTATCCACAATTATGAGCAAAAATAAAGAGGTCTCGGGCTTCCCTGGTGGTGCAGTGGTTGAGAGTCCGCCTGCCGCTGCAGGGGACACGGGTTTGTGCCCCGGTCCGGGAAGATCCCACATGCCGCGGAGCGCCTAGGCCCGTGAGCCATGGCCGCTGAGCCTGCGTGTCCAGAGCCTGTGCTCCGCAACGGGAGAGGCCACAACAGTGAGAGGCCCATGTACCACAAAAAAAAAAAAAAAAAAAAAGAGGTCTCTCATGAAAGAGAAAGTGGAAGTAAAGTGAACTTTGTAGGCAGGCAGAAGAGGCAGTAATCTGGATGAGATTTGGGGCAGAGCCTTCCTGCACCTCGAATACTTCCCTTTTAATATTTAATATTGTCACTTAGATTTTTGTAATTCCCTCACATATAGCATTTATCTTATGTTACTATGTACAACCTGGGAGGTTGAGTCACATTTTCAAATCTTTTTGGAACAGTTCTAGGATATTTATTTGTAGCATATCCTAAGGTGCTTACTTGGTTTACCTTCTTTCCTCTGTAATCAATGGAAGGAGTTTGAAGAAAGATTTGGAGGCCTCCTTTCACCTTCTCCTCTAAAAACTACACTCTTAGAAGTGAGGGAGAAGAGTTGCATTTGAGTACTCGCATGTGAGAGAGAAGAAAGAGTTTGTCACAAACCTTCATCAAGTGTGTTTGGGTTTAAATTAAAACTCTTTTAAAAGAGATTATTGAGGAACATTTTTTTAAAAGTCTGTGTAGATGTATTTCTTCTATTGTTCAAGTCTATGAGACATACCAGGAACTAGTATATGACAGCAGTAGCAAGATTGGGGTACTAGAGGATTGGGGATGGCAACAGTGAGTGGCACCAGGGACTGTTGTGGTTTCCCAGGGCGAGTGTCTGGGGCTGGATGTGTGAATATCCGCAAAGATGAGCTCAAAGGAGTTTAGGTAATAGTTTGATAGTCAGCTTGGGCTGAGTGCAGACGTGTATAGTAGAGGCTTGGAGTTGGGCTGGATGTAGAACAGCAGCAGGCACTGAAGGTGGGTTGCAGCAGGGGCACCAGTCACAGCTTGATGGACAAGGCTTTATAGGAGGAACCTATGACTGTGAGGTGCTGTATCTCATTTTATTTTTCCAAATGAATTGCCTGTAAATTTGGTGATAAGGTGGGGCCATTGAATTTCTCCTTACTGAAGTGTACACTCCTAGTGAAAGTGGAGCTATAACCTATTCTATTAGCTAATGGTGTATAAAATGCAAAGATGGGGAAAGTGGATAGGTGCTTGAGACCTAAACACTGTAGATTCCCAACAAGCAATTTAAGCTTTGAAAATAAGAGTTCTACAGGTTACCTTCTTTAAAATTTGAATAAATAGAGAGAAGGTTATTAGTCAGTTTGGATATGTTTGAACTGACACACACACACACACACAAGCACATACACACAGCTCTTTAGAACCTAGATAAAACAACCCAAGACTTGAGAATCTGTATTTCCAGCTAGACAAGCAACTCCCTGAATCAATCCTTTAATCATGTCATTTCTCAGATTAACCCAAATTCTAAAATTATCTTCCTGTAGCTTCACTGTAAATTTCCTTTTGAGAATTTAGATTTCCTAAAGGAAAGAAGGTTAAGTTAGCTCCCTATCCACCTTCTTTTCCACTTCTCTTCCTACTTCCACTTTCTGGTATCTCCTCTGACCTCTCACCCACATGTAGCTATTGCTTTTGCTTGGGGAGATATCCTTTTTCTCTGAAAGTGGTCAGAGTCCTCTAACCTTGTCCTATGTGGTCCTCTCTTCAGCCCTAAAGTGGAAAGGACAATGAGCCTCCTGGAAAGTGTAGTTCTTCTAATTTGCCAATACTTCCGACTAATTAAAACCTTGAGCACTTTACATAACATTTATACGTTATAAGTGGCCACTATTCTATGGTGATCAGCACCGGAACTGACCAATAAAAAACATGGATTGTTCACTGTACCTGGCCAAGGAAACAACTCCTAAAGGTTCAAGGAAACTGTCACAAATGTAACTTAGGACAACACATTTGCCAAAGTGACCTGAGACTGCAGTAGGTTATTAGCTATCAATGGAGATTTGGGGTTTTAAATTCTTTAACACTGGGTTTTGGCTAATGACATAGCTGTTGATGCTATATGAGATTTTATCCAAGGGTTACCCTTTTATGTTAAAAATATAAAAATATAACCTGCTGTTAAGTCATATCAAGAAGCTGATACTCAGCTGTACAAAATGCAATGCTTATGTTTCATGACTCTGGGACTGTAAACTAGCACCTCTTTGGTAGTGACTTCATTTTGTCCTTACAACTGTTCAAAAACTGCTTTGGAAACATTCCTGTACCTCAAATTGCCCCCAGGCTCCATTCCCATTGCTCCCAATGTATCCTTTTTTACCCAACAAAAATCTAGAAGTCTGTGTTACACATTAGCAAATCAGCAGTGTTTTAAGATGATTTACAGAGAGCTTAAGAGAAAACTGTACTTTTTAAACTCCATGACTGGAAACTCCCTTGAGCTTTAATTTAAAGTCCCCACTTCCTGAAATCTCATTGACATAAAACATCCAATACTTCAGTCCTAAATGGGTTTTTTTTTTGCAAGTGATTTTCAATAGGCTCACACACTGCTGCTAATCAATAAACTATTTTCATAGAAAAAATAGCATAGAGACTTTCTCTTAAGGACAGACATTCTTTCCTTAAGAACGTATAGATCTGTGACAATGGGTAGTCCAACAAGAAGTTCAAGGGCTGCTTTAAGCAGATAGTATCTGCTGCTTTGACATGCAACAGTGAGTGTAACATAAATAATATAATTCTCTCACAATCCTACTAGAATTTGCCAGGAAAGATTATTGGGGTGAATTCAACCTTACAAAAACATTTGTGATTGTACAACTAAGGGTAGAGATCGGTAATTTTTGCTGGCAGTGAACTGGCAAAGTTGCTGAAACCTTTGTAAATATCATCTGGTACTTAAACAATGCACACATGGATTTTATTTATGATGCTTTTCAATAACCCTGAACTTTGGGATCAGTTGGTTGTAGTGTAAAAGGCAGTAGTAGACCACCCAAGATGAAGTGAAAAATAAATCTTGGAAATATATGGCATGTACACATGCATACACTGTTAAAGCTGGTTATGCTTTTAAGTATTAGCTCTACACACACTACTGGGATTTAATGGCACCAAAATATTCTACGGAAATAGCCTTTGATCACTATTTTGCTAAATTGCATATTTAATTTTAAGAAGTCTTTCTGTTGGTAATCTGAGTAGTTCTATTTATAGGAAGTATTTAAAGTACTGTATTTTCTTCATAGAATTTAAATACTATAAGATTAATGGGAAGAAATGGTGGAGAAATTCAAGAAGTCACTCATACTGCTGCCAAATTTCAGGAAGCCTAATGCTGAAATATTCCAGGAAAATTTGTACCTTCGTTATCCTAGGGAATCTAAAGGAAACGAGATGACGATATTATCTATAAAGTATACACTCTCATTGCATTACACTCCCTCTCCTAAGAATGTTACTCAAAAACTAGATAAAACTATTTATACAGTTGAAGTTTTGCATACTCTTTTTAAACCAAAAAACAAAAAAACCCAAACTAAACAAACACAGGGAGCAACACTTTAAAAAATCTGAATAGTAGAAATATCTTCCAAGTAAGATTCTCCCACCTCCAATTTAGCCTCTATTGATAGGTAAATATTACTTAAAATACAACAAGTTTCTGTCAATTTCCACCACAGTTATTCTTGAAATATGTAACAGTTCCTCTTAAATAGTGGAATAAGTAATTTTTACCTGATATCCCAGGGATGAGACATATTGGTGACTGGTCTCAGGCCCCTGGAGCCCATAGACCCTGGAAGCAGATTAGCCTTCGTAGGACAAAGACAGGATAAAGCTTGTGTGGAGCCACTGGGCCAGTGAAGTCTTGAGAAATCAGCCATGAAATACAGGAAGAGCGAGCTAAATGTGTGTGCCTGAAAGAGAATGAGATCCAAATCTATAGAAATGAGTCAGAGTACTGCTGATCAAACACGACCTGGGGATTGAGCTAAAATGCTAGTTCGGATTCAGTAGGTCTGGGGAGTATCTTAGGTATCTAGTTTCATAAGCTCCCAGGTGATGCCAATGCTGGTAGTCCACACTTTGACCATGTGTTTTGAGTAGCTGGACTTAGTGAATGATTGACCAAAGTAGACAAGTTAAATACAGATGGAGACCACATAGGACTGGGATCCCCAGAAGGATAAGAAGAGAAAGTAGATAGGAACCCAAGCATTCGTACTCTTAATAAAAGAGATGATACTGGTGTTCCTGTATGCTTTTACTTCCTTTGAAGATCCATGCACTTTCTTCCCTTGCCTTCCCAGCTCCCATTCTCTCTTGCATCACACTCTCACAACATTTGAAATTTCTCCTCCTCATACTCTTAAAATTTCTTATTTTGGAGCAGTATCTTCCCATCCCTTAATGTTATGTTAAATATGTTAAGTCATCATGTGGTCAATAAATGAAAGCTGAGCATACAAGGTAAGCGGTGTTGTATTCAGTGCAAGGCATTTAAACATAGCAGGACTGATCAGATACTGAGAAACACAGAGCCTGGAGAGATGTCCAGAGAGTAGACCTAAACTTAAGCATAAAAGAAATTCTAGACTTGAGGACATGGGGAGGGGGAAGGGTAAGCTGGGATGAAGTGAGAGAGTGGCATGGACATATATACACTACCAAATGTAAAATAGCTAGCTAGTGGGAAGCAGCCGCATAGCACAGGGAGATCAGCTCGGTGGTTTGTGACCACCTAGAGGGGTGGGATAGGGAGGGTGGGAGGGAGAAGCAAGAGGGAGGGGATATGGGGATATATGTATACATATAGCTGACTCACTTTGTTATACAGCAGAAACTAACACACCATTGTAAGGCGCCAATAAAGATGTTAAAAATAAATAAAATAAAATAATAAAAAATAAAATACTTGTTTTGCAATTTATAACTCCAAAAAAAAATAAAAAGGAAGTCTAGTTTTCTCTGAAAGTCATCTTCAGTTCTACCATGAATATATATACTGCCCATTGAGTTTTGAACTTAATGCTTTTTTCATTTAGGGACAGTATAAAACACTTTTTTACAGTCCTTATTCTTTTCCCCCTTCCAGCTTGTTTAATATATACAGTAGTCTTTTCTAGGGACCAGCCCAAATGTTCTCTTGAAGTTCATATGAATAGAATGATTCTACTTCAAAGCCTACACTGTTATTTCAACCCTTTATGCTGCTTTTTATCAATTTCCAAGATAGAGTTGAAGGAGGACAGTGCTTCAAACAAAAAACAGCTCTTTAAGAAGAATTACCAAACAACTGAACCCGATCAGTGTCCACACTTTCGGAACTTTTATCCGTTCCTATCAGACCTCGAGGCCCGTCAGATGCTTCTGAGAACTTCATGTTAGTGGGCCTCTGGACCACATCACAGCTTGGTCTTATTTTTGCCTAACAGTTCCTCTGTGGCTTTGCCTCCCACAGTACATGTGGTTTACTTATGTTCATCCTTAGCTTGGCAGGGTTTCGAGGTCTCACGTCTCTTTTCATCTCTACTTTTTAAAGGGAGTAATTTTGCACAATTATCTTTGGATGTGCGAACTATGGTAGTGCTCTCTTTCATGTGTTCTTTAGAGACTATAAGTAAATGCCTGTTCTTGTATTTTAAATTATATCTTACTACAAGAAATATAATTTCTTCTATACAATGTATTTTCTAACTCTGATTCTATTTTTGAAAGTTCTTTATCAGCACATGTGATTGCTCAGACCACATCTCAAGGATTTTTCATATATAGAGGCACACAATGCAATATGGTTTATTTATTTGAGCCTATATAAAAAGAATTATTTTGTTTTCTGGAAGAGGGTTCATGAAATAATGTATAGAGAAATGTCTTCTTTCCAAGCTTGAAAATGCTAACTGTGGAAACTGTATATAATATATATATATATATATATATACACACACACAAGTGATTACTTAGTACAGAACAATTGGGTAATTCACCTTTAGAATACATCTTTTGCGATGATGATGGCAGACAGACAGTAGCCCTAAAAATTGGGAATTAAAAGTTGACCTAGATGGAAACTAAGATAAATCTGTTGTATCTTAATGAGGTTTTACAAGAGGATGAAAGTCAAACATATAAATTATTTATTTTTAATTGGGAGTCCCTTAGAATATCTTTTGAGAATTCTTATTCAAAAAGGCAAGTAGAAAACTGCTCAAATGAATAGTATAAATGAGATAAATTATTGTTATTGTTATAATTATTACATTAGAATGGAAGAGGGAGAAACTGTAAGTACAAGAAACCAAGAAAAGAAGTGGAGGGATGAATGACTAGAGAGGGTGGTATTAGACATAATCAAGAGCATTTTTTAATTCTTTTATTTAACAAGGAAGAATGTAATTATTTTTTTATCATTGTCAGGACAGAAATAGAGAAAAGTGAATAAATGTCAGTGTTAGCAGTAAGTGTCATATATCAATGTTAATTATTACCCCAACTCTATGAATAAGCTCTCTATCATCTCTTTTATACTGATGAATAAAACTGAGGAATTATCTATTTTATAGATAGGAGCACTGAGGCCTAGGGAAGTATTGATTAAAAAAAAAAAAGTCCAAAGACACCCACCAAGTAAAGGAGAAGACCTGGCCTCTAAAGCCCCTTGATTATCTACTTTGCCTTATTAAAAAGGCGTTCCCTGCTTCCTTAGTCAACTCAGATCCTGTCCCCTCCTTCATCTTCTAAAACTTTTGGACATCATAATCTTTCTTTGTTTCTGTACAGCATGGTATCTTAAATAATATTTACAATAACTACTTATCTTTCTAGAAACACAAGTAATCAGGAATTGTACTTGGGTTAGAACTCTATTTCTATAGCTTTTGGTTGTGTGAGTTGGGTAATTATAATAGTTATCTAACCACTCTGTGCCAGAGTTTCTTTATTGATTAAATAGGGATAAAATATAGGGTTTGTGGAGCTGTTGTGTTAATTATATAAAGCAATACAAATAAAGCACTTAGTAAAGAAAACAGTATGTTATAAACACTTAATATCACTATTGCTAGTACTACTGTATCTACGACTACTACTTTTAATATTAGTTATTTCTGATGCTGTATAATATTCACCAGGTAATAAATTTAACCTGCTTCCTGAACCAAATACAGTAAAAATAATTTCAACAAACATACACTTAGAATCAAAAGTAATGCAAAGAAAATGAGCAATGTTTCTGAAATTGGTAGATGCCAACAATGCAACATAGAGGTACCATCTTTAGTCAGTATCTAAATTCAAGTAGAATTTATTAAATGGTATGTGAAGATCTGTATTAATTTGTTGACATTTACCAGCAATTCAGACCATTGCATATAAAATACTTGAGGACTTAACAAAATTCATTCTTTTTTAGAAATTCAAAGGTGCAAACCCCCTAAAAATTGACGTGCAGTAGTAAACAAATCCTAAAGTGCAAAAGATGTTTGATTTTTGATACAAAACTGTCTAAAAAAGTGTAAGCCACTCTGGACTTAGTGATTAACAAAACAATCAAAACATTAAGAACTGGGCTACACAAAAAACATGGATTTTAAAAAACTGTATTTACTTGAGATCTAATTCTTCAGTGAGGTTTACAAAGAGAGGATGGAAGTTGAATCTTCAAAATTACCCAAACTGTGATGACTTGAACACATTTATGAAAACTTTTGCTTAGGTACTGTATAAATAAACACTGTGTCTACAAGTATAATGTTTAGATTAAGGGAAATAAAATACATTCTTTTTGTTATAGAAGAAAAACCTTGACAGTATAATATAATGGTGGGGTGGATTTGACGGATTCAAGATGTGACTTTTTTTTTAAAACTTTTTCTTTTTTTGTTTTAAAAAAGTAGGAGTCTTTTCCTGTCAAGTATGTGTGCTAACTTCACCTGCATCATTGTTTAGCTGTGAAGTACTCCATCTAGTGCATCCACAGAACAAATACAGGCTTCCTATTTCAATGCTATCTTTAGTGAAGTCTTTTTTGTGAGGCTCCTTGCTAATTAGCTAGGCAATGTTGGACCCTGTGACCTAGCAGTCTAGTATTAGATGGGTGAGTTAATGCTGAAGGTAGGTGAAATATAAAAGAAAGAGAGGGGCCAACCTGATGAAGCTATCTTCTCTCAGCCATTCATCTGTGGAATTCCAAATTTCAGCTGACCTGTGGTCACTTGAACTAGCAAAGAGATTATGGCATAAAGATTAATTTGAAGGTGATCATGGGAACACAGGCCAGTGCTATGACTCCAGCTGAGTAAAGACAAAAGAGGTCAACGTTAAGAGGGAAGATAGGTAGGGAGAGCGAAGGGTGGGTAGGGTGTATAAAGAAGCAGACTGAATGACACCATGTGCCAGTGATGAGAATATGAGCTACAAATAGAGGACAAAAAACCAAAATCCAGTAAAAACCAAACAAATTGAACTATTTTAACTCATAATAGTGGGACATTTTACTTTTCTTTATGAATTCCATGCTCTTTCCATTTGGAATACTTGTTCTCAAAATAAAAGCATTTTTCATAACTTTCTTCCAATCTCCTTATTCCTTCTGCCCAGACTGACTTCTTTTACTTCATCTGGGCAAATCTGTCTTATATTTCATTTCATAGCTTGTGTCACTTCTTTTCTGAAGCTTTCCATGATCTCTCTCACCAAATTAATTCTTCCCTCCTCTTTGATCCCATAACACTTTTAAAAAACCCCCAAAAATCTGAAGTATATTTGTTTACAATATTGTGTTAGTTTCAGGTGTAGAGCAAAGTGATTCAGTTTTATATATATATTTCAGATTCTTTTCCATTATAGGTTATCACAAGATGTTGAATATAATTCTTTGTGTTATACAGAGAATCCTTGTTGCTTATCAATTTTATATATAGTAGTGTCTGTTAATTCCATACTCCTAATTTATCCCTCTTCCCCCCTCCATTTCCCCTTTGGTAACCGTAAGTTTGTTTTTGAAGTCTGTGAATCTGTTTCCGTTCTGTAAATAAATTCATTTGTATTATTTTTAGATTCCACATATAAGTGGTATACTTGTCTTTTCTGTTTGATTTACTTCACTTAGAATGATAACCTCTAGGTCCATTCATGTTGCTGCAAATGACATTATTTCATTCTGTTATGGCTGAGTAATATTCCATTGTGTGTGTGTGTGTGTGTGTGTGTGTGTATGCGTGCCATATCTTCTTAAACCAATCATCTGTTGATGGGCACTTGGGTTATTTCCATGTCTTGGCTATTGTAAATAGTGCTACTATGAACACTGGGGTGCACGTATCTTTTCGAATTAGAGTTTTCATCTTTTCTGGATATATGCCCAGAAGTGGGATTACTGGATTATATAGTAACTCTATTTTTAGTTTTGTAAGGAACCTCCATACTGTTCTCCATAGTGGCTGCACCAATTTACATTCCCACCAATAGTGCAGGAGGGTTCCCTTTTCCCCATACGCTCTCCAGCATTATTTTTAGACTTTTTGATGATGGCCATTCTGACCCATGTGAGGTGATACCTCATTGTGGTTTTGATTTGTATTTCTCTAATAATTAGCGATGTTGAGCATCTTTTCATGTGCCTGTTGACCATCTCTATGTCTTCTTTGGAGAAATATCTACTTAAGTCTTCTGCCCTTTTTTTTTGGGGGGGGGGCGGTACGTGGGCATCTCACTGTTGTGGCCTCTCCCGTTGCACAGCACAGGCTCCAGACGCGCAGGCTCAGCAGACATGGCTCACAGGCCCAGCTGCTCCGCGGCATGTGGGATCTTCCCGGACCGGGGCATGAACCTGTGTCCCCTGCATTGGTAGGCAGACTCTCAACCACTGCGCCACCAGGGAAGCCCATCTGCCCATTTTTTGATTGTTTTCTCTTCCAATATTGAGTTGTATGAGCTGTTTGTATGTTTTGGCTATTAACCCATTGTTAGTCACATTGTTTGCAAA
This sequence comes from Mesoplodon bidens, assembly GCF_964165515.1. Lineage (NCBI taxonomy): Eukaryota > Metazoa > Chordata > Mammalia > Artiodactyla > Ziphiidae > Mesoplodon > Mesoplodon bidens. The sequence goes on from NC_138166.1 coordinate 27,329,145, forward strand.
TATTTTCTTCCATTCCATAGGTTTTCATTTTGTTGATGGTTTCCTTTGCTGTGCAAAAGCTATTAAGTTCGATTAGGTTCCGCCTGTTTATTTTTGCTTTTAATTCTTTTGCCTTGGGACACTGATCTAAGAAAATATTGCTATAATTTATGTCAGAGAATGTTTTGCTTATGTTCTCTTCTAGGAGTTTTATGGTGTCATGTCTTATATTTAGGTCTTTAAACCATTTTGAGTTTATTTTTGTATACAGTGTGAGGGAGTGTTCTAGAAAAGGAAATAAAAGGTGTCCAAATTGGAAAGGAAGAGGTAAAACTGTTGTTATATGCAGATGACATGATACTCTATACAGAAAACCTTAAACACGACACATTAAAAACTATTAGAATTAATAAATGAATTTAGCAAGGTAGCAGGATACAAGATTAATATACAGAAATCTGTTGCATTTCTTTATACTAACAATTAATATGAGAAAGTAAAAAAATCCCATTTAAAATTCAGGTCAAAAAATAAAATACCTACGAATAAACCTAACCAAGGAGCTGAAAGACCTACATGCTGACAACTATAAAACATTGATAATGGAAACCGACAATGATTCAAAGAAATGGAGAGATATCCCATGCTCTTGGATTGGAAGATTAATATTGTTAAAATGGCCATACTACCTTAAGCAATCTACAGATTTAATGTGATCCCTATCAAATTACCCATGACATTTTTCACGGAACTGCAACAAATAATCCTAAAACTTATATGGAACCACAAAAGACCCAGAATTGCAAAAGCAATCCTGAGGAAAACAAAGCTGGAGGAATAACCCTCTCAGACTTCAGACAACACTACAAAGCTACAGTAATCAGAACAGCATGGTATTGGCACAAAAACAGACATGTAGATCAATGGAACAGAATAGATAGCCCAGGAATAAATCCACACACCTATGATTAATCTTCAAAAAAGGAGGCAAGAATATGCAATGGAGAAAAGACAGTCTCTTCAGCAAATGGTGTTGGGAAAGCTGGCCAGCCCCAGAGCACTTTTATTATGAGTTTGCATTTGGCACTCATCACAGTGTAACCTGATTCTTTCCTGCAACAATATAAAGAGATCCTTTCCTGTGTCAGTCATCATGCTAGGCACTGAGGGCAGAGATAAATTAGATACAAACCCTGCCTTCAAGGAGCTCTCAGTCTAGAAAAGGTGACAGGGCTGTAAACAAAGAAGTTACACTCTTGTGATAAGTGTGGCAATAAAAATTGTATACAAGGCACAGATTCAGTGCAGAGAAGATGGTTAGTTCAATGTAAGAATGGGAGGATCTGGAAAGCTTGGCCAGATAAGATGATGGTAAGTCATATTACAATCTGTTTTCTTTATTTCATTGGGAGCTCTTGAGGACAAGGGTTATGCCACATTCATGTTAGCGTCCTCATCACCCACCAGTGCTTAGCACATAGCAGGTAGACAAGACCTATTAGTAGAATTTAATAGAAAGGGTAGGAATCCAGTTCTCAATAACAAAATGTCTAAAAGCCCAAGTAGGAGAGCTTTGAAGTTGGTGAGCATGTCCACATGCTGGGAGTGTGGTTTACCCCAATTTCACAGAGTCAGAAGTTCCTCTGCACAGGATCCATCCTGATCTCTCCCTGTATACTTCTTTATTATCAGCTGGGTCTTGGTGCTCCAGCCGGGTGTCAGGTCTGTGCTTCTGAGGTGAGAGAGCCGAGTTCAGGACACTGGTCCACCAGAGACCTCCTGGCTCCAAGTAATATCAAACGGCGAAAGCTCTCAAAGAGATGTCCATCTCAATGCTAAGACCCAGCTCCACTCAACGACCAGCAAGCTACAGTGCTGGACAACCTATGCCAAACAACTAGCAAGACAGGAACACAACCCCACCCATTAGCAGAGAGGCTGCCTAAAATCATAATAAGTTCACAGACACTCCAAAACACACCACCAGATGTGGTCCTGCCCATTAGAAAGACAAGATACAGCCTCATCCACCAGAAAACAGGCACCAGTCACCTTCACCAGGAAGCCTACAAAACCCACTGAACCAACCTTACCCTCTGGGGGCAGACACCAAAAACAACAGGAACTATGAACCTGCAACCTGCGAAAAGGAGACCCCAAACACAGTAAGTGAAGCAAAATGAGAAGACAGAGAAACACACAGCAGATGAAGGAGCAAGGTAAAAACCCAGCAGACCAAACAAATGAAGAGGAAATAGGCAGTCTACCCGAAAAGGAATTCAGAGTAATGATAGTAAAGATGATCCAAAATCTGGGAAATACAATGGAGAAAATACAGGAAATGTTTAGCAAGGACCTAGAAGAACTAAAGAGCAAAAAAACAATGATGAACAACACAATAAATGAAATTAAAAATTCTCTAGAAGGAAACAATAGCAGAATAACTGAGAAAGAAGAACGGATAAGTGAACTGGAAGATAAAATAGTGGAAAAAAATAACTCACAGCAGAATAAAGAAAAAAGAATGTAAAGAATTGAGGACAGTCTCAGATACCTCTGGGACAACATTAAATGGACCAACATTCGAATTACAGGGGTCCCAGAAGAAGAAGACAAAAAGAAAGGGACTGAGAAAATATCCGAAGAGATTATAGTTGAAAACTTCCCTAATATGGGAAAGGAAATAGTCAATCAAGTCCAGGAAGCGCAAAAAGTCCCATGCACAATAAATCCAAGGAGAAACATGCCAAGACATATTAATCAAACTATCAAAAATTAAATACAAAGAAAAAATATTAAAAGCAGCAAGGGAAAAGCAACAAATAACATACAAGGGAATCCCCATAAGGTTAACAGCTGATCTATCAGCAGAAACTCTGCCAGAAGGGAGGGGCAGGACATATTTAAAGTGATGAAAGGGAAAAAGCTACAAACAAGATAACTCTACTCAGCAAGGATCTCCTTCAGATTAAACGGAGAAATTAAAACCTGTATAGACAAGCAAAAGCTAAGAGAATTCAGCACCACCAGACCAGGTCTACAACAAATGCTAAGGGAACTTCTCTAGGCAGGAAACACAAGAGAAGGAAAAGACCTACAATAACAAACTAAAAACAATTAAGAAAATGGTAACAGGAACATACATATTGATAACTACCTTAAATGTAAATGGATTAAATGCTCCAACCAAAAGACATAGACTGGCTGAATGGATACAAAAACAAGACCCATATATATGCTGTCTACAAGAGACCCGCTTCAGACCTAGGGACACATACAAACTAAAAGTGAGGGGATGGAAAAAGATATTCCATGCAAATGGAAATCAAAAGAAAGCTGGAGTAGCAATTCTCATATCAGACAAAATAGACTTTAAAATAAAGACGATTACAAGAGACAAAGAAGGACACTACATAATGATCAAGGGATCAATCCAGAATGAAGATATAACCATTGTAAATATTTATGCACCCAACACAGGAGCACCTCAATACATAAGGCAAATGTGAACAGCCATAAAAGGGGAAACTGACAGAAACACAACCATAGTAGGGGACTTTAACACCCCACTTTCACCAATGGACAGATCATCCAAAATGAAAATAAATAAATAAACACAAGCTTTAAATGATACATTAAACAAGATGGACTTAATTGATATTTATAGGACATTCCATCCAAAAACAACAGAATACACATTCTTCTCAAATGCTCATGGAACATTCTCCAGGATAGATCATATCTTGGGTCACAAATCAAGCCTTGGTAAATTTAAGAAAACTGAAATCATATCAAGTATCTTTCCCAACCACAATGCTATGAGATTAGATATCAATTACAGGAAAAAATCTGTAAAAAAATACAAACACATGGAGGCTAAACAATACACTACTAAATAACCAAGAGATCACTGAAGAAATCAAAGAGGAAATTAAAAAATACCTAGAAACAAATGACAATGAAAACATGATGACCCAAAACCTACGGGATGCAGCAAAAGCAGTTCTAAGAGGGAAGTTTATAGCGTTACAATCCTACCTCAAGAATCATCTCAAATAGACAACCTAACCTTACAGCTAAAGCAATTAGAGAAAGAAGAACAAAAAACCATTCAAAGTTAGCAGAAGGAAAGAAATCATAAAGATCAGATCAGAAATCAGTGAAAAAGAAATGAAGGAAACAATAGCAAAGATCAATAAAACTAAAAGCTTGTTCTTTGAGAGGATAAACAAAATTGATAAACCATTAGCCAGATTCATCAAGAAAAAAAGGGAGAAGACTCAAATCAATAGAATTAGAAATGAAAAAGGAGAAGTAACAACTGACACTGCAGAAATACAAAGGATCATGAGACATTACTACAAGCAACTATATGCCAACAAAATGGACAACCTGGAAGAAATCGACAAATTCTAAGAAAAGCACAACGTTCTGAGACTGAACTGGGAAGAAACAGAAAGTATAAACAGACCAATCACAAGCACTGAAATTGATACTGTGATTAAAAATCTTCCAACAAACAAAAGCCCAGGACCAGATGGCTTCACAGGTGAATTCTATCAAACATTTAGAGAAGAGCTAACACCTATATTCTCAAACTCTTCCAAAATACAGCAAAGGGAGGAATACTCCCAAACTCATTCTACGAGGCCACCATCACCCTGATACAAAAACCAAAGATGTCTCAAAAAAGGAAAACTACAGAACAATATCACAGATGAACATAGACGCAAAAATATTCAACAAAATACTAGCAAGCAGAATCCGACAGCACATTAAAAGGATCATACACCATAATCAAGTGGGGGTTATCCTAGGAATGCAAGGGTTCTTCAATATACGCACATCAATCAATGTGATACCCCATATTAACAAAATGAAGGATAAAAACCATATGATCATCTCAATAGATGCAGAAAAAGCTTTTGACAAAATTCAACACCCATTTATGATAAAAACTCTCCAGAAAGTGAGCATAGAGAGAACCTACCTCAACGTATTAAAGGCCATATACAACAAACACAAACCAAACGTCAGTCTCAATGGTGGAAAACTGAAATCATTTCCTCCAAGATCAGGAACAAGACAAGGATGTCCACTCTCACCACTATTATTCAACATAGTTTTGGAGGTCCTAGCCATGGCGATCAGAGAAGAAAAAGAAATACAAACTGGAAAAGAAGTAAAGCTCTCACTATTTGCAGATGACATGATCATATACATAGAGAATCCTAAAGATGCTACCAGAAAACTACTGGAGCTAATCAATGAATCTGGTTGCAGGATACAAAATTAATGCACAGAAATCTCTTCCATTCCTATACACTAATATTGAAAAACCTGAAAGAGAAATTAAGGAAACACTCCCATTTACCACTGCAACAAAAAGAATAAAACACCTAGGAATAAACTTACCTAAGGACACAAAAGATCTGTATGCAGAAAACTATAAGCCACTGATTAATTTCTTTAGAAGTTAAAGATGATACAAACAGATGGAAAGACATACCATGTTCTTGGATTGGAAGAATGAACACTGTGAAAATGACTATTCTACCCAAAGCAATCTACTGATTCAATGCATCCCTATCAAACTACCAATGGCATTTTTCACAGAAGTAGAACAAAAAATCTTAAAATTTGTATGGAGACACAGAAGACCCCGAATAGCCAAAGAAATCTTGAGAAAGAAAAACGGAGCTGGAGGAATCAGGCTCCCAGCCTTCAGACTATACTACAAAGCTACAGTAATCAAGACAATATGGTTCTGGCACAAAAACAGAAATATAGATCAATGCAACAGGATGGAAAGCTCAGAGATAAACACACACAGATATGGTCACCTTATTTTTTATAAAGGAGGCAAAAATATACAATGGAGAAAAGACAGCCTCTTAAATAAATGGTGCTGGGAAAACTGGACAGCTACATGTAAAAGAATGAAATTAGAACACTCCCTTACAGCATACACAAAAATAAACTCAAAACGGATTAAAGACCTAAATGTAAGGCCAGACACTATAAAACTCTTAGAGGAAAACATAGGCAGAACACTCTATGACATCAATCACAGCAAGATCCTTTTTGAGCCACCTCTTAGAATAATGGAAATAAAAACAAAAATAGACAAATGGGACCTAATGAAACTTAAAAGTTTTTGCACAGCAAAGGAAACCATAAACAAGACGAAAAGACAACCCTCAGGACTTCCCTGGTGGCGCAGTGGTTGAGAGTCCGCCAGCCGACGCAGGGGACACGGGTTTGTGCCCCGGTCCGGGAGGATCCCACATGCCACGGAGTGGCTGGGCCCGTGCGCCATGGCTGCTGAGCCTGTGCATCCAGAGCCTGTGCTCCGCAACGGGAGAGGCCACAACAGTGAGAGGCCCACGTACCACAAAAAAAAAAAAGACAACCATCAGAATGGGAGAAAATATTTGCAAATGAAGCAACTTACAAAGGATTAATCTCCAAAATTTAGCTCATATGTATCAGGAAACCAAACAGCTCATGTAGCTCATACATGTCAGGAAACCAAATAACCCAATCCAAAAATGGGAAGAAGACCCAAATAGACATTTCTCCAAAGAAGATATATAGATTGCCAACAAACACATGAAAGGATGCTCAACATCACTAATAATTAGAGAAACGCAAATCAAAACTACAATGAGGTATCACCTCACACCAGTCAGAATGGCCATTATCAAAAAATCTACAAACAATAAATGCTGGAAAGGGTGTGGAGAAAAGGGAACCCTCTTGCACTGTTGGTGGGAATGTAAGTTGATACAGCCACTATGGAGAACAGTACAGAGGTTCCTTAAAAAAATAAAAATAGAACTACCATACGACCCAGCAATCCCACTACTGGGCATATACCCTGAGAAAACTATAATTCAAAAAGAGTCATGTACCACATGTTCACTGCAGCTCTATTTACAATAGCCAGAACATGAAAGCAACCTAAGTGCCCATCAACAGATGAATGGATAAAGAAGATGTGGCACGTAGATACAATGGAATATTACTCAGCCATAAAAAGAAACGAAATTGAGTTATTTGTAGTGAGGTGGATGGACCTAGAGTCTGTTATACAGAGTGAAGTAAGTCAGAAAGAGAAAAACAAATACTGTATGCTAACACAAATACATGGAATCTGAAAAAAAAAAAAAAAGGTTCTGAAGAACCTAGGGGCAGGACAGGAATAAAGATGCAGCAGTAGAAAATGGACTTGAGGACATAGGGAGGGGGAAGTGTAAGGTGGGATGAAGTGAGAGAGTGGCATGGACATATATACACTGCCAAATGTAAAAGAGATAGCTAGTGGAAAGCAGCCACATACCACAGGGAGATCAGCTCAGTGATTTGTGACCACCTAGAGGGGTGGGATAGGGAGGGAGGGTGGGATAGGGAGGGAGGGTGGGAGGGAGATGCAAGTGGGAGGAGATATGGCGATATATGTATAAGTGATTCACTTTGTTATAAAGCAGAAAGTAACACACCATTGTAAAGCAATTATACTCCAAAAAAGATGTTAAAAAATAAAATAAAAGCCCAAATCCTTTATATTCAAAATCCTTTTTTTTTTTTTAGTTTAGTTTGATTTGGTACCTCTGCCTCTGCCTGTGTGTGCTTGCATGTTTGAAATGAAAACCAAGCTGTCTTCTTTGGTCAGGTTGACTGTGAAAATGGCCATACTATATGAGGCACCATTTCTGTGGCTTCTTTCTCTCTTTCATGTATAGGTCCTCTTAGTATATTAACTTTAAAAAGTATGTTTATTTAATTACTTTAATTAAAGTAATTAAATTATTGTTTAATTAAAAAATTGTCACAAATCAAACTAATAGGATTTTGCAGACTTTTCGAAAAATGTTTTCTTCTTTATGGAAACATGTATTTTGCAAACATTAACATTGACTTTAAATAATTATTACAAACAAAATTAAAATAAAAAGCATGATGTCTTTGGCATTAGGCCAATTTATCTCTAACACATTTTAACATTGATGTTGAATCCAATTTGTTACGTGTGTCTTTTAAACCATGAAACCTGATAGATTTCCATTAAAGTGAACACAGATTGTGTTTAAAAAATTAACTCATAAAACAAAGATTTGTTTGCATATTAAGCATATTAATAAAATGCTTACTTATGACCTTCAGGATAGGCAATTTCAATAATAATTATCAGGCGTCTTTGTAGATCCAGAATGAAACCAAACTGATTATGATAATGACACACTATAGAATTTCATCCCCACATTTGCTTTTTAAGTATGGCACAAAATAACAGTATTTAATTTAAAGGGCATTAAATTCACATCATCTCCATAAGTATAGAGCCCAGTTTACAGATGACTACAATGAAGAAATCTGCTAGCAACCTGACTTTGGTTCTCAACCTTTTCTAAACTTATGTTCCTTGACACTATACGCTACATGGAATAGTAAAGACATCTGAATTCAAATATTTTGAAGAAATGTGTATTTAGCAACTGAATACATGCTAAAAGGAATAATTTACAGCAGCAGTTTCATTACATTTTTCTCTCCAGTTTTCTAGTTCCCATCTGAAATGCAATGATAAATACAGATATGGAACATATTTACTACCTGGCAAAAAACATGCTGATTGAATGGGCACACAGCTTCTGCCCTTAAATAGCACATAAGCCACCTTGTTACCTATGTGGGAAAATCTTGCATTTTAGGATGATGTTGAACACACTGAAATGGAGTACCTATAAAAAGTTGCATTTTACACTGTCCTTCCTCTTCTTTTCAAAATTATGTACATCTCTTTTGCCTAATGTGTAGGTAGCAAAAATATTAAACACATACCACTGAAAATCACTAAATAATACATAAAATGTAGCAGTAAGTGTACATTTACATTTTGCGTTTGATTTCAAATGGGCCATAATTTCTCTGCTGTGCTGTACCTTTTTCCTATTTTAAGATTGCTGTAATAATCTGTTCAAGGTCACATGAGTCTCTTAACAAAGTTTCAACTCTGATGATACATGCATAAGCCAAAGTCTATTGGAACTGAATTAAATGGGACATTCATTACTTTTTGTGCAAACTGCCCACCTCAGTACACATTGGCAGAAGATTATGACTGTAATAAGACTTATTTACCTGCATGTTATATCTATAATTTTCTTCGAAAACTCAGACCTGATGATTTATAAAGACATGTCAGTGGATTTGCTTTTGTTTCTGTTAGTTGAAATCTACACATTCTCTCTATGGGTATTTCATAATGCTAAACAAAATGCATTCAGATATTGGAAGGCACCCCTGAAGTTATACAATCTCTACCCCTTCAAATCCTTTATTTTTGAGGACTAATTAGAAATGATACTTCTGTTATTGCAAATAAATGTTTCAGTTGCAAATTTAGAATAAAATGCAACACTGAATTTTAGTAAAGATAATCTATGAGAAATTTTTAAATGACCTATTTTTGGAGCACTCTTGGTTCTTTGATTTATATCTCAAACATTTTTTTTTTCCTCTACAGGAGTCTGTCCTTCAAATAATTTAAAATTCAGCTACGATTTGAGGATGTACTTCTAAAAGTAACACTGTATTAATCACTGGAGCCTAAAATTGAATGTAGAATATTTTTAGGCTCCCATTTGAAACAAACGTAAAAAAATCATTTATTCAAAGTAATGATTAAAACTGAAACATGAGCTTCCATCTGTGAAACATTTCAGCTGATAGAGAATTTTTAAAGAATTCACTGTAGTCTGAGGTGAGAAATTAATGCTGAGTTAATTAGAATCCCAAGACAGCTAGAGTTAGAATTTCAATGCTGCTTTCATTAATTAGCAATAAGATGCTTCCTTTGCATTTTTGTGCGTGACGAAGGACCCAGAGAGGGATTCTTGGAAAGATGAGTGCAGTGCAAAAGAAACTGCATTGCAATGCTGAAGGTCTTATACATCTTGAAGTCAATGATTCTCAAAGAATCATCTTAGGACAATGAAGCAGGCAAGCCCTTAATTAATAATCTTTTATCTTATTTTATAAGTTGTTGCAGGAGACAAAGAGCTTTACATGTTTTAAGTGTGAGCCGTGTCCTGGAAAATAGTTTGTATAAAAGTCACTCCCACTGACCTGAAAAGAGTCATGTGTTCCTTAGACAGATAATTGTCTTAAACAAGGTGAGATAAGAGGCAGCTGATAAAAATGTAAACAGAGTTGGGAAATTTGCTTTTAGGAGGTTGTTCTGAGTATTACTGATCTCCCTCTTCTCAAAAAAATTAAGTGACAGATAAAATTCCAAATGGAGTCACGAGAGAGAGTTTTTATGTCTCAAATATCAGGCAGGAATACAAGCGCAGAATTAAGACATTTTCTATTAACATTAAATTAAACCAATGCTTACTAGTTGCATGAAATATGCAGTTCCTTTTCTCTTTGTTGATCCATTAGGTACAAGAAAATGCATTTACAAATCTATTTCTTTCTTCTCTTTTTTTTCCGGTTAAATGCTCTGTTTTTCTAAGAACATTATGCAGGTTCTAATTAATTTAGATAATATTTGAAGAAGGGAAAGTGTTTTTTTTTAATTCCTCAGAGAAATAAAGCATAATTTATATCCAGATTTTAGGAATTAGTTGTTAATGATGTATATATGTTTCTAGGACAATATTGGTTATTCCTCTTGCAAAACTGAAAACGTTTTAAAAAAAGCAGCACACAATTGGAGTTTTTAAAAACAAAAACTACATAGCACAATAATTGTAAGACAAAAACCTACTCTAGCTTAGAAAAGAGCTAATTTTTTCTGCATATTTGTCATGGTACATTTAAATTATAGTTTTAATAAAATACATCTTTAGATCAAAGCTGGAAGAAGACATCAGTAGTAGATCAGTGTATTCCATTTTTCTTCTGGATGATGGATGGTTTATGTTTTTCATATTTCCACAGACCGTTTAATTCAGTATCATTTTACTCCTCCTGTATATATAAACACGAGTGCTGGTAGACAAAAAATATCCTTGAATCCAACAGTGTTTTGGAATATTCATCAGCTTAGTAAATCCATGCAGTTTAAAACTTCTAGTTCAATAAAATGGCTTTGCTGATGCAGTTTTTCTTCTTTAGATGGCAACATGGCAAATGACATTTTTATTTCTCAGGCAGAGAAGAAAGCGAAACCTGTATAGTGAAATCTCATAGGAAATATTAAGTCACTAGTGTGAACATCTGCATTCACCTGACCTCTAAAAGTGTTGGTATTAGGAAGAAAGCCTGTTAGTAAAGTTACTCATGGACTTAACTTATAATTGGTGGAATTCAGGTGCACTTCCCACCATTGTAAACATCCACATAATGCCATGAAAAAAGTTCATGTATATTGCATTTTTTCCAGTTATTGTCTAGGCAAGTTTCTACTTGTTTGAGGTTTCTAGAGGTAATGCAGCTCAGACACTCCTGGGTGCCCTCTCAAATTCGTGGGTCCTCCTGTTTCTACCTTTCTTATTTTCCTGTAAGTGCTTCCATTTGTTACTGTTCCCTTGGGTATGTCCTGGCCTTTGCCGTCGCTGTTTTCGGTCCCTTTTCCAAACTTGTTCGCAGAACTCATCCATTGTGTTCAGATTGGGGTGGCTGATTAGTTGCATGAAGTCTCTGTACCAGACCTTCTGGCTAGGTGTCATGCTGTTGGAAATTTCTTTGGTCTTAGAGCCATCTCCATCGTCATCTTTATGAAGAAGTTCTTCCAAATGCTCTGTGTCGATGACTTCCAGGGTCACTTTAAGAAGGGTTTGCATGAATCCGTGTTCCACGGCATGACAGAGGTAATTGCCTGAATCCTTGCGCTGCAGACTACGCAATAGAAGGCCTTGTTCGGTCCTGATGATATGATCATCCACTCTGATCTAGCAAAAGAAAAGATGTAGTAAAATCATACATATTTACAAGAAATATAGGCTCCAAACTCTGTCTCAGCAAAAATTTAGGCTGTGTACTGAGACACATTTTCATAGTTAATAAAATTTCTAGTTTAAGAGAAATGATAGCATTTTCCTATCAGGGAAAAGAGTTATAAATTTCTTCCAATTGTTTTTAAGAAGTATTGCAAAATATTGCTGTCTATTGTCTTAATAGAATTTCTCATAATAATTTAAAGTGATCAAGATAATGGGATGAAAGGACAAAGATATACTTTATAAATTTGAAATAAGCTATATAAATATAGGAGAAAGTTAACATTGAATATTGTAATTGGAAATACAGAAACATGATACTAGAAAGCAATGCATTAGAATAATAAGGTTTGAAAAACAGAAGAAGTTCAGCAGTTGAGCAACCAGAAAAAACACGGGATTGCATGCTTACTTAGTTATTCAGTTTCCTAAGTCTTAGATGTGACATGAAGATAGGCTATTCAATGTCTAATCTCACTTTTATTTTGAATACAGTTTACAAAAGAGATCTCTGGAAGCCAAAGCTGGTAATATATAAAATCAACCTTAACATTTATATGATGTGATCACATGTTTGAAGACTGCTTCAACTGTCAAAGGAGATAACGGAAGGACTTTTACTTCTACATTCAGATTATGTTTGTAAAATTGTCTGCACACTGTACACTCACAAATCACCTACATACTATGGTTACCCTATTTAATGCTTTTTAAGAAGTTTTAAAGGCTCAGAGTCCTCACTGAGATTTTCTATGTATATATTTTTTAAAATTTTACAGAGGAATAAATGGATCCATTGAGTAGGAAGATTTGTGTAAAACTACATGCACAGTTCACATCAGAGTTCATAACTGGACCTCAGATCCTTTATCCAAAATCTACTGCTCCTTTCCCTTAACTGCCCCTTCCCATTTGAGAAGGAAGTTAATGGAGAAAGGAAAACATGTTTGGAGAGAATTAATTGAACAAAAGTTAAAATTAGTAGAAGGATTAGATTTTTTTCTTGTATATGTAGATAACATAATTGTTTTGTAGATAACTCCAGAAAGAAAAAAGAAGTCTAAAATATATCCGCAAACAACTTCTGAGACAAAACTCTTACCAGTTCACCTTTGTTTCTCTAATTCCTATCACAAAGCCTGTCATAAAATCAGCCTTCAATTAATACTTGTTTAATGAATGAGTACTAGTATGTTAAGAAAAGAATAAATATTCACAGTACTTTTTTTCCCCTCTCAAGTCAACCATGCTGGGATCTCTTAACGGCATATGTCATATAGAATTAATCCAGTCAGTTTCTTTCCTATACCTCTTCTTTTCGCTCTTCATTTCGCCTCTGGAATTGCCAATAGACCAGAGCTCGCTGTGATTTTGGACTGCATTCCAGGAACGTGCTACTATTTTCTACTCCATAGATGATTCTTTCTTCAAAGCTGTGGCCATGGTGATTATCTGGCCGGTGATGAGGAAATGAAATGAGAAAATGTTAGAGAAGTAAACTCAACTTTCCAAAGTATTTATTCAGAAATTCAGGAGATGAATTTGTTGCCAAGTTGGAAGTCTTTTCCAATTTGATTGAAGATAGCAGAAATGACAAGGTTTCAGAATTCAAGTGTCTACTGAATAGACTAATTATTTCGGTATGGGTTATATAAAGCATATACAGAGATTTGTCTACCAGAAAATAGCATTACATTAACAAAATCAGTCATGTGTGCAGTATAACTATACATTTATATGCCATGATAATACTCTCCAAGATATTATTTTCATTGTAAAACTCTATGCCCTAATGGTGCCAGTGAATTTCTGCCACAATTCTCCAGCAGAAAAGTTATTCGATTGGGTTTTTGGAAATAAGAGTCCATTTCTGAGAACTTAATTTTGCCTTTTTGTGTTTGTTTTTCATCTATAAAATTAAATTTACCAGCCAGTAATATTTATCTAGTATTTTACAGAAGGTAGAGTTCAGGAAGTTTATACTCCCCACCAACAACCCTTAAATAATCCACAAGTTTGATCTGAAGATCAATTGGTGTGAAATGTTTGGGATGGTTCAGAAGAAAGATGCACAATTATAATGCAATGTGGTTTCAATTGTCCTTATTTTAAAATGACACATCTTTTATTATTTTCAAGAATTAGGTTAAAGAATACGGCAAGAGTATATAATAAAATGCAGCAATAGAAATTCTGTTTCCTGATTAAGTTTCTATTATTTTACCCTTTATGTAACCTCCTTCAATGTGGTAAATGAAACACAGTTAAGATCAAAAGTACACCACGGGGCGTCTAGGTAAAACTCATTTAGAGAAAAAAAACTCCTTATTTTGTTTAATCCTGTTTCCATTATGACATCCTGTACAATCTGGAACTCATTAAATTAATTTAGAAAATAATAAATATATTTTCACATGCATAGAAGGCTGACAGTGTAGACAGATGAAAAATTTTTGCTTTCTTCTTCAAACTCAGCTAGATTTTTAATTAAAAAAATGTTTCCCCCTTTTTTTGCATCACTTTGACAGTTTTACTCTTGTTATAACTATCTGAGTACTTCTGTCTGTCACAGACAGTATGATTTGCTCTAAGTTTAAAGCTTTCCAAAATCCTGCTTCCATCCAATTCCCGTACACAGCCTATGGCCATCATCTCCTATTCTCACCCTACCTATAGTCAACCTTCTGCCTGCATTTGCTATCTCCAGGGATGTCAATCCCAGTGTTTTTTCCTTTATTATTCTAGGTGTGAAACAAAACTCTTCTAATACTGGGAAGTATCTGTCTCTTTTTATTTAAAAGATCAATACTCTAGAAATAATAAAAAACAGGAAATGAGTGAAATGTAAAGAAACAATATTTAACTGATTCCAAGTCACAGTTTATTTCATGTTGGAAATATGTATATCTGTGTGTCAATATATACATACACTAGTGTTTTTCTTTTCCCTCTGAAATTATTAGTGTATCTTTGATTGAATAGATATGGCACATGTTGCTGTGCTAGTTTGCAAGACATCTGCTTCCTTGGATAGAGATGAATTGAGTGTCTATGTCCAACACGAGCTGGAAGATCTGCGATTCAGGAGCTACCATGAATAATTAGAAGCCTTGTCACAGAGGTCTTTAGAGTTTACATAAAATGCATTTTTTTCTGCTAATGGTTCTGCAGTTTAAACTTCTTTTGATTTAGAAATTATTTTACTTGTAATATTATGCAACCTTAAAAAAGGTGGAACTCTGCAATATGTAACAACATAGATGAAACTTGAAGACATGCTAAGTGAAATAAGCCAGTCACAGAAAAACACATAGTGCACGATTCCACTTAGATGAAGTATTTAAAGTAGTAAATACTCGTAGAAGCAGATAGTAGAATGGTGGTTGCTAGGGGTGGGGGGAAAGGGGAATGGAGAGTTGCTAGTCAATGGGTATAACATTTTAGTTATGCAAGATAAATGAGATCTTGAGATCTGCTATACAACATTATGCCTACAGTGAACAATACTTCAAATTTTATTAAGAGGGTGGATTTCATGTTGTGTTCTGACTCCAATAAAATAAAAACATAAAAAATATTTAATTAAAAAAAGAAATCCTATTACTTTTTGGAAGTAACTTTTCATTCAATATCTACATATTACTGAATCATCAGATATATGACAGCATGATAACACAGAAGAAAATCAGTTGGATCTAGAGACAAACAGTATGGTTATCCACCAGTATCTTCTGTCTTGCCAGCCATGCCTCTCAGGTCTAGTTTTCTTGTAGAAATTTATGATAATACTTGACTTGTCTCTCATCTAATTTGTCCAAGTTACTATAGATATCTATAGAAATCTAAGGTATAAATAAGTTATTGCTCTCAAACATAGAGATCTGTATAAATCCTTCAGTACATTAGTTGATACACAGATAAGAAAAGCAATGTAACTTGTATAAGAAATAATAGAGCTTAATATAAATGAAATTATCTATTAGGTACATTGTCAAAGAAGTCACTGTTTGTATTCTCAATTAAATTAATCATTCTAACTGATCCATAGAGAGCTTTCTGTCACCTCTAGAGTCTTGGGAAATCTGCTTAGTTTTTAGTTTCTCTCCAAGACCTCTGGTGACTGCAAATGTTTCCCAAAGCCCATTAAAGAAAAGAATTCTCTTAGTAGTAAATGTTTCTTGAATTTAAGAAATATTCATGTTACTTATCTATAGTAGAATCTAATAAATTTATACCAAGTTGTTTTTGGTTTAATATAGCAATAGGCCATGGACTTCAAGAAATATCATGACATTCAGATACTTTCCCACCTGAATAAGATAAGAAGCACAACTGGTGAATTTGGTTCATTGTCTTGGTGCCTTAATAACTACTCTTGCCAATACCTTAAGGATTCATTCCCCTCTAAGTTGGCCCTTTCTTTCTCTCCTTTGTCGAAATTGAAAGCAAAATAAAATCTTCTAGTTAGTAAGCAGTGAAGCTAAAAGTCCTGTCATATTAACTATCAGTCTTAGTATGCAGAGGTACTACTCTCTTTCTTTGGTTTGAGAGTCTCCTACTGTATGTTCTGTTAGATTCTGCGACCATTGCCAAAAAATGGAAAAAAACTAAATATCTTCTGAATACACTTGTTTCTCCTAATTCCTCTGCAGTAGAATGTTTCTATCAGCAACTTTTAATTTAGGACCAGAACTTTCATTTAAAGTGGCCTCAGCCAAGCATTCATATATTTGGGTGCTTTGATGTCACACCCTGTAAACATTTTTTTTCTGTTAATTTCTCCACACCTGACACCTTATAAACAGATACTCAATAAATATCTTAGTTAATTTTTAGTTTTAAATTTATTTTTATACAATTCTTACCAGTTACACTCCATTTACAGTTACTACCAAATATTGGCTATATTCCCCATGTTGTACAATATATCCTTCAGCTGATCTTACACCCAATAGACTACTGGAAGGCACTCAGTAAATATCCATTCCCTTTTCTGACCCTTCTATCCCAACCACTTGAGTAAATTTTGTACAACATAGGAAACATTAGGGGTCTAATAACAATATGTTTTTCTCTCTCTTCTTCTCTCCCTCCTTTCTTCCCCCCATGCCCCTTTACCCCCATCTCTGTCTCGTTCTTCCCCTTTCTCTCAAAATTTTTTTTTAACAAACAGGAACAACATTTTGATTCTTGACTTCTAAACTTATTAGATTTTCAATTTTTTTGGATGCCAAATACACTATCATTTTGACTGTTATTAAAGCAAATAGCTCTGCATAGAAATGGTGGGGTAGAATATAGCTGCACTGTAAGTATTTTTCAGAGCATATACTGTTGAACTCATAAATACACAATATAAATCAAAAGCTCACCTGAGAAAACATTGTTGATTAAAGATTTCCTGAAGGACATGAAATCTTGCACATACAGATAAATCTAATCTAAAATCTCTCTCTGGATTATAGTTGAACCAAGAGCAGTTTACATGAAACACATTGTGTTAACCCCATGATATAATTGATTTTATTGAATCCTGTTGAGTGGGGTCCCTCTTATCTATGTTGAGGGAACCCATAAGCAATACTCTATGGATTCGCTCACTGTGTTTATGTCCCAATGTTGCTGACTATGGTGTTCATCTTTGGGAAATTTTTCTAATGTTAGTTTTTAGGAATTATTGAGATTCGCTTGAACAACTGAATTTTTTAATGAACTTTGTGACTCACCACTTGATCATATTTCTCCCCCCACATTGGCTGAAAAAACCCATTCGACAAATTTATGTCTTACCCTTACAACTTAGTAAATATGTTCTTGTCACATGTCTGGTTTTGTTCTCTGTCAGTATATCTGCTTTGCCTGTGTGACATTATTGCTGCCTTTATCCTATCTTTGCTTTTAATCAAACAATTGCAAATTGTCTGAAATATATTAGGTCACTTATCAATTACAGATAACATATACTTTTTATAATCCCCTTAAATATTTTTTGTTATTAAAATATATCTACATACAAATAATAGTACATTGCCTGGATACAGAGGTAGTCATAAATATGCGAGGTGATATTATTGTTATTGCTGTTCTTGTGATAGTTTCAACTGTTTATTCAAAAATTAAAATCCTTTACTGAGAAGCCCTAATAAGACAAATTATGAACTCCTTCCCAGCATCAATTCTGCTCTCTCATCTGTATCAAAAAAAAGTACTGCTTCTATGCTTTCAAAAAATCTCTTTTTACATGTATCTTTAGAGCACATGTAGTCTTATTTGTTACAATTTTTTATTAATCTGATTATCTCCCTCATACTTTGCGTTCCACAATTTGGGCACAAGGTAGTCGTAAACCCTTAGCTGATGTTTGCTAAATGGCAAATCCAGGTAACAATTTACTCTGCATTTAAAAGCTGAAATCTCATGTAACTTTGCCATTTTCAAGACACAGTTATCATAATTACCTAAATGATTAAGAGTTTAATCAATTAAAAATGGCATAGGGTTTATAACCCTCATTATGACAGAATACATTATTGCACTGTAAACATTTCAAGTCTTCTAAATTTGTTAAGTTTTATAATGTTAAAAGAGTTGACTTGAGATATGGTAGAAGATGATGATGACTAATCAAGTGTACTCCAAAATCAAAAATTTCAAATATGGGATAATAAGAGAAAGATATTTGAGAAATTATATGAATGTATTCTCATATCTCCAGGGACACCTATATCTCTAAACGATGTCTATGCCAATAAGTAATTTTTCCAGAAAGAAAGCAATCTCATTGTAATCAATTTAAAACTATTTTCATACTTAGAAAGCAATGATTTTGAATACAAACTTTTGTCATGAATATTACTAGTAGACAAGAAGGGTGAGTTGTTAAATTGGCATAATGAATTCTTATGGGTTGAAGTGAATAGTTAGAGCAAAATAATTGAGAACATTAAAATTATTTTTAAAGCATCACAGTGTGTTTGGATAACACATATTACAATATGTTGCAGCTGTTAATGACAAGAAATAATGTTTTTAAGGAAGCAATCTTCAATTAACCATTTCCTTTTTCAGTGGGATAATTTATGAAAATGAAATGAGGCTAATAAGGCAGAAAGAATGGGAGGAAAGAAAGAAGTTAAATAAATTGCTTCCTTTTGTAACAACAAAAAGTCAAGATACCCATCATTTGGCCAGAAATATCATGTTGCTAAAGGCCTTATTTAGTATTTGATTCTCTTCCAATATAGCAGAAACAGAAGGCATCACATTTCAGCTTTCCATTTATTTCACTCTCCATTTTAACCCCATAAATGTCTCCCAAGATTGAAATGCTAATAATGTAAAAAATCTTAGAAAATTTGATTTCATGTAGAAAAGACAGAGATAGGTGAGGTAGTGAACCATATATGATTTCAACTATTTGATCTCTGCTGTCATTTTTGATATTCTCCCCCTTTAGGTTATTAAAAAGCTGAATTTCATAAATAATGAAACAAGTTGGGAGAGGGAAAATAGTTGCAAATTATTTTAAGTATTTAGCAAATTCAATTAGTTGCCAAACTACATAAAGAGAAATCTAATTCCACTTGTTTTCATCACACTGTAATTTTAATAACTTACACTGTAAATTTTTTCCCAATATTATTCAATGTAAAAGGTCAAGCAAAGGAGGAAAGGAAATGTTGTCCACCAACTCATGGTGACACAGAAAGCTGGAGATATGCACTTCTTATTATAAACAACATTACTTAGATTTTTCTTACTGGATTCTAGATTATTTTCTCCAGAAATACAACAGGTACTTTATCAATAGAAGAGACTCCAATTTGACTTCAAGTGGATGAATAATAAATATCTCCTAAAGCAGCAGTAGCTGAAAAGGCATTTCATGGATGAATCAATAACTCTTGGGAAGCTATAAAATATTTAAAAATAAAAAAAGAAGACAAAAGTTTCATTCATCCTTAACATTCATCCTTGACATTCATGTGTATTTTGGGCCTGACTGAATACTAAGATGGTTAACAACTGATTTAATAATCTCATACTGTAGTGCACTTAACACAAATTTACAGCTATGTAACAGAGGTACTAGTTGTTTATTCATCAAAATAATGCTTAGTATAATATTTCTCCAGTGTTTTGTGTGATGCTTATACCAGCTAGTTTCTCAGTAAATGTTTGTTGCATGTGAGTTTGCATGCATACATGTGCTTAGAAATGTGTGCATATGTATTAAAGTCCATATGCTCAATATATCTATTTCTCAAGTGCAAAAAAGACTCAATTAATGAAACCTTAGAGAAAATTTAAACTTATAATTTATCAAATTGCTAAAATAAGTTTAAATTTTAAGCTATTTTGTTTTATGCCCTAAATTAAGATCTGTCTCTGGTGCTGGGAAATAATTATTAACCAGAATACAACACTTCGAATTTTACAATTCAAGGAGTTTCCAGCTTTCCTTGAATTCACAGATACCTGTGGATTTGTGTTTAAATGCTCTTGTCAGTGTATAGATAGGTAGATGGATAAACAGAGAGATATGACTAGGATATTTTAATTTTATTGTTCATAGGTAATTATTGTAGAGAGAATCGCTAGTATCTTATTTTTAAGGTATATATTGATTTAAAATACAAAAATTAAATTGACATGTTTTGAAGTTAACTATGAAGCCATTTTAATAACGTGCTTAATAATCTTGGGATATCAGAGGCTTCAATGCTTCTTAGTATAGGGAGGGCTGAAACTCAATTATTTTAAAAAGCAACACCAATATGAAGATATCTACTGTACTGTATAGTCTATATTAAATGTCTGATATGTTTTATTTTCATGACTTTATAGCAAATTCTTTACCAAGAAAACACATATAATTTACATGGCAGAGTAGAATTACCATGGGAATTTACACCTTTAAAAATAAGGAAACATGAACTTTAATGTTCAATTTACATTTTCCCAAGAGATATGATAGATGATGGAAAAGACCCATTTGCTGAAGTAGAAACCTTCCATAAACAATAATAAAAATACCATCTTGTATTTTATTTAATATGTTTTCCTTATAAGTTTTGGAATTAAAAAAATACAGCATGTTTAAGAACTTTTCATTTACAATAGTTAAATTATAGGTGTATTAACAGTTGGGTGATCTCTGATGACATATTCAAAAGCTTTAATAAGGAACAATGATAGCACAAAATATTTTAAACCTTTTATTCTTCTTATTCAGGATGTGTGTGCAGGTCTCGCATACATTTACTATGAATAAATGGATTATTGGCCTAATGTAATGTCAGAAGACTACTGTGGTGATGATTGATTTTCTCCAGTGAAAACAGTTTCAAAAAAGGTTTACAAAAGTTATTGAAGACACTACTATAATAATTTCATTCTAGGATGCATGCTTCTTTATATTTTAACATCTCTGATATCAGAATGTCTTACAGTTGTTCTCCGAGTTGAAGTTGCTTTCTTCCAGAAATAATTTGTTCTTACTTCTTCCAGACACGTGAGACCCTACTAAGTTGATAGCTCCTTAAATTAAAGTTTTGTCTGAAGCTTTTGGTCCACCCCGTTGGTGTGAATTCAGAAATTAAACCTTCATAAGGACCACCTTTGTGGTTCAAGGAGTAAAACAGGCAAATTTCTTTGCTATCTTCTTTCGGTTGGGAATTTATTTCTCCTTTGTGCCAATACTGAAACATATTGCGTTCTGGCTTGATGCTGGGACCATATATTAGGTTGTCCATTTGGGGCAGTTTTTCTATATAAGCAGTACATAAAATAATGGTGCATCTTACATTCAGTGACGTCTTAGACTTCATACAATTTGGTAATTTATTAAAGTTAGGGATTTTTTTTTTAGGACTGACATCAGCTCATCTATCAAATCTTGAGGCTTCTCTTGGGGCCAAATGCTCAGACTCATAGTTGGATTTTCTACATGTATAAAAGAAGCTAAAGCACAGACCAGATTAGCATTGCTCCAAAATACTAAATTTACAGCTCTGCACACCATAAAGATGACACTGCCAGAGATATTTTATGAAATTTTGGAACAATTTTGGAATGATTTCATTTAAATTATGCTAACCAAGACATAAATTGAGATGAACTAGTTGTGGAGATAATGAAGAAGGTTGAATTCTGCCAACATTTTACTGTGGGTTGTTGGAAAGGAAATGCATGTATGTAGAACAGCCAAGAGAACTATTACAAAGTGAAATTCAATGATGGCATTAATGTAGAAGTTAGGACGTAAAATATTTCACAGATGCAAAAATCTAAGATATTAATTTTCAAAAATTGTTACTTCTGGTATAGCTTTTTCCTTTCTGGACATGTAGATCATAGTACAGCTTGTTTAGTAAAGAAGGAAGAATGAGAGGTAGTTTAAAGGTAAATTGACTCAACCACTTACGCTCTTGAATGCAAAGTCAGAGAAGCTCCAATTCTGTGCACAACAGTTATTTTAAGAAAGGGAAGATACTGGCGGTTTCTCATTAGCATTGTGCATGAGTGAATGGGAAGACAAGAAGATCTGCTAGCAGATATATTTAGGGTTTTATACTGAAATTTCCCAAGGCAAAAGGCTACTAGTGACGGGGGAGAGTGTGCTGGACCAAGGGGAAGTGGAGCTGGATTCTTCTGTTTCACCCAGTCCAGCTCACCATTAGTGCTGCCTTTACAAGAGAGCGAACAGAGCACTGAGTAAGTGTTAAAGGTTTCATCGAGAGTGAAATGTCTTCCACCTTAATTCTGATTTATTTTATACAGTCCCTCTATTAAAACCTCAAGGGATGTAAAATATAGAGTTTTACAGAATATGTTTACCATTACAGCTGGAACTGATGGTCCTGAAGTGTATAATTGGCTTCAGGTTGCTTAGCAGTTTCTGTGAAAACATCTCATATCTTTATATGTTTCCATATGAGCACATATATTTTATTCAATGTGAGATGGGACATTAGCAAGGCAACATACATGATTTAACAGGGCTGAGCTCTGGATTACTGCCCATTTTACTTTCAAAGATTGACATCACCTATTCCAAGATAATTCACTGATTCCTAATGGTAAGACTCAGTCTGACCATATGGGAATGCCTGACTTAGTTTCCAAACATTTGAAATTTACTGTAATCTATGGTGTGTATTTTTTTTTTTTTTTTTTGCGGTACGCGGGCCTCTCACTGTTGTGGCCTTTCCCGTTGCGGACCACAGGCTCTGGACGCACAGGCTCAGCAGCCATGGCCCACGGGCCCAGCCACTCCGCGGCATGTGGGATCTTCCTGGACCGGGGCACGAACCCGCGTCCCCTGCATCGGCAGGCGGACTCTCAACCACTGCGCCACCAGGGAAGCCCTATGGTGTGTATTTTTTATGTCTGGTCAATTAGCAAGACAAGCAGACAAGGAATAAAGAGGCCTTAAAAAAAGGAATGTTTTTACTACTGCAGGGCTTCTTGAACTATTTTACCATTTCCTCCCATATTTGGGGTTGTTTTTATACACATACACAGACTCAGTAACATTGAAACACAGCAATTATTTTTCCTCTCTACAGTATGTATTCCAATTGAAGAATCAGGAGAAAAAATTTATTCACATTCATTTTACTTTCTACAGCTAAGCAATTCTATCCCAAAGTTTATAGGGTTGCACCACTTTAATTTCATCAAAACATAACTTTAAAATCTGAAGCACTCTCCAAAGCCCATTCATTCAACTGTTAATAATATTTATTTATCCACAGCCTCACTTAAAAAAAAAATGACTTCAGTCAACTTTTCCTTGTAGATATGTACACTCACAATTGCAGCATATATATCACTTTGAAAAAACACTAATTGGGTCTATGAAGGGACTGAATTGCTAAAAAAATGGATGTATTAATAAGATATATATATATATATATATATATATATATATATATATATATTTCCCTAGCGATCTTCAAAACATAGCATGGTGTCCTACATAAAGTGGTTTGCAACTATAATTTATTAGTTAATTGGTTTATGATATTTCTTAAAGATTCTACTTCTGAATACAATGGTATTAATAACAATGTATGACAAACCATTTTCACAATAAATAACGGATGCTATTTAGATCAAATTTCCATTGAGAAACAAAAGTATGTAAGTATTATGCTATAGCTTGAAATATTTAGATCATTCATTCAACAAATATTTATTAAATATCTACAATATTCACAATATTGCATCTGTTACAGACCTAGAGATTAAAAAGTGAGCAAAATAGCAAGGTCCATATTGACATGGAGATTAAATCTGATTGGAAATGAGCTCTACTTACATCATCTTGTTTCTTTTACTTCTAGTTAGTATCATTAGCCTCTCTATATCTAAGCAAATATACTCTTTAATAAAAGGAATTAATATTTCATAATGCTGTATTGTTGAAAAGCTGCTGATCATAATTCAATATTTCTACATGAAATAAATGGAAAACTAGTGAATATTTTGTTGTCCAATTGAAATATGCCATCCGAAAAATTAAATGAGGATGTGTCAACAATGCACTAAATCCGTATAAAGACAAAAACTTATATGCTCCAATCTAGTGGTTTTTTTTAATAATGAGAGCGATAACAGACAGGAAAGCAAATAACAGATAAGGAAATTGTGCAAGCAAAATGAATTCAAAATATAGGTCCAATTTGTGGCTACCTGTCTCCTGGTATTGGCATCCCCCAAACAACCGTGCGGACATTCATGAATCACATACCAGTACATATAGGATACACACAGGGACTTTCAGAAAGTCAACTACGTTTTGGAATGTTGCTGGGTGCTATTCGTGCAGTGTGTTTTCTTTCTTAACATTCATGAACCATGAATGTTCTACACACAGAATTAGTAAATCAAATCCAAGTAAATGATAAAAAATAGTATACCTGTTTTTAAGATTAATGTAAAACGCACCAAACAAATTAAAGGATAATTACGTTCAATTACATGTAAAATGTTTACATTTGATATTTTAGCCATTTTTAACTGAGCTGTTCGTTAGCAGTGATGTCATTGCTGAGTTTTCCCAGCAGGGGGAAGCATAGCCTAATTATTGTTTTCGTAAAGGGTTGAAGTGGGGGTGGAGGGGATGAGCTTTACTACAATTTGACTGCGTTTTAAATGAAGACTGGCTGATATTGCATCATTAAATAAGCAACTTGACATTAAATAGGCCTTGACATCTTTTAGGAAGCATAAAATGAACTCGGTCCAAAATCCCCAGTTCAAGGCACTATCCTAGTAAACCAGAGTGAAGACATCCAAACTATCTTCTACTTGAGTAGGATACCCAGGAATAATATACTGGGTCTGTATTATGAGCATACTAATGAGTAATTTGCATGGCCTATTTTAAGACTACACTTTCTTCTTTGATATATTTAAATGAATATATTTGCTGCCTACTACTCTCCGGTTGCTACCACATACAAAAGCATGCACTTAAACTTGACTCCTTTTGGTTAACATGAGAAAATTGAGCGTTAAGTCTCATAAGGGTCTAACATCCTGAATTTATCATACCTAAATAATAATAAAACATAATTCAGTGCTTTGTGTTCACTGGAATTTTCTTTCTACAAGATTTTCTTTCTCTTCAGTTGCACTTCTCTAAGTATTCTGGCAGAGGTGTATAACTTGCATGCATGTGTGCGTATATGCATTATTGCTTATGGTTTTACCCTGGTGTTAGCAAGTTGAAAGATTAAAAATGCTATAACTTACCATGGTGTTGTAAGTCTGAACAGTGAGTCAGTGGATCTCCATTTCTTATATCTTGTCGTCTTGTGCGTCTAAAACAATTATATTTTAAAAATATTACTGTATCTCTATTCCCTCTTGGGAATTTGTCATAAGAACTGAGAAGAGTCAAAAGACCCTGGAAGTTTATCAGAAGAGATGCATCTACATCTGCCTAAAAGATTTTTTAAAAGCAGCTCATTATACCTATAACAGCAGTCTGCAAGATGATCAAAATGGAAAATAGTATATAAATGTACTAACAATACACAAAAAGTCTTTCAAAGTATTGATAATAGAAAATTCATGGTTTCTTTTTGCTACTGAATGTCAGTCAGTAAGAATCTAACATCTAGAATATCTAAAATTCTTAATATCTTAAATTCTGAGGAAAAAGCACAAAATATAGAAGAGCAACCCATTTATTCAATGAATAGAATTAAACTTTTCCTAATCTCTAATGAGGGAGTAAGCTTGAAAATTAAAACTCACATGAATGTTCTCCTTCTCTTAATACTTAACACATAATTCCTTAAATAGACTTTTGTTAAATTATAGTATTAAGACTATGAATTCTATTTGTAAGTTAGTCTTTAATTTTTCTTTTTGGTTACTATACCAACTTTTTTTTATAAAACATTTCTTTTATGATTACATAGTTTTGATTGCAAACCAATTTACCTGCGAAGTGAATAAAAGGACAAAAACAACAACAAATACCGTGGAGCAAGGCTCCTCCTTTTATCAGAGGAAGGTGAGAGAGAAGACGAACTTACCTCTAAAAGAAAAGCTAAATTTGCTATAGAACTCGAAATTAATTTCTCCTGCATTCTACTGCTCAGATCATGTTACTTACAGTGCATTCTGGGAGTCCTCTCTCTACACTTGGCTACTGGTTGACTGGGAGGAAGGAGGTTGGCTCCAGCCGTTGTGGTGCCAACTAGATGTGTAGTTGGAGTAGAAGGCTAAAACTGGAGATTGGCTCTGTGTGACTGACTCGAAAAGACTGGGGACACTTGCCCATCTGTTTTCTGCATCTATTTTAATGGGTATTGTCTTGCTGCAAAGTTAGTTACCATCCTTGAAAAGAGCTCTCACAAAGGCCACTGAGAATTGCAAACATGGAATTTGTTACTGTATTAATAAATTTAGAAGTCCCAGGTATTTATAGATTTCTATTTGTAGAATTGGTGAGACTATCAAACAGATGTTGCACATTTCAAAATTGAGCCAACAAGGGAACTAGTGAAACACGAACCACAAAGCATTTGGGAAGGCATTTTTTACTGCCATTGAAGCTTTTGAAAAATGCCGTCACAAAGAATATATAAATTGTGAGGCCTCTAAACATCCTTTTCAAAGACACATGAAATTGGCTTAAGTAAAATCTGCAAGGCACAACAAAAATGTGTTAATGATAATTCCTTCAATCTTGGATTCTAGGTATGCAATAAACACGTTTCAAATGTATAATAACATCCAGCTTTTTAATTTATTATAGATGTAGTTATGATCTTATTTTTATCTTCTTTCTCATTAAGAAAAGCTTAAAATTCAAATGGATTATTACTAAATTAGGCAATGTTATACATTTTCACATGGAAAGGAAATAATACCCATTTTTAGTTCAAACATGAATTCCACACTTTCAAGCAACATTAAAAGCCCTTTAGAGCTAACTGATTTTAAGAAGCATAAAACCTTATTCTTAATTAATTTAATTTTATTGCTGTGAAAACAGCATATTCCTATAAATTATCCATGGTTTCTCTGATCAATAACACATTATCTCCACACTAAGTTCTTGTTTTAAATTTAAACTGCCAACAAAGTCAATAGGTATATGAAAGTAATACTAACATGTTGTCTAAATTCTGAATATTGAAGGCTTAAGAAAATTGCATATTTATTAAATGGAATAAGCTAATACTACGTTTATATTTAATATTAACAAGGTAACTGTGTTTTAATCCATATGGACTGACTATAAGAAAGATTTAAGTTGTAGATGATATAACACTACAGTCAATATTATCTAGTGTGTAATCAAAATATTTAAGTAGATATTAGGGTTATTTCTTTTAGGTAATATTTTTCCAAAACCTTTAAAATGATCCAAGTGTTGTAGAACACATCTCATTAGCAATGAAAAAAGCCACGTTCTTACCTTCTTGTAAAACATTAGCTAAGATTAAAAAACAAAACAAATTTTACTGCTCCTATAATGCATTGGCTTAATAATGTTAATTTCTATTAAATGTTTCAATATGTTCATGTGCATACTGTTAATCTTTAGGTTTATATTAGCAAGTATTGTATATTACTTCACCTATTATTGCTTGTTTCTTAAATACTGGTGAATATCAAGGGGGAAAGGTAGCCATAAGTGAGTAGTAGAGAATACGTTGAAATGACTATTTTGTCAAATTAAGAAAGTGTTTTTGTTTTTTAAAACAAAAGTAAACCAAGTTTGTGTACAACGTTTAGGAGGTGTCTAAGAGTTCCCTGAAGTATAACACCTCATTTTATTCATCAGAAAAAAGATGATGTATTTATATGAAGAAGTTGTTCCAAAAATGGAATCAGATAAGATGAATATGAAACACTGTGTTTATTTCTAATATTCCTCCTACCTCTTTGCAGTAGGAAAATAGCGAGAACATGAAGAGCCATCCCAGGCACAGTAAGGGTCTCGGGCAAGGCAGCACTCTGCACAGGCTTTCCCGTAAATATCACATCTGTGTAAAGGGAGCTGTGTGACTCCCACAGTAGAGCCAATATATAGTTGTTGCTGTGGAAAGAGTTTACTGTTATGACAAAAACTACCTTGTTTTTCAAATCTTTTTATTAAAAACAACAACAAAAAATGTTCCAGCTTAGCAAAGATACGTTTATATTTGTAGGTTTAAAAACATTCCATTATTGGTAGTTTCTTCAAAGGCCTGGCAGGAAATGTGACCATTTAAAATAGAGCAAGATCAAAATCTAAATAGTTGACTGAAACAGGTATATTTTATAAGTGTAAAACCAAAGGAAGATAAAGGAAGACAGCAATAGTTGTATGTCAATTAAATCTCATAAAAATAAAAAAAAATTTAGACAGTAAGACACTGAGCAATGTAAAGTTCAAACCTTCAGTTTTTGCTCTTAGGTTGCTTTTTAAATTTCTACTGTTTATAACTTTGATTAATCAGATTATCTACACTGCCAAGTATTCTGATGGGTCTTGAGGCAGGGATCTTTTGCTTTTGACTCTTGGGTGCCCTATTGCATTGCCTGTGATGCAGTCTTCCCTCCTATAAGAAGGGAAAGTGTGACGTTTTGGCACTTGCATTGGTAAGAAGTTTTGCTCAACGCTAGCTAAATGTCTTGCCTTTGCACCACCTCCAGGAAGATTACTTTAATCAAAAGTACTCAATTACTTCTCATTCGAAAGATCATCAGATAGGGGAATCAAGTACACTCTGGCTGGTGCCGTGGACTTGAACAAAAAACTCAGGTGTTGTGGGAAAAAGTGGGGTACTGGGCATCAACATACCTGGATCCTAGGTCTTCCCTGACACTAACTCTCTTGTGATCTTGGGCCTTTCACATAATTTTTCTAAGACTTAACTTCCTTATTCATAAAATGAGCATGTTTAACTAGATCTTTAAAGTATGCATCTAGATAAAACATCTATGCTGCCACTATCTTCAGTGAATTTGAAATTATCAAAGGAGCCAGAATTGGGGGGAAAAAGCTTTCTAACAGCAATTACTTCAGCATTTCAATACAAGTTAAAAAATATCTTTAACAAAGTTGAACCAATATAGCATACCGGTTGCAAATTTATGTAAATACAAAATGACATACAAATAAGACTGTTTTGTGATTTTTCTACATTTTACTGTAATTGGTGTCATAGCTCCCTTTCTTGCTCTAGATGATTGAATAATTATAATAAAATATTAAATAAAAGTTGTGAAAATACTGAAACATGACAGTACATATGAAAAAGACCTCAAAAGTGTATTTTAATTTTCCACTATATAAATGAAAGTAAGTTACAGAAAAGCCAGTCTCTGAACCATGGTGTGCTCTTTTACTATAACAAATTGTCTAACAGGCAGCAATGGATATAATTAAAACTGCATTTCCAAAAGGCTCTTAAAGATGGGACTACATATGTAAATAAATGTTTAAATGAAGATATAAGTAACTATTAGAATCTATGAAATTATTGAGAGTATAAGGAGTACTTTTAGAAAGTAATTATATGCTGAAAGCTAACCAACTTACTTATATCTTAATATAAGAAAGGGAAAAAAAGGGGGAAGAAATAATACAATAAAAACTAAATTATTATGGAGGCAGATACACTGTTTGCTTATTCCATTTCAGTAAGTGAAGAATATTTATAGTACATGAACATAGTGTAGTATATAGAATATACAGTATATAGAATATAGAATATATTACAGAAAATCAACTTCTTACTATATTCACCTTGTATTATTATACTGAAAGATGCTACAAACCATGGCAAATTAAGAAATGGTAGTTAAAGTCTCTGGGAGGAAAAGATGAAGTATTATTAAGTTTTTTGGTTGAGAGAAAATTATATTGATTTGTACCCCTCTTAAAGCATCTATAGAACCTGCATGTGATAACAGCTGATCATAATTTGAAAAATATTAACAGGGAACTTAACTAATGGAAAGAAATTCTTTATTCTTTTTTTTCCCCTCCTATTCTTTCTCTCTTCCAAAAGCACCTTTAAAAAAAAAAAAACTTAGATTGTATTGAAGGCAAGCAATCTCAATATGATAAAAAAGGAAACAAACATAATGTTTAAACAACAATTACATTAGTTAAAATGGGGTAGCAGTATCTAGAAGCATGGTTGGCATTGGTGAATACAGACATGCCAAACCATATACTGTGGTCATAACTATTTAAAAAGCTACTGACCAATCTGGTTATACCTAAGAAAAAGATTTCTATGTTTGGCCAATAACTTTTAAGAAGCATGAATGAAATTCATACTTATAGATTTCTGTAAGAATATGGTATTGAGTAGTAAAGGAGTTGTTATCCAAATGATAATATCTAAATCTGTCAGATCCCTTTAGGAGAATATCAGAGAAATAATACATGAGAAGAATATGAAACCAAAAATATGGCAACTGAAATTATTGTAATGAAAACCTAAAGTGTGATAAAATGCCCCAAATTAAATACAATTCAATGTAGTTTATATTTAACGATTATTCTGCAGTACTATTAATGATTTTCACAATGAATTATGCTATTTAAATGAAATATGGGGGACGCTTGCAGGCACCATTGAGCATAATCCAGTCACCAGCAAATAACCTGACATGTTTTTTCTGCCCAATTTAACATCACCACAGGCTTTCTCACTAACCTCCTTAACAAGTTGTGGTTCATAAGCAGGAGATGAGTCCATTTAACCAGAAAATTAGTTGCAACACTGCTTGTCCCTCTTGAAACTACTGCCTCACTTTAAAAATTTCCATGAGCATAAATGAAATTGAGTCACATCTGAATGAAATCAAACTCCAGCCACATCTGAATGGAAATCAAACTCCATCTCACGTTGTGAAAATTTTCCAGTAATGGAAAATTAAGGCTAGGGACACTTTCTTCTAACATAGTATTTTAGGTTGATAAATTGTTTGTGTTTGTTTTTTGGTGAAATGTGTTGCATTTAATAGGCAATTCTTAAGGTAGCTTTAAACATGTTAAAACAGAAAGAAATGTTTTACAAAACTAGATGCAATGTAATTAATGCTGACAAAGAAGTCTAGCAGAAAATAAATAAATAATTTAAAAAATCATTACAGGAAAGAATATCCTGGTCTAGCTACTATTCTGGAAATCCCCGGATTTCCTTGCCAACATTTGACAATTTTTAGATTACAAGAACAGGTGAACACACACTTATGAAGTGTAAGATGACAGTATCAGGTCAATAATATCTGCACTTTGGATTTCTCTAAATAACTTGGAGATTATCAATCTATTTTGATATGAATGTGTGGAAAGGATATATACTAAGTTTCAGTGGCACAGTATTTTAGCATACTGTATGAGGAATAATGTATGGTCAGAGATAAAACACGTAAACAGTTAAGAAATAAGATTCACCAAATCATTCTCAGATTCAATAATTTTGTATGTAAGTTTTCATACAAAACTTGTATGTAAGTTTACAGTGAGTAAAGGGCTCCCTACTCCTTCCTGGCTTTTTCTTCTAGGTTATTTAATAATTAATTTCAACTCAGGATCCAAGCCAGTTTTTTCTTTTTAGTTACCTTTGATATACTGGATAGAAAGGCTAGGTAACATTTATGTGGAAAAGGTAATTCATTAGAAGTTAAAATTATATTTGTTTTGCCCATATCATTTAGCATTTAGAAGTCATTTGTGTTTCTTAAGAGTCTTGCCAAAGCATTCATTCAACGTGAATGAAAAGACTATTAACACGCTGCCCTTAACCTTTGAATCCACGGAGTTTAATAACATCATTTGGCAGCGACCATTTTGCTGCTTCCCTTTTATATTTAGCCAAACTAAATGTTTTCTCTAGCACACACTACTACTGAAAAAGTAAAATTAGCTTTTAAGTAAAAATCCTCCAAAAATATATAGTCCAGTGCATAATTTTATTAGCCTATATAATGTATTTTGTTTATACATACAAATTAAATTATAAATTTATTTATATTCTGAAATATTCACCAATGCTATTTTAAAGGATAGATAGATGAAAATAATTACTGAGTAAATTATATTATAATGATGAAAAAAGAAATGCTATAAATGAAAATTTACAACAAATAGTGATCTAAGAAATATATTTATAGGACATATATGAGACTGGTCAAAAGCATGAGGGCAATGAAAATTATCTTTAGTTTCCTACTAGTTATTGTTAAGAATTTTTTCTCTTGTTTTTTTGAATAATTGTTAATAAATCCATAAAATCTGATGGAACATATTTATCTATTTGAAACATAAAGTTAACAAAATATAGAATATTGTATATACTGTAATATATAATGATAGTACCTGCTTAGTGGAAAGCTCCATTGCTGAAATAGCAGTTGGTTCCTAAAGAAGAAAAACAAAATGTGAATTGTTTGGTCAATTAGAAAAGTCATAAAATACCAACATAAATTTCCAGAAAGATAACTTCAGTGCCTGTAAGAAGTACTATAATTGGGAAATAAGACATGTAAAAGAAATTGTACAGACAAGTGTTGTACGTATGGAGTAGACAATAAGTGCATCCTCCAGTTAATGACCATCAGGAACATACCCATGAATCAGGTTGGGTTTATTGCCCACTGTGCATGGGAGGCTCAGTAAGACAGGGATGGAAAGGACTTATATGTTTTGGGCTTGTGTTAGGTGATTTAAGGAAGGGTTCCAGGAAGTAGGGCTTTGCTTTGCATTGGATGCTGTCAAAAAGCAGAGGTAATTCTATGATTAGGTATCTTCATAAGTCTTATTTAGGAGGGAAAAACAGAGTGAAGCTAAAGTAGTGATAGGTAAATTAGCAATCACTCACTAGGGCAGGGTGGGGAGATATTTGGTCATTTTTATGGTTTGGACAACGTTTACATTCTTTCCTGTGTTCAGATATTCAGACATGATTACAGAATGGTCTTGCTTTTTTTTTTTTTTTTTGATTCATAATGGTCTGAGAATGGCCCCATCTGATGTTGGGGATCTGTGAAAATTTGTATGTTCAACTGGAGAACACCACCATGGCATAGGTGAGACTGTCAGGCCAGCTCCTAATAGCGCCAAGGATGAGCTGAGAGTACTGGGCTGGTTTCCAGCTGTCAAGAACTGTGAGAGCTCAGTTGGGATGAGACTATTTCTTTATTATTAAAATGACTAAGACCTACAAAGGCCTACACTTCAGGTCTCTGCTGGAGAACATAATCTCTTTAATTTCTATCAACAGGCTAATCTAGAGCAGTCATGACTAGGGAAGTAATAATCACCAATACACTTTGCTAAAGGGTTCTGCTGAAGCTTATCAAACATATGTAGGTTGCATAAATAAAGGCTGTTCTTTGATGAACTTAGACCACCAAAAGGCTATTCACCTGAATGCATTCGCTTATACTCTTAGATTCACTTTCATTTAACTGTGCTCCATCCTATGTCTCATCAATGACAAACATAACTCTAAGAAGAGATGGCTGGGGGGTTTCAGAGACAGCTGATGACAAAGAGGCTTAGGTGGGAAGAACAAAATCCTAAAAGGTCTCTGTGTAGGTGACTGAAGTTAAGCCCTGAAGAAAGGGTAAAGAGTTGCACTCTGGGGTCAAATATATGGGTTCAAATAGCAGTAACACAAACTTGGCCAGAAGTGTGATATTAGGTGTGGTATAGAATTTCTTTCTAATTTAGTTTTCTCATCTGAAAAATGGTACCTTCCTCATAGGATTGCTGAGATGATTAAATGAATTAATAAATATAAAATACTTTACAAATGTGCTTATCACATAGTGTTTATTCAAATCTCTCCTCTCTTCCACATGCACAACATACACTCAACACAGGTGCACACACACACTCCCATATCCTTTCCTTGCTTTACTTTTTCTCTTGAGTGCCTATCACTATCTAGAAATACACATATATGACATTTATGTATATGTATGATTTATATATGACATTTATCTTGAGTCATATAGGTATAGGAGGTGAGTTTCCTCCTATACCTCAAAGCTCTTATCTGAAAGTAGGGAGTAGGAGTAAGGAACTAAGGATTGAGAGGAGGGAGGAAAAGTCAATAAAATGTAGGTCATGTAAGTCACCACTGAGACAAAATCTGAGGATAGTAGACAATGACTTTCAAAACTATCCACTGAGGCTTGTACCAAGAAAAGTTTTATATATATATAAATATGGAAATATTTCATTATGCTTTGGATGCCCACAGGGTTGTTAAATCTCCCACACCCTCAGTTGTG
Source organism: Mesoplodon bidens (assembly GCF_964165515.1). Classification (NCBI taxonomy): domain Eukaryota; kingdom Metazoa; phylum Chordata; class Mammalia; order Artiodactyla; family Ziphiidae; genus Mesoplodon; species Mesoplodon bidens. The sequence goes on from NC_138166.1 coordinate 27,363,851, forward strand.
ACTCTTGCTTGCCCTTTTGCCTGTCAGGGAAGTGCTGGGGCAAAAATTGAAAGACACACAGTGGGAATTAGAGGTAAGGTTGACACCTCTAATTTATGAATTTTATATTGTTATACAGCAGGTTATTAGTCATCCATTTTATACACATCAGTGTATACACGTCAATCCCAATCACCCAATTCATCACACCCCCACCCCCAGCCCCACTGCTTTTCCCCCTTGGTGTCCATACGTTTGTTCTCTACGTCTCTGTCTCAATTTCTGCCCTGCAAACCGGTTCATCTGTACCATTTTTCCACGTTACACATATATGCACTAATATACGATATTTGTTTTTCTCTTTCTTACTTCACTCTGTATGACAGTCTCTAGATTTATACACGTCTCTACAAATGATCCAATTTAATTCCTTTTTATGGCTAATATTCCATTGTATATATGTACATCTTCTTTATCCATTCATCTGTTGATGGGCATTTAGGTTGCTTCCATGACCTGGCTATTGTACATAGTGCTGCAATGAACACTGGGGTGCATGTGTCTTTTGAACTATGGTTTTCTCTGGGTATATGCCCAGTCGTGGGATGGCTGGGTCATATGGTAATTCAATTTTTAGTTTTTTAAGGAGCCTCCATACTGTTCTCCATAGTGGCTGTATCAATTTACATTCAATCAACAGTGCAAGAGAGTTCCCTTTTCTCCAAGCCCTCTCCAGCATTTGTTGTTTGTAGATTTTCTGATGATGCCCATTCTAACTGGTGTGAGGTGATACCTCACTGTAGTTTTGATTTGCATTTCTGTAATAATTGGTGATGTTGAGCAGCTTTTAATGTACTTCTTGGCCATTTGTATGTCTTCTTTGGAGAAATGTCTATTTAGGTCTTCTGCCCATTTTTGCACTGGGTTGTTTCTTTAATATTGAATGGCATGAGCTGTTTATATATTTTGGAGATTAACTCTTTGTCTGTTGATTCGTTTGCAAATATTTTCTCCCATTCTGAGGGTTGTCTTTTCATCTTGTTTATGGTTTCCTTTGCTGTGCAAAAGCTTTTAAGTTTCATTAGGTCCCATTTGTTTATTTTTGTTTTGACTTTCATTACTCTAGGAGGTGGATCAAAAAAGATCTTGCTGTGATTTATGTCAAAGAATGTTCTTCCTGTGTTTTCCTCTAAGAGTTTTACAGTGTCCGGTCTTACATTTAGGTCTCTAATCAATCTTGAGTTTATTTTTGTGTATGGTGTTAGGGAGTGTTCTAATTTCATTCTTTTACATGTAGCTGTCCAGTTTTCCCAGCACCACTTATTGAAGAGACTGTTTTTTCTCCATTGTATATTGCTGCCTCCTTTGTCATAGATTAGTTGACCATAGGTGTGTGGGTTTATCTCTGGGCTTTCTATCCTGTTCATTGATCTATATGTCTGTTTCTGTGCCACTACCATGTTGTTTTGATTACTGTAGCTTTGTAGTATAGTCTGAAGTCAGGAAGTCTGATTCCTCCAGCACCATTTCTTTTCCTCAAGACTGCTTTGGCTATTTGGGGTCTTTTGTGTCTCCATACAAATTTTAAGATTTTTGTTCTGGTTCTGTAAAACATGCCATGGGTAATCTGATAGGGATTGCACTGAATCTGTAGATTGCTTTGGGTAGTACAGTCATTTTCACAATATTGATTCTTCCAATCCAAGAACATAGTATATCTCTCCATCTGTTGGTATAATCTATAATTTCTTTCAACAGTGTCTTATAGTTTCTGCATACAGGTCTTTTGTCTCCTTAGGTAAGCTTATTCGTAGGTATTTTATTCTTTTTGTTGCAATGGTAAATGGGAGTGTTTCCTTAATTTCTCTTTCAGATTTTTCAGCATTAATGTAGAGAAATGCAAGAGATTTCTGTTCATTCATTTTGTATCCTGCAACTTTACCAAATTCATTGATTAGCTCTAATAGCTTTCTGGTGGCATCTTTAGGATTCTCTATGTATAGTATCATGTCATCTGCAAACAGTGACAGTTTTACTTCTTCTTACCAATTTGTATTCCTTTTATTTCTTTTTCTCCTCTGATTGCCGTGGCTAGGACTTCCAAAACTATGTTGAATAATGGTGGTGAGAGTGGACATCCTTCTCTTGTTCCTGATCTTAGAGGAAATGATTTCAGTTTTCCACCATAGAGAATGTTGTTTGCTGTGGGTTTGTTGTACATGGCCTTTATTATGTTGAGGTAGTTTACCTCTATGCCCACTTTCTGGAGAGTTTTTATCATAAATGGGTATTGAATTTTGTCAAAAGCTTTTTCTGCATCTATTGAGATGATCATATGGTTTTTATTCTTCAATTTGTTAATATGGTGTATCACATTGATTGATTTGTGTATACTGAAGAATCCTTGCATCCTTGGGATAAATCCCACTTAATCATGGTGTATGATCCTTTTAATGTGTTGTTGGATTCTGTTTGCTAGTATTTTGTTGAGGATTTCTGCATCTATATTCATGAATGATATTGGTTTGTAATTTTCTTTTTTTGTAGTATCTTTGGTTTCGGTATCAGGGTGATGGTGGCCTCAGAATAAATTTGGAAGTGTTCCTTCCTGTGCTTTTTTTATTTTATTTATTTATTTATTTATTTTTGGCCATGTTGGATCTTCGTTTCAGTGCATGGGCTTTCTCTAGTTGTGGCGAGCGGGGGCCACTCTTCATCACGGTGCTCAGGCCTCTCACTGTCACAGCCTCTCTTGTTGTGGAGCACAAACTCCAGACGTGCAGGCTCAGTAGTTGTGGCTCACGGGCCTAGCTGCTCCATGGCATGTGGGATCTTCCCAGACCAGGGCTCGATCCCATGTCCCCTGCTTGGCAGGCAGATTCTCAGCCACTGCGCCACCAGGGAAGCCCCCAGTGCAATTTTTTGGAAGAGTTTGAGAAGGATGGGTGTTAGCTCTTCTGTAAATGTTTTATAGAATTCACCTGTGAAGCCATTTAGTCCTGGACTTTTGTTGGAAGATTTTTAATCACAGTTTCAATTTTATTACTTGTGATTGGTATGTTCATATTTTCTATTTCTTCCTGGTTCAGTCTTGGAAGGTTATACCTCTCTAAGAATTTGTCCATTTCTTCCAGGTTGTCCATTTTATTGGCATAGAGTTGCTTGTAGTAGTCTCTTAGGATGCTTTGTATTTCAGCCATGCCCATTGTAACTTCTTTTTCATTTCTAATTTTATTGAGTCCTCTCCCTCTTTTTCTTGATGAGTCTGACTAATGGTTTATCAATTTTGTTTATCTTCTTAAAGAATGAGCTTTTAGTTTTATTGATCCTTGCTATTGTTTTGTTTCTATGCCATTTATTTCTGCTCTGATCTTTCTGATTTCTTTCCTTCTGCTAACCTTGGGTTTTGTTTGTTCTTCTTTCTCTAGTTCCTCTAGGTGTAAGGTTAGATTGTTTATTTGAGATGTTTCTTGTTTCTTTAGGTAGGCTTGTATAGCCATAAACGTCGCTCTTAGAACTGCTTTTGCTTCATCCCATAGCTTTTGGATCATTGTGTTTTCACTGTCATTTGTCTCTAGGTATTTTTTCATTTCCTCTTTGATGTCTTCAGTGATCTCTTGGTTATTTAGTAACGTATTGTTGAGCCTCCATGTGTTTGTGTTTTTTACGTTTTTTCCCCTGTAATTGATTTCTACTCTCATAGTGTTGTGGTCAGAAAAGATGCTTGATGATTTCAGTTTTCTTAAACTTACTGTGGCTTGATTTGTGACCCAAGATGTGATCTATCCTGGAGAATATTCCATGTGCACTTGAGAAGTGTAATCTGCTGTTTTTGGATGGAATGTACTATAAATATCAATTAAATCTATCTGGTCTATTGTGTCTTTTAAAGCTTCCGTTTCCTTATTTATTTTCATTTTAGATGATCTGTCCACTGGTGTAAGTGAGGTGCTAAAGTCCCCCACTATTATTGTGTTACTGTCGATTTCCTCTTTTATAGCTGTTAGCATTTGCCTTATGTATTGAGGTGTTCCTATGTTGGGTGCATAGACATTTATAATTGTTATATCTTCTTCTTGGATTGATCCCTTGATCACTATGTAGTGTACTTCCTTGTCTCTTGTAACATTATTTTAAAGTCTATTTTATCTGATATGAGTATTGCTACTCCAGCTTTTATTGATTTCCATTTGCATGGAATATCTTTTTCCATCCCCTCACTTTCAGTCTGAATGTGTCCCTAGGTCTGAAGTGGGTCTCTTGTAGACAGCATACAGATGGGTCTCGTTTTTGTATCCATTCAGCAAGGCTGTGTCTTTTGGTTGGAGCATTTAATCCATTCATGTTTTAGGTAATTATCTGTATGATGTTCCTATTATCATTTTCTTAATTGTTTTGGGTTTGTTTTTGTGCGTCTTTTTCTTCTCTTGTGTTTCCCACGTAGAGAAATTCCTTTAGCATTTGTTGTAGAGCTGGTTTGGTGGTGCTGAATTCTCTTTGCTTTTCCTTGTCTGTAAAGCTTTTGATTTCTCCATTGAATCTGAGTGAGATCCTTGCTGGACAGAGTAATCTTGGTTACAGGTTCTTCCCTTTCATCACTTTAAGTATATCATGCCACTCCCTTCTGGCTTGTAGAGTTTCTGCTGAGAAATCAGCTGTTAACCTTATGGGAGGTTCCCTTGTATGTTACTTGTGATTTTCCCCTGGTTGCTTTTAATAATTTTTCTTTGTCTTTAAATTTTGCCAATTTGGTTACTTTGTGTCTCGGTGTGTTTCTCCTTGGGTTTATCCTGCCTGGGACTCTCTGCACTTCCTGGACTTGGGTGGCTATTTCCTTTCCCATGTTAGGGAAGTTTTCGACTATAATCTCTTCAAATATTTTCTTGGGTCCTTTCTCTCTCTCTTCTCCTTCTGGGATCCCTATAATGTAAATGTTATTGTGTTTAATGTTGTCTCAGAGGTCTCTTAGGCTGTCTTCATTTCTTTTCATTCTTTTTTCTTTATTCTGTTCTGCAGCAGTGAATCCCAACATTCTGTCTTCCAGGTCACTTATCCATTCTTCTGCCTCAGTTATTCTGCTGTTGATTCCTTCTAGAGTATTTTTCATTTCAGTTATTGCATTATTCATCTCTGTTTGTCCTTTAATTCTTCTAGGTCTTTGTTAAACATTTCTTGCATCTTCTCGGTCTTTGACTCCATTCTTTTTCCAAGGTCCTGGATCATCTTCACTATCACTATTCTGAAGTCTTTTTCTGGAAGTTTGCCTATCTCCACTTCATTTAGTTGTTTTTATGGGGTTTTATCTTGTTCCTTCATCTGGTGCATAGCCCTCTGCATTTTCATCTTATCTTTCTGTGAATGTGGTTTTTGTTCCACAGGCTGCAGGACTGTAGTTCTTGCTTCTGCTGTCTGCCCTCTGGTTCATGAGGCTATCTAAGAGGCTTGTGCAAGTTTCCTGATGGGAGGGACTGGTGGTGGGTAGAGCTGGCTGTTGCTTTGGTGGGCAGAGTTCAGTAAAACTTTAATCCACTTGACTGCTGATGGGTGGGGCTGGGTTCCCTCCCTGTTGGTTGTTTGGCCTGAGGTGACCCAACACTGGAGCCTACCCAGGCTCTTTGGTGGGGCTAATGGTGGACTCTGGGAGGGCTCATGCCAAGGAGTACTTCCCAGAACTTGTGCTGCTTGTGTCCTTGTCCTGACAGTGAGACACAGCCACCCCCACGCCTCTGCAGGAGACCCTCCAACACTAGCAGGTAGGTCTGGTTCAGTCTCCTATGGGGTCACGGCTCCTTCCCCTGGGTCCCAATGCACACAGTACTTTGTGTGTGCCCTCCAAGAGTAGAGTCCCTGTTTTCCCTAGTCCTGTCAGAGTCCTGCAATGAAATCCCGCTAGCCTTCAAAGTCTGATTCTCTAGGAATTCCTCTTCCCATTGCCAGACCCCCAGGTTGGGAAGCCTGACTTGGGGCTCAGAACCTTCACTCCTGTGGGTGGACTTCTGTGGTCTAAGTGTTCTCCAGTTTGTGAGTCACCCACCCAGCAGTTATGGGATTTGATTTTATTGTGATTGCACCCCTCCTACCGTCTCACTGTGGCTTCTCCTTTGTCTTTGGATGTGGGGTATCTGTTTTGGTGAGTTCCAGTGTCTTCCTGTCGATGATTGTTCAGCAGTTAGTTGTGATTCTGGTGTTCTTGCAAGAGGGAGTAAGAGCACGCCCTTCTACTCCGTCATCTTGAACCAGAGTTCTTGCAAGAGGGAGTGAGTGCACGCCCTTCTAACTCCGTCATCTTGAACCAATCTCTCATGTTTTCTTAATTGTTTAACTTCCCCTGGCCCCAGCCCTCCCTACCCCCCTACCGCCCGACACAGTAATTTAGGCATGGGATTTTGGGCTGTTTCGTGCCCTGCCACATACCTGGGATTGTTGCTCCTACAGTTCACCCTTGAACAAAAGGGTTTGAACTTTGTGGATCCACTTAGACGTGGATTTTTTTCAATTGTAAATACTACAGTACTACACCATCAGCGCTGGATGAATCTGTGGATGCAAAACCACAGATATGGAGGGCCAACTGTCAAGTTATACTCAGATTTTCCCCTGCCTGGAGGGTTGGTGCACCTAACCCCCAAGTTGTTCAAAGGTTAAGTGTAATTTGCAAGTTGTCAATAAATATGTTAAATAATGAATGAGTGAAAGAATGAAGAAATGAATTCCCTACCATTTTCCCCTTTCTCTCCTATCTCTTTTACTCTACCCATTATACTCTGCTCCTTCAACTGAATTTGTATATGAGATGAAGGAGGCCATCCTTTAAAAGAAGTTTTTCCTTAATCCTTTAAAGTTAGCTGTAATTTCTTTGAAAATAATCTGAATATTCTATACTCACCATCTTTACTTCTTCATGTCCCATTCAGTGCCTTTCATCCCTCAGCCCACTGAGTCTAGCCCTTACTCTAGAGAGGTGGCCTACGATTCTCAGAAAGAGAAATCACTGATGCTGAATGGAAGCTTTCAGTCTATTATTATTGCTGGACTTCTTGTTTGATATGGCACTATTGACCACTCATTTCTTCTTGACTGCTTCCTCCTTTAGATTTCATTATGTCTTGAAACTCTTTATTGACTATTCTTAGCCTTTTTCAGTCTTTTCTATCTCCAGCCATTCCTCATATATTTGCCTTGCCTTGCTGACTCCTTTCCACTCTTCTTTGGATGCCACATTATGTTCCTGGTGGGCTTATCCACTCTTGTGGCTTTAATTACCCCCTGAGTACTGCAGAATTGCAAATTTCCACTTTGAACCCTGACATCTAAGCTGAGCACAGAATTTTGTTAACAAATTTAAGACAACCTGCCTGAGACACAAATGAGACAAATGATTTAGAATGTAAATTAATTTGATGGGATAAGTTAGAGATTTCCCATAATTTCCCATTTTCAGAGTTTAATGATATTAAAAATAATTTTCTATAGGAACTGTTAATCATAAAGACAACTATGATGAAAGAAATATCTACCAATTTTCTCTATACAGAAATAAGATCTCTGGAATTTAGTAGCATCAAATCACAAAAACCAAGGGGCCAATTCATCATAGACTTTTAGTTTCAAAAGATAAAATTGACTATTGCATTTAGATTTACATAATATTGGAAAAAGTGAACCCGCAGAATTTAAAAGAGTTAGGAAAATATTCCATAGCAGCTTCTTCCATTCCAAGAGTTTCACAGGATAAATGGTTATGTGGTTATGTAAGCAGCTAACTTCATAGGGACTTTCATGAAATAAGTTTTATAGCCAAGGTACAAGGAAAGTACTTCTTAGAGAATCAACAGCTAGTATAATTAAAATGAAAGTTAACTATGTCTCAGTTCTTTTAAAAACTTCAGTGAAACTATATAAAAGTGAAGCTGGTGAATTTTCAGACATTTCACATTCACTGACAATACAAAAAATTAAATGTCTGTAAGGTAGATGGAAATGATCACTTCATACATAAATTGTAAAACAAAACAAACCCTAATACACAAGAAACTCCACTGTGCCATATTATAATTTTAAAGTTCTTCAATTAAGATCCTAGAATCTCTTAATTAAAAGAAACTTACTTATTTTTCAGACCAGGAAATTAGTAACAGTTTGGAATAGGATGTGCTATATGCTGCCTGCGGTTGAATTTTAATAGACAATATATTAAGATGACATCCATTTAAATATGCTATATTTTTTTCTGAGCCCTAGTTGATGATGAATATAACTTTCATTTAAAACAGATGTAGCTTCATAAGCATTTTCATGAAACTGGTTTCAAGTGCAAATTTAACTGGAGTTCAAGTAAAAATGAAATTAAAAACTTAGCATCTTTTCAAGATTTTCTATGACTCTAATTTGCTATATATTTTTTTCAGATATTTTAATCTAGTCCTTATTAAACTTGCACACTTGCAGAGCTTTTCAACCTGCTGATCCCAGGAGAATCTGACAGAGCTCCCTGGATGCTACGCATGCTGATGCTCCTTTAGAATGAGTTAATAGACTAGATTTTGGAAAGCATCAATTATGATTTACATTTGAATGAAAATTAAACTCTTTCATTTATTTGCTCAGCTGTTCATGGAATATTGCATAAATTGGGTTTAAAATGCATGCGTTATCAATGTAACTGCCTTGCAATCCTTTGCAGTCAATAGGACTATAAATAAAACCCACTGCACTAAATGCATTGCGACTTAACACCCCACTGTCTCAAAAATAAAACCCTCTTTGGACTGGAAAAAGAAATCTCAAAGTGAGTAAAGTAAAAATCAGCATACGTCTGGTTTTCATACCTTTTGAATATTTTTTTAACAAGGTATAGGTGTAGAATTTTCAAGCATTTATTTAAAATGTGATTTTCATTTGTATAACTAGTTAACAATAGCTACAATTTACCAGTAATCTTCATTAAAAAAAAACAAAAAAATTATGAAATGAAGAAGTGGAGGCTCAACTGACTTTAACCAACTTGTTTGGAATCACATAGTAAATGAGATTCAAACACAAATTTATGGTTACAAGTAATATTTGGATTCAGGTTTGTGTCTTAGTACTTTGATACCATTTTGAATATATAATGGCTATTTAAAGTCATTTCTAGAGTCCTATACCAAGGCCAATTTTATCTCACATCTTCTTACCTACAAAAATTTTACTCTAAAATGGAAATTTTATTACTGAGGAGTATTTTTCTTTCTATACTCTGATCGGGATTTGATTTCACCCAGAAAAAAAAGTATCTTAGATGTAACTGGAACCACTGGAATGTTCTGTGATTAGCCAGGGTGTTTTCCTAAAACCAACCTCAAGATGGCAATGCACATAGTACTGGCTTTAATTCCGGATTTTATATGAGGTTTGGTTATTCAGTCTAGCAAAGACACATAATGAACATGGTCTCCTGGAGATGATATTATGGTAAAATTAACTGGTTGGTTGACATTAAATGTCTTTCTTTTTAAAATCCAAGAGTATCAGATACCACCAGGACCCTAAATCTGTTCCTTGTCTATTTACCTTGTCAAAGTACCACAGTGCTCAAGTTAACCCTTTTAAATTTTATGTTAAATGGAATGACTTGCAAGGCTCAAATAAAAATACAGAAACTGTAACATTTCTCTGCTTGTTTCAGTGTATATAGAAATTGCTTTAATGTGTTTTTTGTCCTCCTTCTGCAAAATTAAACAAAGTTTGACAGTGAAATATTCCAATTGCTAGACCACAATATATGTATGAACTTTGCCTGATAAAACAGAATGTTGAAAGAAAATATTTCTCTAAATTCTGCCCAAATACGTTTTGTCTACTTGGGTGCCAAAGAAATAACAATGACAACAATGCATAGCACAGAATATGGAAGGAAAATGGAACATTTATCTCTGGAAGATGTGTCTCACGTTGCAAACAATCATTTAACAAAATTATAAACTCATAAACAATCATTTCCATGAAAGCACAATATTACGTATTTATACCTAATTGTTAAAAACTGAATAAAGAACCTCTCTCATGATATATTAAAAAACCACAAAAAAGTCATTCAATAGTTATCATAGGTATAATTCGGCTGTATATTTCTCTGGAAACTGCAAAACACTAAGAAAATCTAACAGACATTAAATATTTGTGTTGGCAAGACAGTTGGCTTCCAACCTCTCAAGATTTTGTTAAAAGTCGTTTAATAGATCAGCTTAAGGTAATATTTTTAAACTAAAATTTGATTTACTATTAAGAAACATAGATAAGATGTGAAACGTAAACTTAAAATCCCAGAGATGTAGGGAATGAAAATTAGGTAGAACACAGTATTACTGCAAAATTATACATATTCTGATTCATAAAATCCTGGAAAATAATTAAATGATAAAAAAGAACCTTATTTTTTAAAATGGCATGACATAATGATATACAATTCTACAAGATAAAACTTAATTGTACTAAAAGATAATAAATTAAGTACTTGAAACTATGAAGGATAACATGGAAGAGTCTCTAAGCTCCACAAGGTCAGGGACCATGTTTATAGTGTTCATCTCTGAATCACCAGAACTTAGCATTGTGCCAGGACCATGGTAGACATGTTTGTTTACAGTTGGATTAGTAAATGGAACTTGTTATAATCATATACTATAACTGAAGGGGAATATGCAAAGGAACCATGACAAATTCAAAAGTAAAAGATTCTGGAAATAGTTAAGAAATTCTTAAGTTAACAATATTTTAGTACTCCTGTAACGTCATTTGCTACAGTGGTGGTAATATAGATTTCCAAAAATACAGAATTGGTAAACTTTTTTTTCTACTAGAATAATATGGGATATAATCAGCAGGATAACTTTTTGCTGTCATCGGTTTATCTTCCTCATACTCTGGCACCTCACTTTAAGCGGGGTCTCCCTAAGAAGACCTTAAACTCTTTAATTTCTCATTTTTCATTTTTGCATAAATACTGATTCCTTTATTCATTTAATAAATGTAGGTTGAAAACTCACTTTAGGCTCTGGAGACACAACAGTGGACACAAGACAGCAATATATGTATCTGCCCCTCAGTGCCCATAATTTGTTTGCTAAATCTAGATGGGCTCTGTATTACTGACAGTCTATTTGCATAATTGTATTTTTGAATTTGTAGGATAAAGTATCAATGTGTAAATAATGAAATGGGACTTGGTGAAAGATAGGGATTAGTCATCATTCTATACCAGACAAGTAAGGTCCAAGTGCCTGATTTTAAAAATCATACTAGAATTATGATGATTGTGTTATTTTAAGACTTAAACAAGGATTAGTAGAGAAGGCTACTGAGAATGTGGCTTATATTCAGTATAGACAAACTAAAACAAGTAAAATTATATTGACAATAAGATTCTGAGCACAGGAGCTGGCACTGTCCTGGATGTTCTACATATAGTGTCTCTAATTCTTCTAGCTTTCTTGTGAGGTAGGTATTATTTTTCCTACTAGGGAAGCCCAGAGGGACTATATGGGTTCCAAACAGAACTGCCATGTAGCTATGACTGAAGAACCTAAGCCCTTCCCATTAGAACATTGTTTAGTTATTACAAGATGTCTGTGTCATGATGTACCAGTTATCTGTTTCAAAGCTAATCATAATTTTACTTGAATCAATATATATATTAAAAGCTTGCCATATTTTACTTTATTTTCTCTTCAAAGTATTACTGAATAGTGAGCAAGAGCTCTATTGTGTTAAACTGGTCTAGAAGTATGGGGCTAAAAGAAGTCTTGGGAAGACTTTCCTTACAATCAAAATATTTAATCAACTGAAAACTTTAATCCATCCACTTCATGTTATAGATAAAGTGTCTGAGATTTCTGGAGACTAAATGAGATAATTTTAAATTGTGAGACTAGATCCAATATCTTCTCATTTTCTGTCCATGAAATTCTTCTAATTCCAGTTTATTTTGCAGTTATAAATGTCTCAGATTTTTGCCTCCTTTTTTATCAAAAGCTGAAATAACACCTTTGATAGGCATCTATTTCTCTGTTGTATTTCATAAATCATTTATATCAAGGTGTGCTTCAATTCAAACTCTTTCTCCTAGCTGGCTTTCTAAAAGGAACAACAGAACACTGTGGTATATGCTACATTACTTCAGTTTTCCTCCCTCACTTCAATCCATATACTGCTGCCTCTACCCCAAATCCTATATAAACCTACTTGGGCCATCAGTGATTCAGGACAAAAAGACAACTAACTATCTGTACTCTTCTTAATTGTGTAGACTAGGAATTCATAACAGATTTTCCACAAGTGATATAAAAACCTCAGAAACTTTTTTTTGCTAACAAATGATTTCTTTAGGAAAATATGATAAAACAATTTACAAATAAGCTAAAAAATTATTGAAATGTCTTCATTCCGTTATCATTCTGAATGTATTTCCTTTAATACTTTCATGGAAGTTACCTATCATCCCAGTTATACCATTAAGTGTGAAAGAGGGGATTTGGAGGGTAGGAGGCACACAGGGTTTGTTCATTGAGGTAACTTATATAAATAATATAAAATGTAAATCATATAATTTATCACTGAGAAAACAAAGTATGAGCCAAGGATATATTTCTTTACATTTTTTGATTTAACTAGCATTGAAAGTTTCAAGGTTTATTTTGACTAGTGTCTGGCTTTCTAATTGACAAGCTAATTAGAAGGGTATGCTAGACTGCTTGTCCATACCAAGTTCACTGTGCAGTTGTCCTGGGGGAAAGACATACAAGGGAACTTGTTGACACTTGAAATTAAGCAGCACTCACCCGAAAAACTGTCATTTCTTCCAGCAGAACTTCTTCTAAATCATGCCAAGTCTCCTTAGGAATTGAAACTACTTTAAGAACGGTTCCAACATCTTTGAAAGAAAGTGGAGAAGACCACAACTTAAATAGATCTGAACAGAGTTTAGTGTTAATGAATGAAATCAGTATTTGACCAGAAAGAACATTTTGACGTCAGCATTTTAGAATTTATTTTATTGTTACAGCATTAGTAATATATAAAAATGCATTTCATGAAACTAGATAAACATAGCTATGGAATAAAAACAGTTGAATTTTTAGAAATATCTGAAGCTTTGGAGATGATTTTATCCTAAACCTGGGTAAATAAAAAATATATATATATAATAATCACTAGGTTGGATTATTTGTATTTTTAATCTCAACTATCAGGTGTCTCAAAAACAAAACTAAACTAAACTAAAAATAATACCAGTTTGACAGTGTTGAGGTTTCTCAAAAAACTAAAAATAGAACTAGCATTTGACCCAGGAATTTCACTCCAGGGTATATAGCCAAAAACAAACAAACAAACAAACAAACAAAACCCCCAAAACACTAATTCAAAAAGATACATGTACTCCAATGTTCCTAGCAGCACTATTTACAACTGCTATCAACAGATGAATGGATAAAGAAGATGTGGTATATGTATATACAATGGACTACTACTCAGCCATAAAAGAGAAAGAAATGTTGCCATTTATAGCAACTTGGGTGGACTTGGAGGGCATTATACTAAGTAAAATAAGTCAGACAGAAATACAAACACTGTACGATATCTGTTATATATGGAATCTAAAAAGTCAACAAATTAGTGACTATAACAAAAAAGAAGCTGACTCACAGATACAGAGAACAAAATGAGTGGTTACCAGTGGGGAGGCAGAAGGGGGAGGGGCAATATAGGGATAGGGGAAAAAAAGGGTTATTATGGGGTTATATGAAATCATCTGTGTGAAACTTTTGAAAATTGTAAAGCACTGTAGAATTAAAGAATCTTTCATTCTATAACAAAATAAACTAAAAAAAGAAAAAAATTACCATCTTGACATTACAGGTTTTTCCCATTTTTGTTATGCAACCAGGAACTACTATGAATACTTCATATATAAGCAAAATGGAAGGAATGTTGTCAAGCAACAAAAGTAGTAGAGCCTCAGAGCCTGGCTGCTCATCTTCTTCCCACGAGGAAGACTTTGGTAGTTAGAGGCCCCTAACAACAGCTCAATGACCATTACCTGATAAATCACAATAATCTGATTTCTCAAAGTAAACACCTTGGATTACTTATTACAGTGGTTTTTCAACAACTGGCTAATCAATTTTGGTTAGCAAAGTGGTTTAATTATCATGCTGTTCAATCAACTTCAGAGTACTAAAAAATTTTTAAATTCAGAACCAAGGAAAACTGTTAAAATGAATGCATTTTATAGAGATTTAAAGCACTGTTCATTCATTGTTAAAAGAAATTGTTTTAATGATAAGAGCTGGCACTTTCACTCTAAGTTGGGTTAAGAAGCTACTATTTTCCAGTATTTACAGATGGGTTCCTATTCTTGATAGAATAAAGAACAGGGATTTATTAAATTCAAAAATTTGACTCTTCAACATACCATTTCTGATCAGTTGATCAATTATTTTTAGCTTCAACTGGCTCATTTTAATCAAATTAAACAGTCTAATTATTCAAGAAGAAAATCTTACCAGTAAAGTTACACCAGAAAAATAATTCAATGTATTCACACCACAGATAACCATTTTCAGGGGATCAATATGATGTGCTATAAAGAAAGGTTGCTAGTGTATCCCTTGTAAAGTCAAAAAAAAAATCCCTCTTTTAAGCAGATCCTTCTGTTTACAGGACCTTAGACTACTCATAACACCAAAGATTAAAGGTAAATTAGGTTAATATACTCAGTGCCTCTGATCAGTCTTCAATACCCCAAAATAACTTTATCTGTGTTCCAGATCAAGTTTTACTGAGTAGTATTTCAAACAATTTCACACAAATTGAATCAGATTACTCAACTAGGATCAATGTGTAACTTACTTAAAAGATAAAATTACTGTAATCAATTTACTTTGTTGACAGATGACCCTGTTCTGTGCTGACCGATAGCCATCCACATCATCAGACATTCAACGTGCTCATGAAATTGGTTCCTTTAAAGACGGCTTGCGGCCAAGGAGAACTGAAAATTCATGATTAGGTTTCTTTGGTCAAATAGCCGGAAGCAAGCTTTTGTTGCATTGACAATGAGTGGGGGACTTCTCAACATGTTTAGGCCAGAGGTGAAGAAAAAGGTAATTGTGACATTACTGAACAAGTTTAATTACTCTGGAGATCTAATCATAATTTGACATTAGTGATAAACTAATATTTATTGAAGAGAAGTCCTATCATCTTATAATTTCTCAAGATATTTATAACCAGAAGTTGATACTTGCAATTCATTGACTTTTATTGAACTCCAGGTCTCCCTGGGATTCTGTTATTTGATAGAGAAACTTTCTCACTCATAAAAGCAGACTGTAATGTATTGCTCAGAACCAGACACTTACACTTGATAATGTAAGTATTTCACAATTTTGTTATAAAACTTTAAGTCTTTAAAGCACTTACTGCGCAGTTGCCATTCCCCTGTACTTAATGCAATTTCTTTCTCTGTTCTCACCAAGGGAAAATAAATGTTATTATACAGGTTCCAGTGGAGCACTCACTCTGTTTCCCATTGATTTATTTCAGTTAACAACGTTAATGGAGACTAGGAATTTATTACCTTGGAATCTGACCCTAAGTAGCAAGTTTCAGATTTGTAACTGGTGCTTTTAAAATAGTATTATTAAAGAGAGTAGGGGAAAAATAAAATAATACGTCATAATAGCAATGGAATTCATCCTGAAAATATACCTATAAAATGTTTGTTTCTAATCATGGAATTGGTAAAAATACGTCATTAAATGTCTATAGAAATGTTTAAAATGTATCTGACGATTCATGGAATTGGTAAAAATACATCATTAAATGTCTATAGAAATGTCTAAAATGTATCTGACGATTCCTTAGGTCCACTTTGTTGGTTTTCTGATGAAGTTTTGTTTTGCTTTGTTTTGTTTCTCATTGTATGGTAAAAACACTTAAATTTTGTTGCCAAAATTTATTTTCTGGAAGATTTGCACTCTATGATAATTTTAAAGTTCAGATAATTTTGCATCAATATATTCTAGAACTTTTATTGAATGTCTTGGGATTTGAGCAATACATTTTTGTCCTGAAAAGCCACTGTTCAGAAAAGAGTTATGATTCAATTACAGACATTGATTGTTCACCTAATCAATAGCTTTACCTGATTACATTTATCAACTTTTGATTGAAAAGGAAATTTAATTTATATTAATAAATATATGTCAACTTGCCTAAAAAACTAACACAATGGAATGGGAGAATGTTCAGGTTTTTTAGTCATTTGTTAGAGGTTAACTATACCTTGAGAGTGACTATAAAGTCTTCCTTCAGTTCTTAGTATACTTAATTAGTTAGATGCAATATTCTGGAAGAACATTTAGAGCTGAAGTTAAAACATTTACCTGTTCCAATAAACATGACATCATACTGGCCATCTTCTGCATCCACTCGATCTACTACAATTTGTGTAAACTGGTAATTTACATCTGTTTTGATCATTATCGGCCGGTTATTAATAGGAAACACTGGATTGTACATGGCTGGATGACTTCTGGCAAATGTTATAACATCATCAGGAAGGTCTTTTGTAGACTCAAATCCACCAAATGTTTTACTGGGACACTATTAAGATAAAGAAAATATTATCTTTTTATTAAAATATAGTGAATAGGATTTTAATTTATATAACATATGGCCTCAATGAACTAGGAATCTAAATATGTAATTTTTAAGTAACTGTTAGACTAAAAAACAAAATAATTTTACTTCAATTAGTAGATGTAATATATAATATACATTTTCTAAACATATTTTAAGTCTCGATGGGATGTCATCATTTCTTACCAAAAACTGAAAATGCATCTAATGAATTCAGTGTACAGGAGAAGTCTGATGACTCTATTAGTGACAACACCATATACTTTATGTTTAAATGAAATATTTGAAATAATGAGTGGAATATGTTATAACTAAATGCTATTAATCATTAGATTAGAGAAAATCAAAATTTTTCTTGAATGCATTTCATTTTTCCCTATGGTATTATGCTAAAATATAAATGCTCTCTTCAAACTAAAAGACAATATAAACTATTCTTTATTGCTTTATTTTTAACATAACCCTGAAAAAGTACCACAAAAAGGACCAAAAGTATTATTTCTTTAAAAATTACAGTAATTCTAGGGATAAGGAGATGTGTTATTCAAGGTGTTTAACAATTTGCATGGCACAGAAACTGACCAATCAGAATGGACCAAGCAGAACAGATGATGGCCATAGGGAGAGCCAGACAGGATGCTGTGCTGTACACTGTCATAATATCACCTCTGGATTTAAATGCTCCACGTAAGGCAATAAAACAAAAACAAGAAAATTCAGATTTTACTGTCTCTTTTCACTGCATTTAATTATGTGGTGGAAGCATTCAGAGTACAGTATCTCCAGTCTCTTGCTTTTTGTCTTACACTTAACTAATTTCTGCCATTTAATGTAAGAGTTTGAGAGCTGAAATGCAGTTGAGTGGTTCTTGATCTAACAAGAGGCTTAGAAGGAGAAATCAATTGTCTCTGCCATTACCTTAACACAGATCATTAATAATTCATGAGAAATGAAATAAAGCTATTTTGAAACGGGAAGAGTATCTCTTTATGAATATATATGTATGTAGTATACAGATACACACACAATAATACACTAATACAACAGTTAAGGGATTTAGGGAATTACTTTTATTTAAGTAAATTAAAAATTATTTAATGTTATAGACATATCAAATAGCTGTATAAACTCCTAGAAGAAATGATAAAACATATTTTATAACATTAATTTTTTTGCTTTTCTACCACCATTTAAAAACTACTTGCAAAAATTTAGAAATGATTGAAAATAAAGAGATTTATTTTAGATTTTTATCTTACAATTTGTCTTTCTTGCCTTACTTTTATTTTTGTATTTAGTATTACTTAAGCTGTAGGTTTTTCTTTAAAAATAAAGAAAATGCCCTTCTATTGACACACTGCTTGAAGGCCTCTTAATATGTTTTTCTCCAGTAGTGTTGATGGAACTACATATTCTCAGCTGCCCCCTTTTGGGATTAATGGATTGATCTAAGTGAATTTTATTCACAGGAGCAAGGTGTTGCCTCCTCTTGGCAGCCCCTCCCTAATTCCTAGCTTAGGCAGTGCTTTCTGTCTTCTGCCTCCAGCACTTGGTTCACACTGCTGACTTAATGGACCATGTCATAACAACTCTCTATGAATAATGGGTGAGAATTCAGGCTCTAGAATCAAACTGCCTGGAATGAATCTTGGCTCCTCTCTTTGCCTCAGAGTCTTCATCTGTGAAATGGGAACAATTATTGGGCTAATGTATATACTATTTTATATATATACACACACACACACACACACACACACATACATATACATATGTATGTATGCATAAATCTGTTAAAACAGGCTTCTTATAATCAATGGATAGTCTATCTTGTTCATTTTTTCTTCTGAAAGCCTATTTAGATTTTTTACCTACAAGCTCCATCAGCTTGAAGTAATCTTTATGAAATGCTCATAAATAAGTTTAGCAAAAAATTTTACAGAAAATAAAGATTAAAAACATCCTATGCCTAATAAACTCAACTAAAAACATCATTTACTTGAATTTAACAATAAAGCTGACATGAAATTAAAATAATGGTTAAACGTAAAGAACAAGTTTTTTCATCATATGAAATTATTTCCTTAAAGATTCTTAGGGTTATCACCTTCTAGAGAAATGGAAATAAAAATGAAAATAAACAAATGGGACCTAATGAAACTTAAAAGCTTTTGCACAGCAAAGGAAACCATAAACAACACAAAAAGACAACCCTCAGAATGGGAGAAAATATTTGTCAATGAAGCAACTGACAAAGGATTAATCTCCAAAATTTACAAGCAGCTCATGCAGCTCAATATCAAAAAAAAAACAAACAACCCAATCCAAAAATGGGCAGAAGATCTAAACAGACATTTCTCCAAAGAAGATATACAGATTGCCAACAAACACATGAAAGGATGCTCAACATCACTAATCATTAGAGAAATGCAAATGAAAACTACAATGAGGTATCACCTCACACCAGTCAGAATGGCCATCATCAAAAAATCTACAAACAATAAATGCTGGAGAGCATGTGGAGAAAAGGGAACCCTCTTGCACTGTTGGTGGGAATGTAAATAGATACAGCCACTATGGAGAACAGTATGGAGGTTCCTTAAAAAACTAAAAATAGAACTACCATAGGGCCCAGCAATCCCAATACTGGGCATATAACCTGAGAAGACCATATTTCAAAAAGAGTCATGTACCACAATGTTCATTGCAGCTCTATTTACAATAGCCAGGACATGGAAGCAACCTAAGTGTCCATTGACAGATGAATGGATAAAGAAGATGTGGCACATATATACAATGGAATATTACTCAGCCATAAAAAGAAAGGAAATTGAGTTATTTGTAGTGAGGTGGATGGACCTAGAGTCTGTCACACAGAATAAAGTAAGTCAGAAAAACAAATGCCGTATGCTAACACACCATTGTAAAGCAATTATACTCCAATCAAGATGTTAAAAAAAAAAATTCTTAGGGTTAGGAAATGTTGCACTGGATGGTTCCATCCACATATTCTAGAACATCTGATGTCATATTCACTCACTTTCTACCTTATCAGTCTATTCTTTTTTTCTCCCTACTTTAAATTGCAGACTTAAAGCTCATTTTATTTTGAGCTCTGTCCACCTTTTTATAAGCCTGAATGTGCACAACATTGCTGGAAGGAGAGAGGTCAGCGATAGTAGACAGCATCTATTAATACACCTAGGCCCTTTCCATGAGGTTTTTGTTTGTTTCTTCCTTGCATATCTTCTTTACCTATTTGAGAGATGTGTCTCACTTCCACAGGAAGATAATATTGATTTAAATTTGTTTCCTCCTATTTAATGTGCAATTCTTGAGACTTTGCCACAATCAGAGAGAGCAAGTCTATGTGTATCCTAATTGTTTCAACTCTCCATGAAAGCCATTTTTACTATATCTCTTTCAGAAAAGAAGATAAATAAGGCTACCTGCTCAGTTTCTATTTCTCATAAATTATTGGTATTAACTACTGGTAAGCGTTGAACTTAAGCATTGATGGCTGTGAGGAACATGTCTTTAAATGTGGAATTTCATGGTTATCAGAGAAAAATCCTTGCCTTTCTTTCATTTATAGTCTTGGAATTTTTCTTTTACATTATCTAAATTTAATATGTATGTAGCTGCTTTTTTTTTAATCTTCAGCATAAATTTATTCATTTCCTATCTTAAACACCTAGGCCACTTACAGTTCCTGGTCGTGGGTAGGGGACTCTTCCTTGATAAGGCACCCACTGGTAGTTGGGACCATCCCTGTGAGCATATGGACCCAGGAACACCCTTCTCACATCACTCATGCTATACATGCACACGGCTGACCCCTTGAAGATGTTACTAAAAAAGACAGACAGAACAAAAACAGACTTTCATCTTTACACAATGACAGAGCTATTTATACTGAGTTTTTAGATTTCAGATAGCAATTATCAATACTTGAACATAAATTCTCAAATAGTGTTTGGGATTCTTTAAGTCACATGTTTATATATATTTTAATAGTACACAAGAGGGCAAAATTATGATTGCTCAAAATTAGAAGGCATGGATGAAAACACCTTTAGTACCCATAGAACATATACATATTCATTTCATAAATAGACAATATACGATATAAATATATACATTCATATCATATGTAAACAGTGATAGGGAAAACATATATACGAAATCTAAAAGGTAATGATTAATTCTGATATCAGATAAAATGAAAATATAAACTTTGGTATTATGTTAAGACTTAAGCATCATTGCTGAAACCAGGAAATGTTTAAACAAGAAAGAATGTTTAAGAACTCATTTTATAAACTGAAACTGGTGCAGAAGATGAATAGTCAGTGTTATAACTTTTAACTCCCAAACCAACAAAAGTATTTCATCAAGTAACAGAGCTCGATTTGTGTGAAGGCATTTAAAATCATGTCTTTCCAACACAGGAAATCATTTTAAGTTAATAGCTATTACACCCTAGCAAAAGTGGAGTATTATAGCAATTATCCCCATCATTTTGTTGGACAAAAAAAATCAGGTAATTGAAGCAAATTGGAAGTTTACCATGAGATGCCACAATTTCCCATTTTATTTTGCTTATATAAATACAGCTTGAGGGATTTATTTATACAAAGATATAAAACAGCTGTGCACATTTAAAATATAGAATGCTTACCTTTTAATCAATCTCTACCCATAGAAAATTACATAAAAATTAGACCAAATGAAAAACATGTGTAATAAGAGTTTATTATTGAAAACTGCTGCATCTAGACAATGTCTGGTAGAGTGCAAGCATCATGAGGGAAGGAAGCATGCCTGGCTTCTTTTCTGTAACATAAATTACATATCGCATGGTACTTGACACAGTTAATTTCAGTAAATACTTATAGAATTTAACAACAATATTTTCATAATGGAGTAAGTAGCAAATTAATACATATTTGATACATCATAGTAGTTTGTAATGTTTATGTGTCTCTTTTTCATTGTTATACACTTTGCTTATCTATTGATGGAACCCATCATCATCGAAAGATCTTTTTAGGATTTACAGCTGTTAAGACTAACTCATATGACATCAATCTCGCTGAAGCAGACAGGTGAAATTATTTTACCCACTAAGCCAGTGATTCTCAAAGTGTGGTTCCTAGACCAACAGCGTGGGCATCACCTGGGAATGTTAGAAATGCGTTCTTAGGCCCTACCTCTTCCTACTGAATCAGAGACTCTGAGGGCGGGGCCTAGCATCTGTATTTTAACAGGCTCTCTGGGCGATTCTGATGCAAGCGTAAGACTGAAAACTGCTGTACTAAGCAATGAGGAAGCAGAAGAAATGGATTAATATTTGTTTACTTTGAGCCTCCCACATTCTTTTTTTTTTTTTTTTTTCGGTACACGGGCCTCTCACTGTTGTGGCCTCTCCCGTTGTGGAGCACAGGCTCCGGACATGCAGGCTCACGGGCCCAGCTGCTCCACGGCATGTGGGATCCTCCCGGACCGGGGCACGAACCCGTGTCCCCTGCATCGGCAGGCGGACTCTCAACCACTGCGCCACCAGGGAAGCCCAAACCTCCCACATTCTTTAGCGGTCATTCTGTTTTTATACCAAAGGGGAGAAATATTTAGGTATGGGAAATTGCATCTGGTTTTACTAATATAGTTTTCCTAATTTTTACATGTTATTTTAAAAATTAAGTAAAAATGTCCAATCAATTTGTAATGGCTTTAATATTTACAGAAAAAAATCAGTGTTTGGACATCGTAGTTAACCTTTCTTTATGCTATCACAGTCCCTTGTAGCACTTTTCCTGACTTTTGATTTTAAATTATTTTTCTTTTAAACATTTATACATATCCAAATGCATATCCCTCTTTATATGCATTTAAATATATGTTTCTTTTAGCAATTTCAGGTAATGTAAACTTTATGCTGAATGTAATAGTCAGGAAATAATTACTGCTTGACTGACAGCAAGAGCTTTGAGGCAGATGGGGAATGACGAAAGGAGGAGGGGGGGAGAGGGGGAAGAAGGAGGAGAGAGAGAGAGTGAGAGAGGAAGAGGGTTAGGGACAAAGAAGAAGAGAAAGGATAGGGGAGGGAAAGATTTTTCACCCTTAGTTTATATATCACTACAAACTTTTAACAAAACTCAGAGCTCTATGTTTATAATATTTTACATTTCACTCAAATTTTTAAAGTCAAAGCTATACATAGGGCATGGCATACATTTTTCATCATTAAATTTATAGTAGTGAATTCTTTGCTAAAATTTATGTAAAAAACCATTTAGGTCATGACTTATTTCAGGCACCCAAGGATGCACAAGAGCTCAAAGGTTTAGCTGACGTTGTTCTTTCAAAAATATTTTCACAAATTATGGACACTTGGAAAGCATCTAAAGGACATGAATTTTCTATGATAATAAGAGAGCAAAGTGTTATTTACCTGGAAGTTGTAAACACTCCATATACAATTGGATTTTTAGGATCTTTAGAATTCATTAGGAATACATCCTCTGTTTTAAAACAAAATTGGAGAAAGTTGCATTTTTGAAGGTAATGGCAAAGTTTGAATATTCTCTATATGACATCATCAGCTACTTACGCAATTCATCAAAATGAGTGTCAATGCCATTTGGACCTGGCACTGAACAAATAAGACGAGATTTGAGGAATGTTGTCCATTTATTCACCAGACTTCTGTGGCCCCCGAAGTCATTCTGAAAGGAGAGAATAATGGTTTTAGAAATTGTGCATGCAAATGATAATTTCAAATATCTTATCTTCTCATATCTTGAGACAGATACAAAACACAATTCCTCATTTTTCAAATTGAGAAATGAATTTTAAATGACTAGATACAAGTAACTACGCTTTCTTATTATATTTTTGGTGAAATCTATTCACTCCAACCTTGTTCAAGGAATGAGTTACAGTAAATATGCCTTAGCATTAAAAAGTCACTGTACTTTTTCCATTCTGTTACCACTTGGCAATGAACGATATTACTCTTGTGTTTGTTTTGGTTTGCTTTTAGTCTCTCTTTCTTATGTAAGTTTTCCTTACGATTTTACTCACCTAAGTAGGCTGGTTCACACAGGTAAGCACATTGGCACATAGTAGGCACTTAATGAGTATTTACTGAATGAAAGAATAACTGCATGCCTTATAACCCATACTGAAAATACACCACAAACAAAAGCATGCTAGCATCAAGTATTTTTATAAGCTCAGTTGACGCAATGCTGACTTTACAAACAGCATGTTGAAAAAACATTTGCATAAATCTTAATAAAGAAAACTCATTCTAGAGCAAAAATTTTGAAAAAGTATCTTCTCACTGAAAATGAAACTTAACTGTAACCTGATGTAGCAATAAATTCTATTATGATGGTATGGATTCACCAGTAACTTATAGTCTCATAAAATAATATTTATGTGCATATGTTTGAAGGAAAATAACTTTTTCTTCAAAAATATAACACTGATTTATATTTTGTTTATATGATTTTATTTAGTATAAAGATTTTTTTAACCCTTGTAAGTACTGCTTTTAAATATGCCTTATATTTTGTGGAAAAAAGATTCTCATATATTGCATATATCATTTACATGTTTCCAGAGCATTAAAACTTTTAATTTTCCAGTAATTTAATATACTACAGATAAATAATTAGATCATGATTGGGATAGGAAAGAGGATACCCCTGCCCCCAAGACAGGGAGTTTTAAAATTTCATGATTATTTTTTAAAAAGAAATAATTTCATTTTAAGACAGTAACTGGATTTGGTTGGCCTTGTGATTTTTCTTGAGATGAAAGGTGCTTTAATATATAATAAGTTAGCTTCATTCATATTTCATATATACTGTACTATATAGAGCATAAGCATAGTATTGTTATCATATTTTCACACTGGTACTAATTAATCCATAAGTATTTACTGACCAATTTTTTATTCTATATATCTAAAATTATAATACATATCACATCTGAATTTGTGCCACACAGTATATGAAAGTTCAGAGCTTCAAAATTATGTGTGTGCACATATGTGTATACAGGATGCTATAATCAATTCATAAGAACAAGCTTTAACACTTGTCTCTTTTATATTCATACTTGAGTTATTTCCAACAAAAAATATTCATTGAAAACTTATACATTGTAGGAACCTATGCTAGGTCTGAGAATACAAAAATTATATTTTCCCAGGTAATATGAAAAAAATTATTTCTCTAGAATTTCAAACTAATATTATTTAATGTAATTGTGAAATAACACCTCACAACCTGTACCTCTATGTTTGACTATGAAGTTATTCATAAGCAACTATAATATGTTTTCAATCTTTTTTTGCTATTTAAATATTTATAGTGATCAGTCAAGCTTTTTAGCCATATTTTTCATTATATCTGTACAAAGGTGGAAAAGGAAAAAACTGCGATTGGACAATGATACCCTCCTCATTTTTTTCTTTACCTCACCTTGCATATCTGACCTATTCTAGCGTGAGTGGCTTTTCCAGTGTGTTCTCCATCTATCGCATTTTCACGGAAGAAAAAATACACTTTGTCATCTTCAGGGTTGTCACTTTCTGGGATGAGGTGGGCACTAATGAACCTTGGATCTGAGAGACAAATTATAGCATATATATTAATTCACAGTTGGGTAAATAAGACCATTCATTACAGTCCATTTTCAATTTTCTCTTAACCCCTTTGTGACATATTTCAAGACCTAATCTCTCTTTAGTTCACTCTTTTTCAGTAGATGTGAACTGCTCTTATGTATTTTAA
This sequence comes from Mesoplodon bidens, assembly GCF_964165515.1. Taxonomy (NCBI): domain Eukaryota; kingdom Metazoa; phylum Chordata; class Mammalia; order Artiodactyla; family Ziphiidae; genus Mesoplodon; species Mesoplodon bidens. Next base: position 27,389,317 of record NC_138166.1, read on the forward strand.
AGTATGTTACAAATCACCTTATGTCTCAAAAATAATTTTTTTTCCGTAAAGTTAGGAGTACGTACAGAAATCCTCCATGTGACCATATAGTACAGATGCATTATTGGATATTAAAACATTTTGCAAAGTGTAAGGGCTATCAAATATTACTTATTGTCATCACTACTGTTATTCTTTCTTTCAAGCATAAAATAATTTAAATCAAACTACCAATTGGTCTATTCCATTTTCCAGCAAAAACTAGGTGGGAGGGGAGAGATGAGATTCATAGAAAGCGAAAGAAATTTTCTCAAGTTGTACCCCATCTCATTAAATGGCATTGTCATTTATGAAGTACTCAAGCCCCAAACAGTGGAGTTACCCTTGAGTTCTCTGAGTCTCCACGTAACAGTGTGTACCTCTGATATGTCAGTTCAGACATATCTAAACCCTCCTATATCTTTTCAAATCACACACAATAAAATGCAAACTCCTTCCAGTGACCAGAAGTCATTTACCATCTGGTCCCTGCTACCGCACATGACTTTTCTTCTTCTTACCCTTCCCTTCCCTAACTTACTCTTAGCCAGACATACCAAACCCCTTCCTGGTTCTCAAACAGGTCAAGCACTCTCAGTACTGCCTCAGATTTTTCCTCACTGTGTAACTCTCTGCCCTCATATATTCTAATGACAGGATTCTTATTTTTACTCAGGTCTTTGTTCAAAGTATTATGTTATTAAAGACATCTTTGTTGACTACCCTAATTTAAAGTGCTGAAAGCCTAACTCCTACTCACATGCATTACTTTTCTTCCTAACATTATGAAACACCTGCTATGCTACATCTCTCTGTTTCTTTGTCTCTCTTTAATCTTCATTTACTTATTGTCTGTCTCCCTCTCCATCCCAGTGAATATCAGTTTGATGAGAACAAGGACTTGGCATGTTTTGTTTGATGCTATGATCCTAGAGCTTAAAACGCTGTGGGCATTCAATGAATATCTGTGCAAGAAGACAAGGAAAGAGAAAAGGAAAAAACAAGACTGCCTAGATTATGCAGAAGGTGTATTTGTGATGTCTAGAGTCCCACTTCAAAACATACTTCTGTAAGTACCTGGCTTCATATGGCTGTGGGCTCATATAATCTATTTAACAATATGTATTGCTTCACGGCTTTAACAATGTAACATACTAAGAAGCTGAGTTTGTTTCACTGAAAGCACTTAGGATGGTTGCAGGTATTTAATTTCTCACAATAACCTACTTTTACTCCTATGGTGTATTATGTTATCAAGTTAACAATGAAATACACACACCTAGGTCAGCACCATACTTAAGATACCAGGAAAGGGATCAGAATATTGAAACCAGCTTTATCCATCTTATTTAGTCCTAACCTTTTAACCTGTGAATAATCATGTTGTCATGTGTACTACACTTGTAACTTTCCTTTAGCATTTGCTCTGGGACCATGTACTTAGTATATTTCACAGGGCTACACTCCACTATCTTTTTCAGGCAAATTATACAGACCCTGTAAGTAATGGGAAACATATGAAAAAATACCTATTCATATTTAAAGTTCAGTATGCCAGTGGAATAAGGGAAGGAGAATAAAACCTCAAAATTTGGAATCAGGACTAGAATTTTTAATAATACATTACTTCAACTTTAAAAAATGTTGCAAAGGTGGTTTTTCTTCATAAATTTCTACTTAATCATATTCATAAACATATTTGTATACATGTTTTTGTCTCCTGAAGAATGGTGAGTGGATTAATGTGACAATAGTACGAATTATGTTACAAACCCAATAATTACCACCCCACTGATGAAGTCAGATTTATAGGTTCAGAAATTCAGCATGTGCATGTATGTGTGCGTGCATGTGCATGCAGATACATAGCACAGACCTACACGTGACAGAACTCAGTTCAATCACTTACAACTTTTGTGGCATTTTAGCAAGACTCTTCTTACCTCTCAGATCTCAGTTGCCTAATTTTCAAATTGGGTTTATTTCATGTTAAGTTCAATTCACCTTGTGTCATAAACAGTTCACATACAAACAAGTATTTTAAACTTAAATAGTACATGTGAAACAACTCTGTAAAATATTAACAAATATACTATGTTGTTATGATGATGATACTAAAAGGAAGCCTCAATCACATGTTAAGTTCTCATTATAAGATCTCATTATAATCCAGCTGCAGAATTAAAGTGAAAAATCATACTTTCTTCTGCTTTAATGCTGAAAAAATGGAGAAGTCGCTTTAATACTACCTCCCATATTAAGGAAGTTGTTCATATAAACACCTGAATAACTTAAAGGATTTCAAGTAATTAAATCCAACTACCTTTTATTTGATCACAAATACATGCAAGGCACTATGTAGAAAACAAAATGAATAATATATATCCCTTGTTTTCAGAAAGCTACAATCTAGCAAAAGTGGTGTTAGAAGCATACAAATGACAACAAAGCAAACAATATTTTAAACCTATAGATATTCTCTTAAGTTAGTATTTGGGCATGAAAAAAGGAGTTATCAAGCATCATGCTTCCATCTCTAAAATATGTGAAGATAATTATCATCTTACAAATGTGGACTCTAGTAGGAAATAATTCAAACAAGTTATCACGTACATTAATTGTTAAAAGGGTCTTCAATTCTAGTCTCTCCTTTAGTATCTGATACTACAGACACAGAAGATTTGGTAGGTGAATTAACAGTCTGACATAGCTTCAGATACAGACAAAAAATACCATTAGGCATAGAAAACAAAAGCCAAATATATCAAAACAGTAAAAGAGATTATCAAAGAAAAACAATGTTTACTTGTCTTCAAGAAATTTAGGTTATATCTTATACTTGAAAAAACATTCACTCTAATTTCAAAATAAATTAGGTCTTTAGTTGATGTCTTCCAAAAATTTAAAAGAAGCCATTCTTCTAATATTTCAAATTTAGAAAATCTTTTTTTTTTTTTTGGCCAAAATCTCTGCTCACTGTTCATTTTCTACTTATGCTCCAAAGTCTGCCTCTCCCTTCCTTGCCCCTCTTATTCTCTCAGTCTATTCCCCTCCCCTCTGGTGAATTCCCCTCTTTATCACATGAACATTCTAACCAGTCATTCTAATTGTCTTCATTATCACCCTAGAACCTCTTGGCCTCCTAAACCTCCACTTACCTGCCTATGAAATCCCAGAACTTTTTTCTCCTTTGCTACCATACACCTAAGCCAGGATGGAGAAAACCATATAATTGTAGTAAATGGATTTGCCATAAATTCAAGTTATTTATCCTCAACAAGAATTCTAGTGTTGCTAAGTAATTATTTCATTTACTTTTAGTGGCTCACCTTAGACTTATTATCAGCTACTGTTTAAAATCATTCTAATTGTCTTCACAACAACTAATGTGCCATCTCTCAATCTACCCACCAAAGATGGACTTTCTAATTTGTTATACTGCTGAGACCAAGGCCATTCAGTAAGAACTCCCTCCTTTTGCTTCCTTCACCCCCCCCACAATTGTTCTTTTCGTCCTTTTGTGGAAGAATTATTTCCCTTCCATTATATATATAAGGCCTCTCTCTATTTGCTCTCAATCTAATAATCTACAGAATGTTGCTCCAATAAGCAATCTCTATTCTTCATGTAATCACTTACATTTATATTTTCATTTATCAAATATCTCCTAATCATTTACTCTATGCCCTGAATTGTAGAAGATTAGGGGATATTGTGATGAAATGTTTTCTGCCTACATGATGCTATCTGTGAGGGAATACTAACAGTTAAACAGAGCAATTATCAAATTGCACATAACAAGCAAAAATGAGTTTGGAACGAATGCAGTGAGAAATAAAAGGGACAACTGATCTTGCTTTGAAGGAATTAGGGAAAGTTTTTCTCAGAAGATATGACATGTAATTCAAGACCTGAAGAATAAGAGTTTCCCAGGTAGAAGAAACACAGGTGCAAGGTCACAGAAACAACAGAGAATGTTGTGCAACAGGAGAGAGAGGTGGTCAGAGAGGATGACAGAAAGTTAAGCAGAGGTCAGCAGAAGGACGTTTATTGTTCAGGAGTTTATTGTCCTAATGGCTAAAAGGGAAGCCAATGAGGTATTTTAAACCTAGTAATGACATTACCAGGTTTCTATTTTAAGAAGATCACTGGCTGCTGTAGGAAAAAAATATATACTGAGGCAAGAATGAAGGCAGGAAGATTACTTAGAAGACCGGTGAGAAATGACAGTGATGTGGACTTGTATGACAGAGGAGACATATGCAGAGATTATGGGAAAGTAGAACCAATGGATTACGTTCACTGATAAGATGTTGAATGTGAGAAGCAGTAAGAAAAATCATGGTAAAATTAAAGGAAAGACCAATTTAAACAACTGGTGGGATAGGAATCATTTACCAAGAAGGAACACTTGAGGAAGAATAGATACGAGATGTGGAAGGAAGACTAGCTCAGTTTAGTGCATCTTTAGAGGCAGATGCTTGTGAAGTTATACATTAGATCAGGAAATACAAGAGCTTGGAGAGGGAGGAACCAAGATGGCGGAGTAGAAGGATGTGCTCTCACTCCCTCTTGCGAGAACACCAGAATCACAACTAGCTGCTGGACGATCATCAACAGAAAGACACTGGAACTCAACAAAAAAGATACCCCACATCCAAAGACAAAGGAGAAGCCACAATGAGATGGTAGGAGGGGTGCAATCACAGTAAAATCAAATCCCATAACTGGTGGGATGGTGGGTGGGTGACTCACAGACTGGAGAACACTTATACCACAGAAGTCCACCCATAGGAGTGAAGGTTCTGAGCCCCACGTCAGGCTTCCCAACTTGGGAGTCTGGCAACGGGAGGAGGAATTCCTAGAGAATCAGACTCTGAAGTCCAGTGGGATTTGATTGCAGGACTTCGACAGGATGGGGGGAAACAGAGACTCCACTCTTGGAGGGCACACACAAAGTAGTGTGCACATCAGGACCCAGGGGAAGGAGCAGTGACCCCAGGGGAGACTGAACCAGACCTACCTGCTAGTGTTGGAGGGTCTCCTGCAGAGGCAGGAGGTGGCTGTGGCTCACCGTGGGGACAAGGACACTGGCAGCACAAGTTCTGGGAAGTACTCCTTGGCATGAGCCCTCCCAGAGTCTGCCATTATCCCCATAAAGAGCCCAGGTAGGCTCCAGTGCTGGGTTGCCTCAGACCAAACAACCAACAGGGAGGGAACCCAGCCCCACCCATCAGCAGTCAAGCGGATTCAAGTTTTACTGAGCTCTGCCCACCAGAGCAACAGTCAGATCTACCCACCACCAGTCCCTCCCATCAGGAAACTTGCACAAGCCTCTTAGACAGCCTCATGAACAAGAGGACAAACAGCAGAAGCAAGGAGAACTACAATCCTGCAGCCTGTGGAACGAAAACCACATTCACAGAAAGATAGACAAGATGAGAAGGCAGAGAGCTATGTACCAGATGAAGGAACAAGACAAAACCCCATAAAAACAACTAAATGAAGTGGAGATAGGCAACCTTCCAGAAAAAGAATTCAGAATAATGATAGTGAAGATGATTCAGGACCTCAGAAAAAGAATGGAGGCAAAGACCGAGAAGATGCAAGAAATGTTTAACAAAGACCTAGAAGAATTAAAGAACGGACAAACAGAGATGAACAATGCAATAACTGAAATGATAAATACACTAGAAGGAATCAATAGCAGAATAACTGAGGCAGAAGAATGGGTAAGTGACCTGGAAGACAGAATGGTGGAATTCACTGCTGCAGAACAGAATAAAGAAAAAAGAATGAAAAGAAATGAAGACAGCCGAAGAGACCTCTGGGACAACATTAAATGCAACAACATTTGCATTATGGGCCTGTCAGAAGGAGAAGAGAGAGAGAAAGGACCCAAGAAAATATTTGAAGAGATTATAGTGGAAAACTTCCCTAACATGGGAAAGGAAATAGCCACCCAAGTCCAGGTAGCGCAGAGAGTCCCATACAGGAGAAACCCAAGGAGAAACACACCGAGACACACAGTAATCAAACTGGCAAAAATTAAAAATAAAGAAAAATTATTGAAAGCAGCAAGGGAAAAACGACAAATAACATACAAGGGAACTCCCATAAAGTTAATAGCTGATTTCTCAGCAGGAACTCTACAAGCCAGAAGGGAGTGGCATGATATACATAAAGTGATAAAAGGGAAGAACCTGTAACCAAGATTACTCTATCCGGCAAGGAGCTCATTCAGATTCGACGGAGAAATCAAAAGCTTTACAGACAAGCAAAAGCAAAGAGAATTCAGCACCACCAAACCAGCTCTACAACAAATGCTAAAGGAATTTCTCTACGTGGGAAACACAAGAGAAGAAAAGGACCTACAAAAACAAACCTAAAACTATCAAGAAAATGGTCATAGGAACATACATATAGATAATTACCTAAAACGTGAATGGATTAAATGCTCCAACCAAAAGACACAGCCTTGCTGAATGGATACAAAAACAAGACCCATATACATGGTGTCTACAAGAGACCCAATTCAGACCTAGGGACACATACAGACTGAGAGTGAGGGGATGGAAAAAGATACTCCATGCAAATGGAAATCAAAAGAAAGCTAGAGTAGCAGTATCAGATAAAGTAGACTTTAAAATAAAGAATGTTACAAAAGACAAGGAAGGAGACTACCTAATGATCAAGGAATCAATCCATGAAGAAGATATAACAATTTTAAATATATATGCACCCAACATAGGAGCACCTCAATACGTAAGGCAACTGCTAAGAACTATAAAAGAAGAAATTGACAATAACACAGTAATAGTGGGGAACTTTAACACCTCACTTACACCAATGGACAGATCATCCAAAATGAAAAAAAATAAGGAAACAGAAGCTTTAAATGACACAATAGACCAGATAGATTTAATTGATACTTATAGGACATTCCATCCAAAAACAGCAGATTACACTTTCTTCTCAAGTGCACACAGAATATTCTCCAGGATAGTTCACATCTTGGGTCACAAATCAAGCCACAGTAAACTTAAGAAAATCAAAATCATATCAAGCATCTTTTCTGAACACAACACTATGAGATTAGAAATAAATTACAGGGGAAAAAATGTAAAAAACACAAAAACATGGATGCTCAACAATACGTTACTAAATAACCAAGAGATCACTGAAGACACCAAAGAGGAAATCAAAAGATACCTAGAGACAAATGACAG